>NC_139670.1:10719149-10724149 GCF_951799395.1 Argentina silus | reverse complement strand
CGCATGACGCATACACACACGCGCACACACGACGCACACACACGCATGATGCACACACACACACAAACACACGCACACGCAGCGCACTGTTAGAGTAAGACAGTACAGACATCACCACTGTCAACAGCCAGTAACTCCTGACAGTGGTATTCTTCAGCAAATACAGTCCAAGTCAGTCCATCAGTCCAAGTCATTCCCTCCAAAATAACGTTAGTAACAAAGGTTCATTTCTAAAGAACCTACAGCCAGGACAAGAGAAGCATTCAGGTGGTGTGTGTGTGTGTGTGGGTGGGTGTGTGTGTGTGTGTGTGTGTGTGTGTGTGTGTCTGTGTGTGTGTGTGCATGCGTGCGTGCGTGATTGCGCGTGTGTAAGTGTGTGTGTGCGCATGCGTGTGTCTGTGTGTGTGTGTGGGTGGGTGCGTGTGTGTGTGCATGTGTGTGTGTGTGTCTGTGTGCGTGTGTGTGGGTATGTGTGTGTGTGTGTGTGTGTCAGTGTGTGGGTGAGTGGGTGGACAAGAGAAGCATTCAGGTGCTGTTTTCACGAACAGCAAGAACCAATAAACAGCATATACAGAGAGACAGAGGCTAAAATCTGGGCCTATAGAAGGCCTATGCATGGGCTAGGATTTGGGCCTATAGAAGGCCTATGCATGGGCTAGGATCTGGGCCTATAGAAGGCCTATGCATGGGCTAGAATCTGGGTCTATAGAAGGCCTATGCATGGGCTAGGGTCAGGGCCTATTGAAGGCCTATGCATGGGCTAGGGCCTATAGAAGGCATATGCATGGGCTAGGATCAGGGCCTATAGAAGGCCTATGCATGGGCTAGGATCTGGGCCTATAGAAGGCCTATGCATGGGCTAGGGTCAGGGCCTATTGAAGGCCTATGCATGGGCTAGGGTCAGGGCCTATAGAAGGCCTATGCATGGGCTAGGATCAGGGCCTATAGAAGGCCTATGCATGGGCTAGGGTCAGGGCCTATAGAAGGCCTATGCATGGGCTAGGGTCAGGGCCTATAGAAGGCCTATGCATGGGTTACTGGAGATGGAACCTCACTCTTTCCACACGTTTTCCACTAAAGGAAGGGCCTATATAAATGTATATATCTGCTAGCCCTGTCATCAATTTCCCATTCTAGTGTCCTGTATCTCTCTCTCTCTCTCTCTCTCTCTCTCTCTCTCTCTCTCTCTCTCTCTCTCTCTCTCTCTCTCTCTCTCTCTCTCTCTCTCTCTCTCTCTCTCTCTCTCTCACACACACACACACACACACACACAGACCCACATGTGTTTTTATTTAAGCTCTGCCTGCCTGGGTCTGGGTCTGGGTCTGGGTCTGGGTCTGGGTCTGGGTCTGGGTCTGGGTCTGGGTCTGGGGATGGATCTGGGGCTGGGGCTGGGTCTGGGGCTGGGTCTGGGGCTGGGGCTGGGTCTGGGTCTGGGTCTGGGTCTGGGTCTGGATCTGGGGCTGGGGCTGGGGCTGGGTCTGGGGCTGGGGCTGGGGCTGGGGCTGGGGCTGGGGCTGGGGCTGGGGCTGGGTCTGGGTCTGGGTCTGGGTCTGGATCTGGGGCTGGGGCTGGGTCTGGGTCTGGGGCTGGGGCTGGGTCTGGAGCTGGGGCTGGGGCTGGGTCTGGGTCTGGGTCTGGGTCTGGATCTGGGGCTGGGGCTGGGGCTGGGTCTGGGGCTGGGTCTGGGGCTGGGTCTGGGTCTGGGTCTGGGTCTGGATCTGGGGCTGGGGCTGGGTCTGGGTCTGGGGCTGGGGCTGGGTCTGGAGCTGGGGCTGGGTCTGGGTCTGGGGCTGGGGCTGGGTCTGGAGCTGGGGCTGGGTCTGGGTCTGGGGCTGGTGCTACTGAGCCGCTGAGGCCTCAGACTGGAGTCTTTGTCTACTCTTCCATTAGTCAACTGTCCTCTAACAAAAACACACGACCAGATGAGAGACAAAGAGAGGAGAGGAGAGACCGAGGGGGGGGGGGGGATAGACAGAGAGGGGGGGGAAAGAGGGGGGGGGTGCTTGACCCACATCCAGACCTTCAATAAATCAACTGTTAACAATAACAAGCAAAGTTTCATGTGGAGCGATTGATTAATCCGTTTTCAAGAAAGAGGTTTTTTTTTCTCTCTCTCTCTCTTCTTTCTTTTCTCTGTTCTCTGCGTTGGGTCTTTGAGGAGATCTGAGAGAGAGAGAGGGAGAGGGGGAGAGAGAGAGAGAGAGAGAGAGAGAGAGAGAGAGTAAAAGACACAGCTCTGTGCCTCAGTGGTAATAGTTGCCTGCATGCACGCACACACACATGCGCACACACACACACACACACACACACACACACACACACACACACACACACACGTACGTGATGCTGTTCTCCGCCTGCCTAAGTCTCCCTACCTCCGTTCCTTCTCCAAAGTCTGTTAATGTGATGGATCAATATCTCAAGGAAACATGTCTGAAGGGAACTTATGCACACACATATTCCTGAACACACACACACACACACACACACACACACACACACACACTAGTGAATTGAGTGCACGCACAATTAACACATAGTAGACAGACACACACAAACACAAACACACACACACACACACACACACACACACACACACACACAGACACACACACAGAGAGCTGTCCTGCCCTCTATGAGAGACCTGCCACAGGATGTGAGGTAGCTGGTCCTCGGGGAGTGTTTGGGAGGTGTGTATGGATCAGTGCTGAGTGAGGACAGAGAGTGGCCGGTCGATAGGCAGCCATTACTGAGATGTGCCCAGTGGGGCTGGAGCACTAGCTGAGGTCCTACACACTGTCACTACCACCTCCTCATCTATAGGAAGTTTTACTCTAGTGGAGCTGTTGGACGGACACACACACACACACACACACACACACACACACACACACACACACACACACACACACACACACACAGGCATGCATGTGAGCGCACACACACACGCACACACACACACACACACATACACACACACACACACATATACACACACACACACACACACACACACACACTAGTGGTATCCCAGGAGACTAGCTACCACATACCACACTATGTGCTTGTCACTCGACTCTAGCCTTCCCTCTCTCTCTCTCTCTCTCTCTCTCTCACTCTTTTCTCCCACTCTGTCTATCCCTTCTTTCATCTCCTGCTTCCTCCACTCCAGTCTGTCCTTCAGCAGGCGGACTTACAGCTGAGGCACTCACTATTCCTTCACTCTCTCTCTCTCTCTCTCTCTCTCTCTCTCTCAACCTCCCTCCCTCCCTCCCTCTTTCTCTCCCGTTGAGACTTCCTCCTGTGCTTTGCTCTGTCACCAGTGTCTAGGCTCTGCTTTCAATTCGATTCAAAGGAGCTTTATTGGCCTGGGAAACTGATGTTTACATTGCCAAAGCGAATGAAATAAACAATAACAAATGAACAGTAAACATTACACACACAAACGATTCAAAAGAATAAAGATTTTTTCTAGTTTCTATTATTTACTATGTACAGTGTTGTCGTAATGTGCAAATAGGGCGAATGGCAAGGGATCTTACATTTACTTTGGCGTGTGTGCTATTTCTCTCTCTCTCTCTCTCTCTCTCTCTCTCTCTCTCTCTCTCTCCTTTTCCTCCACCCTTCTCTCCTCTCCTGTGCTCTGCAGCGTCACCGCTGTCTAGGCTGGGTTCTGTCAGTGTAACAGCTTGATCCTAAGGGCAGGGCAGGGCGGCCCTCCCTGCCCTGCCCCCAACCCCAACCCCAACCCCACCCACACCCAGCCCCCCACCCACTCTCATAGGAGGGGTACTGGATGTTCTCTTCAGCCTGTCACACACACACACACACACACACACCCACACACACACAGCACAGAACAATGGGATGATTTCTTTAAATTAAAAGGTTCGGCTTCGTTTGTCGTTTCAAAGAGGGTTTCGGGTTCTTTTGACACCTAAAACAAATAAAAACAAACAAACAAACACAACCACCACCAACAACAACAACAACAACACCGGCAAAGGCTGGATTTTTCGATCGAATAAACAAATCTGAAATGGACCCGCAAGTCAAAGTGCTAAAACGATGTGAGCCTGTTTTTCCTAATTCAACATCTAAGACCCACGGAACGCCGGGTTCTCTTCTCACCTCGCCAGATTTCATCATGATGATATATAACAGCCTATTAGAGGTCTGCCTGCTTCTCAATAGGCCGGCACAGGGGCCAATGAGGCGGTTCTGGATCTGGCTCCACACTCCATCTCCTGCTCCAGCTCCAGGAGAGGCCCGTAGGAAAGACGGAGTCTGCTCCAAGTACAGACACTCATTCAAACACGCTAATACGTTAAATCTGACTCGGACTTTTTTTCTTCTTCTCTGCTCTCCCTTCTCCTCTCCTGTTTTCCCCCCCTTTCTCCTTCCCTCTTCCTCCTCTTTTTCGATCCTCCTCCTCCTCCTCTTCCTCTCCTCCTCCTCTTCTCCCTATATTGCCCCATCATTAGTAGAAGGGTGATTCTAGAACGTTTGGACGATGTTGTGGAGACGCAGGACTATTAAAAGACGAACAAATGCCTTTACCAGTTGTTATGAAGTTGGCGCGGGGGTGCCAAGTCAGCCCTGCTTCTCTCGTCCAAAAAACCTTCTCCAGCTGATCAAAAGGCCGCGCCTATTCCCCTTCTCTCTCCCCTTCCCTCCCCCTGTTCCCTCCCTACTTCTTTCTCAGTGCTGGGATAATCTGGTGTGATTGGTCCCCATTGGTTTGGAGCTACAGCTCCGTATAACAACTCCTGCCTGGCCTGGCCTGGCCTGGCCTGGATTGGCTCTATAGTAGTGGGTCCTCTGTTTCTGTAACAGCAATCTGAGCTCTTTGGCTTTGGACTGAGACCAAGGCAGTGCTGTTCACAATACAGTACTGTACTAAGGCTGAGAGAGAGTGTGTGCGTGTTTGTGTGTGTGCATGTGCATGTGTGCTTGAGTGTGCATGCTTGTGTGTGTGTGTGTGTGTGTGTGTGTGT
>NC_139670.1:10704149-10706649 GCF_951799395.1 Argentina silus | reverse complement strand
TGGATTTACAAAAGAACAAAAGACGCCCTGCCATTCTTTACCCTGCTGCCTGCCTGCCTGCCTGGAAGAGAGAGAGAGGGGGGGAGAGAGAGAGAGAGAGAGAGAGAGGGGAGGGGAGAGAAACACAGAGAGAGGGGGGGAGGAAACACAGAGAGAGGGGGGGAGGAAACGGAGAGAGAGAGAGAGAGAGAGAGAGAGGGGGAAAACAACTCTGCACCGTGTTTCTCTGCCCCTCTATCCTCTATCTTCATCCAAATTCATTAAGATTATTTTTCTCGATAATCTCTCTCACAGTTTCCCTATTTCACTCTGCTTATCTCCCTCGCTGGTCATATCCCAAACCACTGCATGAGACAGACCACAGCGAAGGTCAGAGAAAGAGAGGGGGAGAGGAGAGGAGGGAGGGAGAGGAGAGGAGGGAGGGAGAGGAGAGGAGAGGAGAGGAGGGAGGGAGAGGAGAGGATAGCAGGCCAAACAGGCTGCATCTAATCACATTCAGATCCCAAAGTTACAACACACGCAGCAGGGCCCAAGAGAGAGAGAGCGAGAGAGAGAGAGATATTTTTGAACCGATAAATTGAGAGAGACAATCTCACAGTGAACTGCAAACAAGGCTGTCAGTCTATACTTAGCTGGTTGTTCTAAGTTGGTGCAAAGTAGAAAAAGTAAAAAGTAAAGTCAGTCTGCTTAGTGAATGTAGGCAAGCTACAGGATATCCACAGGCTGGAAGAGGGGGAGGGGTTGGGGTGTGTGTGTGTGTGTGTGTGTGTGTGTGTGTGTGTGTGTGTGTTTGTCTGTCTGTCTGTCTATGTGTGTGTGTGTGTGTGTGTGTGTATGTGTGTGAGAGGACGGGGTTGGAATGACTGTTGGGAGCAGAGGGCAGCAGTTTGACCTCTGGGGGTCAGAAGGTGAATAGCTACATTTATCAACCTCCGTTAGCTAGCTTCTTCTACATGAGAACCCAGGCAGGACAGCTTTCTCTAAAGAACCCCCCCCACCCCCCCCCCCCCCAACACAGTTCTACGTCAAAACCCCACAATGCTAATGATGACGACCAGGGGGGCCTATTCAATCAAAATCAGATAGTGGGTTTCCTATCTGGAGACCTCAAAGACATGATTCATCTTTGGCGGCAACAATGGATGTGTGGATTCAAGGCTTCCACAAAACCACCGTCCACGGAATGAAACGGAGGCTCACTGCAGTTGAAATTGAACATGCTTTTTTTTTTTTTTTTTTTTTTAAACTACCCTGAGCTATCCTGGAAACCCAGTTTCTGCTCCTGATTGGATCCTGGTGTGGCTACTGGCAGCCAGCGGCCCAGTGTTTATGGCATAGATAAATACCCGGGATCCCTGAGTGGAAAACCGCGCTATGCCACGCTGGGCTCTACGTGCTACGCTAGCTGGCATCAGACCCGTGCCAGCCTATGAAACATTGCGTCACGTCGCTTTGACGATTTAATGACCGGGGCCTGGATCGTATCAGAAGTTTGAAAATACCTGCCAACGGCAATATATAAAACCCTGCATTTCATGCTTCATGAGGTGAAGTTCAAATCAAATTAAATTTCACTTGGTAGGAAAACAATGGGTCAGGGGGAGGAGGGGTGTGGTGGGGGGGGCTGCGGTTGTGGTGAGGGAGCCACTGACAGTGGCTGCATTCTCATTTGCTACCCTGCTACTAGCCTAAGTGTGCACTCCTGGACGCTCCCTCATGGACTCTAAACAGCAGTGGGGGAGTGTCAGAAACATGGTGGAAACTCCGATGCTTTTACATGCTTGAGGCGGACAAGTGCACTAGTGTACACTCAGGCGGTAAGGGTAGAGAACGGGACCTCAGCCAATGACATCAGGATCGGTCCGCGTCAACCCACGTGAGGTAGCTGAATATAGGCAATCCAGAGGTGGCACAGCAATACACGACAACAGCACAGCACAGCACAACAACAACAACAACAACAACAACAACAACAACAACACAGTACAGTACAGTACAGTACAGTACAGTACAGTACAGTACAGGACAACAACACAACGCAACACAACACAACACAACCTGCCAAGGGACCCTACTTCTAGCCTAAGTGTGCAGTCCTGTACTCGCCCTCATGGACTCTAAACAGCAGTAGGTAAATGAGCTCCCTAGCTGGGCATTTACATTGACGTGTAAACTTGATATGCTGATGCAACTAAACTGCTTGATAAAATATCCCTGTCAACCAAACTGCTTGATAAAATAAATAAATAAAACATTACACAACACCACGCAACACCACAACAATGGCATTCATCAGAGGGGCGACAAAGGACTCGAGTGAGAAATAGATTTGGCGGAGTCTTATCAGAAAACAAACCCCCTCCCTCCCCTCCCCCCTCCCCCCCCCCCCCCGGGTCTTTCCAGCCCACAGGCTCTCTCAGTACAGAGTCCAGCCCAAGCACGGAGCCTCCGCTGTGGGCTAGAGGAGCAGGGAGAGTGGGTCCTGCAGGCCCGAGGCCAG
>NC_139670.1:10689149-10699149 GCF_951799395.1 Argentina silus | reverse complement strand
GTGTGTGTGTGTGTGTGTGTGTGTGTGTGTGTGTGTGTGTGTATGTGTGTGTGTGTGTGTGTGTGTGCGTGCCTGTGTGTGTGTGTGTGTGTGTGTGTGTGTGTACTATATAGAGAGGGAGGCTTAAACACTGGAAATGAAGAGGTCTCACTCCGTGGCAGGCTAGCTAGCTGCTGGAAGGACGAACACGCTCTCTCTATCTCTCTCTATCTCTCTCTCTCTATCTCTCTCTCTCTCTCTCTCTATCTCTCTCTCTCTATCTCTCTCTCTCTCTCTCTGTGTTACAGCAGCAGGGTGGATGTACTCAGTGGAAGCAATTGATAGCATTGTTTTATGGAGAGGAGGGGGATTAGGGGACAACAATAGGACCCTTTCAGTGGAAATGTCAGCCGTCAAGCACTGGGCTGTTCCACTGGGCAGAGAGGGGCTTTTATCAAGGCCAAGGTACAAAAACCAATGTGGAAAATAGTGTGAAACCCCCTCCAACAAGGGCATGGTGTTCGCACGCAAACAACAGTGAAAGGCAGTGGGGCTCTGTCAAACACGCCCGGGAATATTGTTGTGCGGCTGGCTAAAGGATTGGCGTACGCTTGCTTGACCAACGTGAAGCAGCATACAAGTTTCCATCAATAAATATGCTGTCCACTGAGGAATACAATACGCAATAACACACAGAACCTCCATCGTACTATCCTTCTATAATATCAATAACACACAGAACCTCCATCGTACTATCCTTCTATAATATCAATAACACACAGAACCTCCATGGTACTATCCTTCTAGAATATCAATAACACACAGAACCTCCATCGTACTATCCTTCTAGAATATCAATAACACACAGAACCTCCATCGTACTATCCTTCTAGAATATCGTACTATCCTTCTAGAATATCTGGCCTTATTGAGCTCAGGTCACTGCCTCACCATGTAGAAAAAACATGTAAATCTACGCGATCAACTGAATAACAAATACGCTTCTGTACATTCGATAGGCCATATATAATCCTAATAATGGGCTTATCTGACTAAATCTCCCGCTCCTCGTTACAAAAAAGAAGACAAAAGCGACCCAGTTCTTGCGAGCGTATCAAACGGTGAGGGACTTAAAAATATCAGAACTGACGATCCATTTCTAGGCCAATCGGATCTTTATTGAGACATTAGACAATCGTTGATACGGAGGTTTTTCTACCCCTGCTTCCTTTCATCACAGGCACGGTATCATAACTGAATATCCATTTCCGCGCCATCTGATCTGTATTGAGGGACATTATAAAATAGCTGATATTGATCTTATTATTTTTCCAAGGCACGACGGCCTTGGACAAACCTCATTAGTGGCTCTCCATTCTGCAGCATCTTTGTGAGGTTACACAACGGCAGAGACGGAGCTGGGTTACATCAATCTCTTGCCTTTCACATGGTCTTGCCTTTCACTTCACAATCTGTTTGTCCAGGTGAAATAATCCTGAATTGACATGTTAAAGCATTGTGCCCTGCCACTTTAAGAGTTGAATGAAAGTCGAGCTACCCAGTGTGACCTAATTGCTCTCTTTCTCTCTCTCTCTCTCTCTCTCTCTCCACCTCCCCCATCTCTCTCTCTCTCTCTTACTATCGCTCTCTTTCTCTCTCTCTCCCACCCTCTCTATCTCTCCCTCTCTATCTCTCCCTCTCTATCTCTCCCTCTCCCTCTCTCCCTCTCTCTCTCTTACATGAACACAGGGAGCCCTGCACTCTGACATACAAAGATTATTTAATACCATCAAAGCCATAAAAAGAGAAATAAAAGGAGACGATTTAACAAGGGGGGGGGGGGGGGGGGGGGGGGGTGACTTAACCCTTTCATCGCTAGGCTGTACGTGGGAGGAGGAGGAGGAGGAGGAAGGCCATGCGGTGCGGAGACAGACAGGATCTGTATGCACGAGCCGTCCTGTCAAAAGTCCCATCAGCCAGCTCGACTAGAGCCTCTCCTGTATCCCTACATCACAGAGGCTTGACTTCCTCAATCCCTCTCCCCGCTCCTCTCCTCTCCCCTGGTATCTGCTCCCACCCTCCCTTCTCTCCCTCCGTCTTTTCCCACACTCGCCCTGTTCCCAGCGGCAGCAGGCAGCTACGTCATTGGCTACCACGGCCAAAAACCACTATAACATCGTCATTTACTTCTCCTTACTACTCTGGAGTCTAGGGCCTGCGTGTGTGTGAGAGTGTGGGTGCGTGCGTGCGCACGCGTGCGTGATTTGGGTCAAGGCTTGATTTTATTAGTGTCAGCTTCACTATTCAGCCGCGGTGATTCCAGTTGTACTGTAACTACAACAGAACACTATGGAGCGAGTGTTTCTCTCTCTCTCCCTACATGTTACACTGACAGTTACAGGCAAATTACACAGAAAAACCGTTGCCGAGCACCAAGAGGCAAATATGCCATTAAGAAATACCATATCGGGAAGTTCGGGAGACTGACAAACACAGATGCCATGCGTGTATGCACATGCACGTGCGCACGCACGCGCGCACACACACACACACACACACACACACACACACACACACACGCACCAGATCTAAACCATAGAAATATACCTTCTATTTCCAGATCTAAAAATAGAAATACAGGCTATGGTTCTATGTCTATCTCTGTCCCCTCAACCCCCTTCAACCCTGCCTTCTGAGAGAGGTCGTGGGTCGCCTGGATTAAGGTGTTTACCATTTAGCGGCCGGCGTGTGAGGTAACCTGTTGCACCTGTCTCCTCTGTCACAGCCTGATGGGTTACCGCTGCACCACTCTCACACTCTCACACTCTCACACGGTTTCACTTTATGGTTCCAACAGTGGTTATTTACCCGGCATTTATCCAGTATGTACCCAGTAACTGTGGTTCAGTTCAATACTACTGTGGTAACAACACAATGAACAGTAACTACCTGGCACTGAATGAAACAGTAGTGGTTTAGTGTAATTACTATGCAATTATCAGGTGAAAACAGTTTCACCACGACGGTCCACTATTCTCTTTCGTGCACCTGCTTAATACTATGCTGTAAAACAAATCTCTTCGCCTTGTGAGTCAGCCGTGTAGAATGGCAACAACAACACAGAGAGACGGACTGCGGGTGAGAGAGAGAGAGAGAGAGAGAGAGAGAGAGTGAGCGAGAAAGAGAGAGAGAGAGAGAGAGAGAGAGAGTGGCAACCCTGTGGTTTGGAAGGCCTCCTAAAACCAAGCGTTGGCTGTGTCGCCGAGGTTAACTGAGACTTGAATCTAGAACACACAGCGAAATTTAGCTCTGTGATCTAAAATACAAACACGACACTGTTTCGCCTACTCTCCTACACCACACCGCTAGATACCGACAGAACGTCTTGACAGAGGTTTTCTAGTACATCCATGACCACGCATTTTGACTTGACGATAAGGCTCTAGGATAAGGTTGCCCTTTAGAGTTCCGTAGTAGAAAATGAGCAGAAAATGAGCATTGCGAAATAAAATCCGCTTACTCATCACTAACACTGTATAACTCTACAGAACGTTACAGCGTCCTCATTAGGACTGACCACTGAAGAGTTGAGCATCATAGACGTTATATAAAAAATTGTATATAATAAATATATTATACAATATACTGTATATACAATTCCATGATAACATGAGGATAATTCCTGAGCAGGGGAGGCTGGTGGAGGGAGAAAAGGAAGGACGGGCTCATTGGAACGCATGGAATGCAACGAGGAATCCTGTGTTTGATACCATTCCTCATTCCATTTCATGCATTATAATGAGCCCGTCCTCCGATTTCTACCTCCACCGGCCTCCCCTGCTCCTGAGCATTCCCCAATCCAATCTGCCACAACAGAAAATATGCTGTTCCGTGGAGTACAGTAGGCCTCTTCACTGGGAACAGTCCAGCTCTCACCGTCCTCTAATAACCCATCTCATCTCATCTGGCAAAACAATTTGTTCCACAGGTTACAAGAAGAAGAAAAAAAAAACAGTGAAATGTCAGCAGCCCTGGATGTGAAAAAACATCCACGCCAGGAGCATTTGAGTCACTATCATGTTTTTAAGACCGAAGAGAGAATTTTCCTTTCCAGTGTCACACTTGACTTTATCATATGAAAAAAAAGGAAGGAGAAGGAAGGGTGTGTGTGTGTGTGTGTGTGTGTGTGTGTGTGTGTGTGTGTGTGTGTGTGTGTGTGTGTGTGTGTGTGTGTGTCTTCAAATGAGGTACTACGCAATGGCAAGGAGGTGAGTTGTAGTGAGTCTCCATTGTGTTGACACATTTAACGCCATGTGAAACTGAGATGGTGCGTGTGAGGGTTCTAACTGGCACCTTTCACACACACCAAGAGGAAACCAACTTCCCGTACGTAGCTACACACACACACACACACACACACGCACGCACGCACACACACACACACACACACACACACACACACACACACACACACACACACACACACACACACACAGAGACGCACACAAACACACACAGACGCACACAAACACACAGACGCACACCACACACTAGTCGCTGAGTTTGACAGACACTCAAGATCTCTCAACACGTGCAGAGAAACTGAATTTCAGTCGACTGCCTAGATCTCCAATTCTCTGTGGGCAAACGCACATGTGCAGCAAACAATAGAATAGAGTAGAGAGTTGAGAGTGTTCTGCAATCCCCAAACAGGCCTAGGCTATGTACAGTGTACAGTAGTGTCTCGTCCTTTAACTTAAGAGTTGGTCATGAGCCAACAATAACACTTCAAAATGCTAAGGAAATGTTCCTCTGTGCTCCAGGCCCACAAATGGCTGCCAAAAGGAAAGGGAGTAGGGATGCCTGCAACGCTGAAGTCTCAATGTTAGGAGCAGATACTCTTAACACATGTCGTTCTGTTGGTGTGTTTGCATGTCCACATGTGTCCTGTGTCCACATGGCATTCGATGACTGCCGGACGTACAGGCGATACCACACAGGCAGAGGGCCAGAGTGGTGGAAAGTGTAGGCCAAAGCCAGTTCTCCCACAAAAGACACAAATACAAGTAAATCCCTTCCATAGGCTTATGCATCATGAGATGGCGAGACTGCAGATTGAATATTTTCAACCAATCAGAAAAGGCAGGTAACGATTGTTACAATCCAATACTATTACCTTCAAGGATTAGCCTAAGCCACCATATTAGTGGAACAGAACTAGACTAGTGGCTGTTTGTCCTTACCAGGCATGACTAGGGCTGCATGGCTAGGTCACAAGGAAGGGTATTTGTGTGTGTGTGTGTGTGTGTGTGTGTGTGTGTGTGTGTGTGTGTGTGTGTGTGTGTGTGTGTGTGTGTGTGCATGCGTGCTAGGGTACAACGTGTAACTGTGACTCACACCCCGAGGAGAGGTGACAGGGTGGGAAAATCCTCACACACACCAAATGCACCACTCTGCCACTAAGCTCTTAATGCATCTGGCTCTGAATGTCACAGGTTTCAGGAGAAAAGGGCATCTAGGCATCAGTGCTACTTTACTATTTTTTCCCCCATATCACAAAAAAACAGAATAGTTTGTTGTGAGCAGTGTGGTAACATGTCCAGCCACTTCTGGACAAATTAATAATCTATAATGCACTGCAGCATCTGATGATATTTTGTAATCTTGTATTACACTGTTACAATATAATATTGCAATTTTATCTGATAATCTGAAACATAATCGCAAGCGTGTTATTGAACATTTATGATCACAGATTATTTATTATCCCATATTTATTTTTAAACGATTCATTTCAAAATAACCCGCGTAATAATCTATTTAAAATGAAAGGACAAAACCTTAATACAAAAAAGAATAATAGGCCTAGTTGCATTAAAGTGGTAATAGATATAATAATAATTGGAGCTATTTCAAGAGTCCATTGTAAATAGGATGCTACAGGGTGTGTTATAACGACAATATTAATAATCATGTAACAGTGAACTTGTGACATTTAATGTTGTTGTGACAATGAATGTTGTTAGATGCTCCTCAAATTGCTATAATTATCTTGACAGGGTTTATAGGTGTTAACGAATCGGTGGAGGAGATATCTGTCACTGTCAGTTCATAGTGTGATTTTAATTTCAGTCACTGGTTTATAGAGATAAAAACACAGGTTAAAACAGCGTGTCTTGTCTTGGGCCATAAAGTTTCCCTGCCCATATGGAAGCACATCAGAGAAACCAAATCGAAAATGGTTGTTATTATACAATTACATTGTATTTACACACTGGAAACATTGTAACACTGCACGCATCGTTTTGGGAAAAGTTAGGATATTATTGCGTATTCCTAACAGCAAAGTTCCAGGGAGCAACAAATCAAATCAGTCGATAAGACTGCGATATTGTACTTTTATCAAAATGTGCAAATGTTACACAGACAGTCCAAATAAATCGTTCGTTCCACATTCCATTGTCCTGACGTTGCAACAGAGTTAGCTCGCGCTGTACAGCTAGCTTATGTGTGCAAAATAATAGCTAGCAACTGTACTAGGTTGACATATTAAAGTTGACCGACTGTAATATGCTGTATTTATATCTATATGCAACAAATCCTGCTTTCACATGTACACATCATGGCAAGATGGTCGGTTGGTTGACATTGCTAACCGCTGGCTAGGGTCGGGACACGGGAGAGATGTCGAGGAAATGTCATCCTAAATATATGTCACAATTAATCCGTTAGCTGGCCAGCTAGCAGTGGCCAGATGGTTAGGAATAATACAATTAAAGCAACTAACTAACTGACAGACAATGCCCACTGATATGGTCGTAACGTGTGTTGCTCTGTATTTCATTCACTTGACACAGCAATATAGCGAAGTAATGTACAGTAGAGAAGAAGAGAGTCACCGAAGGAAAGATTCGCCATCCCGCACTGACAATGAATGACAACGAAATCTTTTCATATTCATGCACATTATTAGCTGGATATGCCTGTTGATGACGCAGTTGCCATCCTTGATCCTGGCGAATAAAATTTCACATGACATTGCTTTTCAGCGGGATAATAATGTCACAGACACGACCTGGACCCATGCTGTCAAATGTTGACAGGTACGCCGCTGTGTCTGTGACAATGACAAGTGTAATGTTAAATACCTGAGACCTGTTGACTCCTCCTCTCGATCCCCTTGGTTGGTGGAAGTTGAGTCGCGTCGTTGAGTAGATTAGACACTCAAAGTTGTTAACTGCCACTGAAAATTTCGAAACAGTGGATGTAGCAACGGGTGTTGAGCAAAAACGACCCTCCGGCAATTCGTTGATGAGAGGCGGCAGACGGCTTTCACCAAGCGGAGAAGTTGAGCGCAGCTTTCTCAGCGACAGCCATTGAGGTCACGTGGTCCGGCTGTGAAATCCAACACCACCTACCGTCCCCGCCCCTTTTCCTAATATGGGAAGGTTCTCTTCTGGAGGGGATGTCCTGTTAACTCCCAGATGTGCGGAACACTTTTTCTCTCTCCAATGATAACTGGTGGTGTGAGACTCCCAAGTACATAGTAAAACCGTTATTACCACGTAATTGCACATTCATTACACGTTTATTACACTTCGGTTTATTTGTAATTCATTGACACAAGCACCACTATGTACTAACTGCTAAGTACCAGAAAGTACACGTTGTTACCACATAATTGGCACATTAAACCAGGCTGTAAAATAAACTGTTACCCCAAGCTGTAATGCACTGTTATCTCCATTTCATAGCCTGTAATTTGTCAAATCATCATGGCATTATTCCAGAAGAAACATAATGCAGGTCAATTTGACTTGACGTGCACACAGGATAACCACAGAAGGACACAGTACTTAATCAGAGAACAGGGGAGGCTGGTGGAGGTAGAAATCTGAGGATGGGCTCCTTGTAATGCATAGAATGGAAAGAGGAATGGTATCAAGCAATGGTATCATGTTTGACAACATTCTTCATTCCATTCCATGCATTACAATGTCCTCTGATTTCTACCTCCACCAGCCTCCCCTGTCAGAGAACATGTTGATAATGTCCCACTTATATTGACAGGTGGCGGTATAACTGTCATATTTGAAGGAGTGAGCTTGCTTGTGTTTCAGCTTCCTGCACATTGTGCGACTATCATTTCACCTAAAGAATGATGGCAGGAGTTCTCTAAGCAGTGTCTGCCTGCCTGTCTGTCTGTGTGTGCGGGCATGTGTGCGTGCGAGCGTGCGTGCGTGCGTGCGTGCGTGCGTGCGTGCGTGCGTGCGTGCGTGTGTGTGTGTGTGTGTGTGTGCGTGTGTGTGATAGGACACCTTTGTTTTCAGCCTGGGGTGGAGAGTCCTGTTTCTCAGCCCATCTTGGCACGGCATCCCTAAGTCTAATAGCGGAAAGGCTATAATTATTGAATTGAATTAGGTACTGTGAATTGAGAGTCAGCTGAGCGTTATTTGAGTGTGTGTGTGTGTGTGTGTGTGTGTGTGTGTGTGTGTGTGTGTGTGTGTGTGTGTGTGTGTGTGTGTGAACCGTGTTTCTGCCCTTCAGCTTTGTGTATTGCTTTTGTATTAAAAGAGTGAGACAGATAGACATACTTAACCCTACTGCTGCACCCTGCTTCAGGGTGAAGATTGCCAGAGGCAGTGTTCTAGAATCAGCCCCCCCCCTAATCCTACCCCCAGCCATCAAAACACCAAATTGACCTTAGATCACCTCACTTTTACCCACCCTTTTACCCACCTCAATGCTGTCTCTCTCTATCCTTCCCTGAGATCTCTTTCTCTCTCCTTCACTCTCTCTCCTTTCTTGAGATCTCTTTCTCTCTCACCTTCCCTCCCTCTCTCCTTCCATCTCTCTCTCCTTCACACTCTCTCCTTCCCTCTGTCTCTCTCCTTCCCTGAGATCTCTCTCTCCATCCCTCTCCCCCCCTCTCTCTCTCACTCCCTCTCTCTCTCCCTGTCTCTCTCCTTCCCTGAGATCTCTGTCTCCTTCCCTTCCCTTTCTCTCTCCTTCCCTCTCTCTCTCCTTCTTACTCTCTGTCCCTCTCTCCATCCCTCTCTCTCTCTTCTTCCCTGAGATATCTCTCTCTCTGTCTCTCCCTCTCTCTCTCCTTCCCTCTATACAGTATCTCCTTCCCTGAGATCTCTCTCTCCTTCCCTTTCTCCCTCTCTCCTTCTCTCTCTCTCTTTCCTCCTCTGTCTTTCTCCATCCCTCTCTCTCTCCTCGTCCCTGAGATTGTGGTCATTTCTACAGAGGTCTTCCCTAGATGTCTTCCCTAGATGATGCCTCAGATGAGGTTCGCTGCCACAAAGCAGTGTCTGTGACTGGCACAGAGCTGTGTCAACTGTCACCTATCAGCAGACTAGTGAGGAATGTGGTGCCTGGGGGGAGGGGGGGGGGCAGGGTCGTGGGATGGGACAGTTTGACATGCGAAGTACATAGGCAGCATATTGAAGAGGCCTTCAAATGCTGAAAGTGTGTGTTGATGGTGGAAGTGTGTGTGTGTTGCTGTCAAAACAGAGAGCCTTGGCGAGTGTGTGTGTGTGTGTGTGTGTGTGTGTGTGTGTGTGTGTGTGTGTGTGTGTGTGTGTGTGTGTTTGAATGGTCTGTCTTATTTCACATGTTTCTGACAGGTGGAGCTCGAGACTCTGACATCCATTTGTGTACCGATGCATGTAGCCTAGACCAGACCAGACCAGACCAGACCAGTCTAGACCAGACCAGACCAGACCAGACCAGACCAGGCCTCCATTGACCATCGGCCTGTAGTGGGGATAGTGGAGAGCTTGGCAGCTTTCACAGCGAGGATTCCCTATTTCCTCAACATATCAGTCAATTTAGCAGGAAGGCCTCTGGGGTCTCCTCAGTCCTGCTGCATCCTGGCCATGCAGTCAGTCAGCTTTATGGTCTGTGAGTGAAGCAGGGTACTATATCTTAATGGACCTACCCATCAGCATTACACAGCTTTATTCTATTCTGAGCTGTGTGTGTGTGTGTGTGTTTGTGTGTGTGTGTGTGTGTG
>NC_139670.1:10674149-10679149 GCF_951799395.1 Argentina silus | reverse complement strand
TCTGGAATACAATTCCAAAGGGCTCACCCCTGTGACTTGTGGATTTGGGATTATTAGTGCCAATCGGAAAGCGGCAAACGAAGCGCCATTGGCTGCTCCAGGGTTGGACAGATGTGTGCGGGGTTGGGGTTTGGGGTTGGGATTGGGTCCTGCTGCTGTTACTGCTGCTGCTACTGCTGCTGGGAGATTAAGGTTGCAGTGTCCTGGTTGGATTAGCGCCAGGCGCTACATGATGCTAATGGGTTGGTGGCCTGGCACTGTCCTGGCTGACGGGCTGACGGGCTGACGGGCTGACGGGCAGACGGGCAGACGCAGCAAGCAGTGGATGGCAGAGGCAGATTAGGGTGGCTTCCCTACAAAGCCACCGTACTGCTTTACTTTCTAATAAATTATGCTGTAGCGTCATGGTTATGACACTAATGTGTTCTGACTTGGTCTGAAAGACGGTGGAAGGCAGAGGTAGACTGGCAGATGTTGACAACAGGTTGGAATTGTAACTTCCCTACAACCCTACAACCCTCAACGCTCAACGCTCATTTAAATGAATAAAATGTAATGTTTTGAATAATGTCATGAAATGTCAGAAATAATGTATAATAATGTAATAATGTCAGAAATGTGATTTAATGTGAAGGCCAAATTTGCTACAAAATGATTCCGAAATGTGAAAGGTTTTTCTATGGTCTGTATTCATGCAGCAAATCCCTCTGTCCGTTCAAGATAAAGGAATATCAATACATTTGGCTAAATGGAGGCTCCAAAACTGTTAGAAAATTAATATTGGATAGCTTGAAAGAATTGACATAGGCTGCACTGCAGGGGAGGCTGGTGGAGATAGAAATCGCTCATTGTAATGCATGGAATGCAATGAGGAATGGTATCAAACATGTGTGTACAGCTGTGTACAGAGAAGAGAACAAGACAGGATGAAGTCAGGTGAGGTGAACTCATCCTCCCAGCATCTTCTCTGGTAGCCGACTCCTCTAGGGAATCATTTGAGGGAAGATGAGTTCATATCTCGAGACAGACAAGTGTGCCCTAGTTTCAGGACCACACGCACACGCACACACATGCACACACACACACACACACACACACACACGCATGCACATACACACACGCACACACACACACACACACATCCACACACACACACACACACGTGCACACACACACATGATGCACTCATCTCAGCTTGGCTCGGCAGTCGACCACAGAACTAATCATGCAAAGTTAACTTCAAACTTTGTTCAGAAAGGTCAAGATAACCCTCATAGTGAGGTGTGACCTCTACAGCGATGGGAGGGGGGGTGGGGAGGTTACTTTTTCCACATTCCATTCCCTTCCTCCTCCTCCTCCTCCACCCCCCCCCCCCCCCCTTCTTGGACCTGCCATCGCTCCATCAACACATCTCATTATCCTTCTAACTCCTCCCTCCTCCCTCCCTCTCTCTCCCTCCCTCCCTCCCTCTCTCCCCCTCCCCTCCCCCCCCCCGCCTCCTTCTCGCTCTACTTTTCCAGAGCCCAGGACACGGGCCTGGCGAAGCGTGAAGCCTGGCTGTCGCCTGATGTTACGTCCAACAGGACACCGGTGGACTGACAGAGGGAGGGGGGGCGGGGACCATGATGACGACCAAGAACCAAACCAGACTGGGGGGGGGGGTTTGCGGGGAGACCTCCCTCTCGGGACCAGGGACCGCACGAGAGGAGAAGAGGGTTTTGGAGTTAAAAAGCATCGAAGGACATTGAATGACAGGAGGGTTTTGGAGGGGGGGGGGTGGATAGGACATCGAGGATTCTCCAGTCGATGTACCAAACCCTAATCCAATAACATCAAGCTTAGAAAAGACAGCAGCCATAATACCCCCATAATACGAGAGAGAGAGAGAGAGAGTGAAAGAAAGAGAGAGAGAGAGACCATGAGAGAGAGAGAGCACAAGAGAGAGAGAGAGAGCATGAGAGAGAGAAAGCACAAGAGAGAGTGAGAGAGAGCACAAGAGAGGGAGGAAAAGGAGGACAACAGGTTTGTTCGTTCGTTAATCCCCTAAGCCCCCCTACCCCTGATCTGTTCATCCCAATCTCTCGCTCCAGTGGAACCATGTTTCGTTCCCCCACTTCGAGGAAGATAAGACCTCTGGGAGAACGCAGGCACACACACCTCTTCCCACCCTCCTCTTTTTAGCTTTCACCTCCCTCTCTCCTGTGTCTATCACCCCCCCCTCCCCCTCCCCCCCCCTCTCTCTCTCTCTCTCTCTCTCTCTCGGTCCCTCTCTCTGCCCACCCTTCTTCCCACCCTTCTCCCTCTTTCTCTCTGCACCTACAGCCCCCCCCCCCCCCCACTCTCTCTCTCTCTCTCATCTCACTCTTCATTGCTCTGACATGTAAAGAGTAGTTTGGAAATAGTTCCTCAAAGGAAGGAGGATGGGGGGGGGGGGGGGGGGGGGAGTGCTTGTAGACAGCGTTCTGTACGGCTTCCGATATGTTTTTAAAAAATCACAAATAATTCTCTGAAAAGAGAGAAAACGCAGGAAGCATTAGCAGTGCAGGGCAGGGGGCTTTTTATCAAATACTATTTAGAAACCTTTTTTGCTCCGGTGCATGTTTGGAAGCTGCCTTTGTGCTGTCCGTGCCTCTCTATTTGGAGGAGAATAATCAAGTCTATTTCTGCCCAGGATAAGAGGTTCATTCTCTTCCCAAGGCCATGGGATTGGTTCTGTAGTACTGGCATGGATGTCATTGTGGTTAGATTTTCACAAATAATAAGCAGGAGAGCGTCCTTGCATTTCAAATGAAGGCACTTAATGTAGTAATGCACTTACACAATGAACACAATGTTTATAGCGTACACAGAGGTACATCTCAAAACGACACAACAACACACAGCAGAAAAGCATTTGGACCCGTCGGGTCAGTTCAGTTAAGTTCAGTTAAGTTAAGTTCAGTTCATAACAGTTCAGTTCAGTTCAGTTCAGTTCAGTTCAGTTCAGTTCAGTTCAGTTCAGTCCAGTTCAGTTCAGTTCAGTTCAGTCCAGTCCAGTTCACTAAACCATTATTGTGCCCTAAGGCAATTTCAGTGCAGCATAAAAGACCAATTAAAATACACGAAACATGAATCTATATACACAACCACAAATATCCATAAAGTCCGTCTGAGGAGAAGTGCTAATGTGCAGCAGACGTCCCCAGGCTGTGTAATGGGCCTTCCTCTGTCAGATCTGTGGTCATAGCTCATGTATTTCACCATTCATCTGATAGTGTATCCTGTATGCAGGAACAGCGTGACTCTGTTTTGCGTTCGCAACCTGGGTGTTCCTCCTCCTCCTCCTCCTCCTCCTCCTCCTCCTGCTGCTGCTTCTGCTGCATGATCAGATTGTTTACTCTGATGAAGAGCGTACATCCTCCCCTAACATCACACATCTCCAGTGAGGTGGAGTCATTTCTGTACGTGGCGTGTGTCACTCTCAGAGAGATGGAGAGAGAGATAAAAAGATAGATCAGGGGAGGCTTCAAATGTGTGTGTGTGTGTGTGTGTGTGTGTGTGTGTGTGTGTGTGTGTGTGTGTGTGTGTGTGTGTGTGTGTGTGTGTGTGTGTGTGCGTGTGCGTGCGTGTGCGTGTGCGTGTATGTGTTTGCGTGTACTGTCACATTTGTTCGACTTAAAAATATTTTAGATGTGTATGTAGGCTGGTGGAGGATGGACTCATTGTAATGCATGGAATGGAGTGAGGAATGGTATCAAACAGACTTATTCCGTTACATGCATTCCAATAAGCCTGTCCTCCGATTTCTGCCTCCACCAGCCTCCCCTGAGATAGAGAGATAAATTGATAGATAGAGATTATTTTCCCAAAGTAAGTTGAAGTAAAGTATAAATAGAACATTTTTACAGTTAATGAATAATACATTAACATACATACATATGACCAGTGAAGCCCACAGCTATAACACAGACGTACATTGAACCAGCATCAACACTGACCAACCTGTCATTTCTGGAGAGGACTAACTCTGCGTATGTTGTGTTGCTCTTGCACACATCATAGAGATATATACTGAAAGATATATGCACTGACTGCAATGTAAGTCGCTTCTGATAAAAGCGTCAGCTAAATGGCATATAATATTATTATTATTATTATTATTATTATTATTATTACCAATTCATTTCAGCAAAATCTACAATCTACATATACATATACAGTAAATACAAATCTGCAGTTATTGCACCAGAGAGAAGTTGAACTACACCATGTTTTAGGAATCCATGAAAATAACATATTTACAGTAAATGACTGTACCAGTGGAAGCTGGTGGAGGTAGAAAGGAGGGGCTCATTGTAATGCATGGAATGAGGAGTGGTATCAAACACTGTACCTCCCCAGCCTCCCCTGGATTGTTGGCCTACATACAGTCAGATCCTCAGCTATAACACTAACACACATTGAAACAGTCAAGATCACAAGTCTAAGTCAAAGGCGCACGTTTCCCCACTCTTTGTGAATGATAGTGATGAAGCCAAACCACCATCGTCAGCCAAGCCACCATCGATCAGGACGGGCTGCCAACACCAGACCCAATCAATCATGTCTATTGATCCCACTACACAGGAGTGTGTGTGTGTGTGTGTGTGTGTGTGTGTGTGTGTGTGTGTGTGTGTGTGTGTGTGTATGTGTGCGTGCCTGCCTGCCTGTCTGTCTGCCTGCCTGCCTGCCTGCCTGCGTTCATGCCTACATTTTAGACGTGTATGTATACTTTTGAAACATCTTTATGTTCATGCTCACTTTCAACCCCAAAACTAAAACCTGTGTTATATGTGATGTCCTGTACAGAATCATGTCTGTGTATGAGTGAACACATCAGTAGTTTACTGTCTGTCGTAAAACACACAGTATGTATTACGCCTGGTAACGTTGACGACAATGAGGAGTACCATCTTTATGTATTTGAGTGGGAGTCTCCCTGGAGGAATGTGTTGGGGTCGGACGGTGGGTCTACCTCCACT
>NC_139670.1:10564149-10666649 GCF_951799395.1 Argentina silus | reverse complement strand
GTACTGTCACCTCTGGTCAGCATTGGAACCTCTCCAGTAATAGTGTCTACTTCTCCCCTCCTCCCCTCCTCCCCTCCTCCCTTCCTCGACGTTCCCTGCTTTCCTCCCCTCTCCTGCTCTCCTCTCCTCCTTTCTTGGCTCTTATCTCCTCGTCTCCTTCTTCCTCTGCCTCCTCGTCTCTCCCCACCTCTCTTCCCTGCTTTCCTCTCCACTTTCCCCTCCCCCCTTCTCCCTCTTCCAACCTCTCCTCTCCTCCTTTTTACACTTTCCCTCTCCTCTTCTCCTTCTTCTTCCGCCCCCCCCCCCCCCTTTCCTCTCCACCCCTCCCCCTCCTCTGAGTGATAGGATATGACATACAGATGGAACATTCTCATCCCGGTAGCCTTCAAAAAGGAGAGGAGAGAAAAGAAACCCTCCCTCGTTCCCTCGTTCAGCCCTGCTATTTCCTCCTTTCACCTGAGTGTCCATCTCTCTCTCTTCTCTCTCTCTCTCTCTATTTCCCACCTCTTCCATCCCCCCCTTCCCCCCGTCTCTCACCCACCCTCTCTCTCAGCCCCCCCCCCCCCCCTCCCCCCATCACCTCTCTCTCTCTTGGCCCCCTCCCTCTCTCCTCTCCTCCTCCTCCTTTTCTGAGTACTCTCGGTGCGTCCCTGGAGGTCTGTCTGGCTTTCTAGGAGGGCTGTCTGTTCACTTGATCCTCTCTCACTCTCATCTGCGCGGTGCAGCACTCAAATACTTCCCCAATGCGCGTCAATGTGGGATGGGGAGTGGTGGTGGTGGGGGGGGGGAGTGGTGGTGGTGGGGGGGGGGGGGGGTTGTTGTGTTGTGTGGTTGTTGTTGCATGGGGGGGGGGCTGTTGGATGATACACCGTTGTTACACAGCGACGTCCTGTACTGTATCAACTCTATCCATGAACAGAAGAGTAAATATTGGCTCATTGTCGTGCATGGAATGGAATGAGGAATGGTTTCAAACCCACATGTCTCTGCCAGCCTCCCCTGGCTCCTCGTATTTACGTGTATCCATCCATGCTAGGAGTCCATGCTGTTGCTGGATGAGGGTGCATAGTGTGTGGGAGTGGCTGGTGGAGGTAGAAATAGAGGGACGGGCTCATTGTAATGCATGGAATGTAGGCAGCTTGGAACGCAACCATGATTCATGTTGAACATGTTGGTGTCAATCCAGAAGCTATGGGCTTGGCTGTGTCTGTGTTGGAGAGTATCGGTGGGCTTTGTACCTGCCTGTCCATCTCAGTGGTCCCTTTGAGATGCACCCTACCTTGAGCCCCTCCCTCTCCCTCCTTCTCTTCCTCTTCCTCCTCCTCCTCCTCCTCCTCCTCCTCCTCTCCCTCCTCCTCTTCCTCTTCCTCCTCCTCCACCCTCATGTCACATCACATCTCCTACACAACCCTAGGAAAAGGGCAGAGGCGCTCCACATGACTCAAAATATGTCGTTGACAGTAAGACACACACACACACACACACACAAGCACACACAGACACAGACACACACACACACACACACACACACACACATTCACTCACACTAAAGGTTACACCGAGAGGGGGCAAGGGAACAGCATGGTACATAGACACACACACACACACACACACACACACACACACACACACAAGACAGACAGACGCGCGCGCGCACGCACGCACACACACACACACACACACACACACACACACACACACACACACACACACACACACACACACACACACACACACACACACACACACAAACACAAATTCAGAGAATGCTTTTATAGAACTGTCTGAAACTGAACATTCCTCAAAAGTCTTGTTTCTGAGACCTGATACTTCCTGCAAGGCTGAAACCCTCTCAAGGAGTTGCTGGGGCATGACCTCAGAGATCAGCCTAGAGCGCCACCTGGTGGTAGACATGATGTCTCCAGATGTCTGTAAAACAACCTGGAAACACATTCATCTGACCAGAAGAAACACGTACAATATTCTACACTAATCATCAAACTGTTAAAGGTCCAGCATATAGATTTGCGTGTTGCTGCTCCGGCTGGCCACACTGATACAATTTGAAAACACGCATAGGCTATGTTTTCTAATCACGCCAAACATGTGCATATCCTTGTAAACAAGCCAAATGTGAAACAGGCACGTAAACACCAGTCTTTTCTGTTCTATTCCATTCTATTCTCTACATTATGACACCATTGCCCCGCCCTATAGTACCGAGTCTCCACCAATCACACATGGTCCTGCAGGGCAGCTCTCTCACTCGCGTCCTTCCTGATTGACTCCCACAGCCCACTAACAGCCTTCTAATATTACACTATTACACAGCCAGTTAAGCAATTCTCTCATTTAATCGTTTAATGGAGGGTGGAGGGGCGGAGGTGAAGGGTGTTCTGGGAGCCTCGCAGGCCTGGACTGGCCAGGAGCTGGAATGGAATCTTTGTCTCTGATACACAGGACAGGGAGGGAACCAAAATGGCGTCCTATCAATTTCTCTGGTCCCTCCACTTGACTGAAGAGGGGTTGGAATTGACTTTCTCCCCTCTTCCTCTATTGTTTGCCCTGAGGATCACACAGAATTCATACAAAATGTATTTGAAGTATTCAGGATTCAGTCAAGGAAAGTTCATTGTCATCAAATATACAGTAGTTTTGTCTCATGGAGTTATAGTGTATTCCAACATATATACATACAGTATGGTACATTATTTATGACAAGAGCATGGATAGATGTTATGTTGTATGTTGTATTAGAGTAAAAACATCCCAACACACAGTAAGCATCCCTGCATTCAGTTCACACACACACACACACACACACACACACACACACACACACACACACACACACACACACACACACACACACACACACACACACACACAAACACAGCATTTCAGTACTGAAGGCAGAGGAACATCATATCAGGTCCCTGGGCCCATCATGCAGCTTCAACAACGTAATGTAGAAAAATAGAACGCTTTAGAGGCTGTGTCTTAAAGCTCAGTGATCCACACTGTGTCTGCATGCAGCCCTCTCCCCCCGGGATGGAGAGAAACACAGAAAAGAGAGAGGGTGGAGGGAGGGATAGAGGAGAGAGGGAGGGAGGGATAGAAAGTACACGTAGGCCCCCAGAGAGGAGGGGAGGAGAGAGGGATGAGTAAACAGAAAAAAAAAGTGTGTAGAGAGGGAGGTAGTAGGAGGGAGGGAGGGAGAGAGAGAGAGAGAGATAGAGGGAGAGAGAGATGGAGGGGGCTCACATGAGCATTGTGGTCTTAATATAGAGCCTTTCAATAAAGGTCAAGAGAGCAAGGTTTGTGCCGCTGCTGCTGCTTCAGGGGATCTCTGCTCTCACCCTCTCTACTGGCTAATACACTACTAAACTATTAGGTAAGAGACAGGAGAGGGTAGCACAGCCATTTATACCAAAAAAGTAACCAAAAAAGAAATAAACAAAAGGTAAGACAGACAACTAGTCAATTAGTTTTCATTACTGATGCACATGATTGTATCACCTGACTCTTTGAAAGCCCCAAGCTTCCACACAGCACAATTTGTTAGCTGTTAGCTGTTAGCATTAGCCTTGTCACCCAAGGAGTGGCTTTAATAAAACCTCTGGTATTCTTAGTTTAGGACAATCTGTTAGCTGGAAGGTGTCTCGCCATGTCACTCATAGACATGGAATAACCTGTTGAAAGCATCTATCTGCTGTTCTAGTAGGACCAAAAACTGGTACTGGAACCCAAAAGAGTTCATCAAAGAGTGCCCCTACAGGGACAAATGAAGAACCATTTTTCTTTTTGTAGTTTAATCTCAGTTGTTGATGTTGTTGTTGATGAGTCACCTTCTCCATCATGTCGTTGTCAAACTGCAGGCTGTTCCAAGCATAGGTCAGAGGTCAAATAGTGACAACCACTAATGTCAACCAACCTGTCAGGACACATGACTGTCACCTGACTGGCAACCAACCAACCGACCGGAGGCAAATACAAGCAGACAAAAACAAGAATGTCCCCAGAGAATGAAGGATGCTGTAGGTATGGAGGGGGGCTGTGCTGGTGTGTATGTTCTATGTGTATTCATGTTGAACATATACCTTTGGGAGGGTTGGTGAACAGGCGATGGGGGAGGAGGGGTGAGGATGGGAATTATGGGGGGAGATTGGGGGAGGATGGTGGAGAATGGGAGAGTCAGGGGGGTTTAACGAGTATGGGGGAGATTGGGGGCGGGGAGTGGGGGGGGTTGAGGGGGAGGTTGGAGGAGGTTGAGGCAGAGATTGGGGGAGAATGGGGGAGGCAGGGGAGGTTATGAAGTAATGGGGAAGGTTGAGGGGTCGTTGGGGACAGTTGGATGAGAGGTTGAGGGGGAGAATGGGGGAGGCAGGGGAGGCAGGGGAGGTTTGGCGGAGGTTGGGGGGGGGGGGGGGGGGTTGGGTGGGGTGAAGGGTACAACCCTGTCTCCAAGCAGAAGACAGGAGCGATGGAGGTGGGTAGCCAATGGGAGGTGGGCGCGGAGCGGCGTGGCGTGGCGAGGAGTCGGTGGGTGGGCGAGGGAGTGCCGGTGCTGGTATTTCTGCCCTGTCACATCGTGTTAGCGTGCAGCAGAGCACGACTGCTGAGCACACCGCTCTGGACAGCCCTGCACACTGGGCAAGCAGCAGACACACACACACACACACACACACACATGAGCACACAAGGACAAGGACAAACACGCACACACACGCACACACACACACACACACACACACACACACACACACACACACACACACACACACACACACACACACACGTACAAG
Source organism: Argentina silus (assembly GCF_951799395.1). Lineage (NCBI taxonomy): Eukaryota > Metazoa > Chordata > Actinopteri > Argentiniformes > Argentinidae > Argentina > Argentina silus. Next base: position 10,661,844 of record NC_139670.1, on the reverse strand, counting down.
GACAAGTCCCACACACACATGCATTTGAGCGCACAAGGACAAACACACACACACACACACACACACACACACACACACACACACAAACCCACAAGGACACACTCACAGACATATACACACATGAATGCACAAGCGCGCGCACACACACACACACACACACACTTTCAATCCTCCCATGTGTATCAGGAAGGACATCCAAATGAGCGAGAGACAGCAGAGAGAGAGAGAGAGAGAGAGAGAGAGAGAGAGAGAGAGAGAGAGAGAGAAAGAGAGAGAGAGAGAGAGAAGCTTCAAGCTTGACAGAAACCAGGGAACATGTCAGCAACTTCCAAAGTTACATGATTCTCCTTCCTCTGAGAAACCCTTGTGCTTCATTACTCTCCATTCAACATCCAGAGGATAACGAGGGGAAATCATATCACGGGAAAAAGGAAGAACCGGACCAGAACAAATTCACATGTGAATGACTGCAGAAATGCTTCAAAAGTGAACAACAACAATCTACACGATCGCTGAGTCAAATGCATTAGGGCCCAAAACAAAGGCTTGGAGACAGCGTAGGAGTCAGGACAGTCACATCATTAGTGATAAGTAGAGAAGTCAGGGTCTGCCGCTAGTCAGGGCAGCACGCAGCCTGGCTTTTGTGGGAGAGCCAAAACGGCTTGACACGATATCACATTCCTCCTCTTCTCTGACAGAGAGAAGAGACAGAGACAGAGACAGAGACAGAAGAGAGAGAAGAGAGAGAGAGAGAGTGAGCGAGCATGCAAGCGAGAGGAAGAGGGAGAGGAGCTGGATGACGATGCTACGTTCACAGAGCAGAGCACCTTGAGGCTCTGGGAAAAGAGGATGATGATGGTAGGGAGGGAGGGAGGGAGGAAAAGAAAGAGAGGGATTCAGTGGAGAGGTGCTATGTGCCGTGACCCGTGAACTGCAATGACGCCATGGACACAGAGTTCCGCCCCGCTGAGCAGCTCCAGCGCCGTGTAGCAGAGCAGAGAGCTGGCCCTGGGCTGTGTGACTCTGTCTGGCTGGGGTGGCTGTGGCTGGGTGGATGTGTGGAGGGGTGGAGGGGGGGCTGGAGCTGAGGTCAGGAAGGGCACAGAGTAGGCAGAGACTACACTAGTCACTAGGAGAGAAGGGTCGCTAAGGTCACACACACACACACACACACACACACACACACACACACACACCACTGCGCCTGCATAGGCACTCACTACACACACAGTGGCCTACATTCTCACAGTCACACTCCAGGCGCCATCCAACCATGCATGGCACCAGCGGAGGCCAGTGGAGGTAGACATGGGAGAACGGGCGTCATTGTAATGCATGAAACGCGAACAGGAATGGTTTGTTCCATTCCATGCGTCCCAATAAGCAAGTCCTCCGATTTCTACCTCCACTGGACTGCACAGTAGCTTAGCTTACATGCTCACATTTTTTATTGACTTGTGTGGTCGCTCACACAGTCAGTATAAGACAATACTGGCATACTGTCTGGCATGAATGGCACATATTACAATACAACTTAATTTGTCAATCGGTTACAATGGAAACATGTGTGCCCTGAAATAGCTCAGACAAAGGGTTCGTAAATCTTACACTGTGAGCTTTACAACAACGATCGCTTAGAAACTAAAATAGAATACAAACAGTAGTAGCATGAGGGATACTGTGGGTGGTAAAGTCAGGTGTTTTACAGGGGGCCCCTGAAGATGTCTGTCTGTCTATCTGTCCAGGGAGGGATGGAGGGAACGAGGGAGGTGGAGGAGGAGATGAGGGGAAGTGTGTACGCTCTCTCTGTCTCTTGCCTCTCTAATCTACAGAGGGATTCATTCAAAGTGATGACCTACATTTATTCCTCGAGACAGACAAACAGACAAACAGACAAACAGACATACAGACAGACGCACGCACTCATGCACCGCAGCCTCCTACAATTCACAATAGAGAGAAAGAGAGAGAAGAGAAAAAGTTGAGTCTGTTAATCCTCTTCTTCCCTCTCCTCTCTTCTCTACAGCGAGAGAGAGAGGGTGGTTACGTAAAAGACATCTATAATTCTGTTCTAAGCACATCAAAGACTGGAGCCGCATCACAATCTGCATTTATGCTGCGTCCAGGGAATGGGTAGGGGAGGGAGGGAGGGAGGGAGGGAGGGAGGGAGGGAGGGAGGGATGTTTGAGCCAGAAATACTTGGAAGACAGTTGAGTTGTTAGACGATGTTTCGGGATATGAAGTGCATTGGGAAATAGCAGGGAAATAGCAGGGAAATAGCTGGGATATAGCAGGGAAATAGCAGGGAAATAGCTGGGATATAGCAGGGAAATAGCAGGGAAATAGCTGGGATATAGCTGTAAAAGTTATTGGAAACACCTATTGTCGAGGCGGCATACAATGATGATGATGATGATGATGATGACACTAGCACAAAATAGCATTTCTATCATACCATGCACACACCATCAAATGTGTAAGGGACAGTATTTTTTAAATCCAATTTTTCATACGGAAAGCTGAAGATCATGATGTACTCCACACGAGCGCATGTTGAAAAGAGAAACATCATGAACAAATTACACAGCTATTGTATGTTGCTGTTTGATATTATTCCTCATTCCATTCCTTGCATTACAATAAGCCTGTCCTCCGATTACTACCTCCACCAGCCTCTCCTGGTACATAGCTGAAATAAACTTGTGGATGTCTGTTAGCATTTGCCCAACAAAATTGCTATATTGTATGCAATGATGAATAATGAGGTTATCAAAACAAATACATTTTTATAGATGTGCAAAAGAGAACCAAAACATTTCCATAACTATATTGCTCCTTATCTTTCTAATTAACCTATGATGAGGACATACAAATAATTAATTGAATTGCCACATCTCTCAAAAGCACACTTGAGTGGGACAGTGGCGGGACAGTGGAGTGAGTGGGACAGTGGCGCCATCTAGTGGAGGGATGTGGTGTGGTGTGGTGTTCTAATAGCAGACAAGGATATTCCACATCTTCTCCTTGCCTCCTTCTCAAAAGACATCGGAGGACAATATCTAAGGGGAGGAACCTATTGGGAAGCACCTAATGTTCATTATTTTTTTGTATACTGTTTCGTTTCTTGTTTCATGGCTACTAAATAGGTGAATTGTAGTTTAGACTGTGCCACTGCCTGCATCGTGTGGGGTAGCACAGTGGAGGCTGGTGGAGGTAGAAATTGGAGGACGGGCTTATTGTAATGCATGGAATGGAATATGGAAAGATATCAAACACATTCCTCATTCCGTTCCATGCTTAATGAGGCTGTTCTCCGATTTCTACCTCCACCAGCCTCCTCTGGGGTAGCATAAAATGACTAAATGACCAATGCCAGGGAGACAGTTGGAGCTCAACATCATGGCCAGGCAGGTTCCTTTATTAATGTCAAGGCAACAGAAATGTATTTTAGGCACAAATGAGAAGAAAAATCCAATTGCAATTTTGGCAGATCATTTTTAATTGTATTACTCAGAATCATATGTATTAATTACATACAGTTGTGCATAAGAACATAGATGTATTTCCTGTGTTTTTGCCATCAACCCCTTTGATTGGATCATACAGATTAGAATATAGCATGTGCATATAAATATATACATAAAGATATAATATGTATATACTATTTATATAGCACGTGTATGTGACTACAGAACATCTTGCATACAAATCAGAAACATGCAAAATGTACAGTATAGATCTAAATGATATAAAGGACTTGCTTGCTAATAACATCAGAAACTTGACTTGTCAGTGTAAAAGGGTGATGGCAGCAACACACAGGCTTAGTGCTGCTCTCACTGCAGTGACTACGATCAGTCTGACAGATAAATATGAACATTGGAGTCACTCGCATAGAAATGAACATGAGAAATGCAGCTGAGCCTGTCTCTCATACCTCTGTGACTGGTAGTACTGAACATGCTTTCAGTCTCACTGAGATTCAATGATGAAAATGATGTAACCACCAGGGGAGACTGGTGGAGGTAGAAATCAGAAGACATGCTCATTGGAACGCTTGGATTGGAATACGGAATGGTATCAAAACTGGTAGTTTTGTACTCACTGATAAGATTTCCTGCACAATAATCTCCCCTGGCTTTCACACATACCACACACACACACACACACACACACACACACACACACACACACACACACACACCTTAGAATACATATCTCAACTTGAGACTCTGAAGTGCACTTATTATGTCTACTCACTACACTACAGCATTATTAAACACATTTATCATAATTAAGCTGTATGATAAAACAGTTATGAGAATAACTGTGTCTATAAACAAAAACATTGAAATATGTTTGCCATGCTGTACCCTGCATAAATATTATGAACATCAATAACATGTAGATCTTATTGAAAATGAAGTAACCATCATCAGTGCATAGAAAATGTTAGCGCCCATGCTCCTCCTTAAAGGTAGACTCTGGGATCTGAAGCCATGACGACACTGACAGCGATTTTCATCAAATGGAGATGCAACAGACTAGAACGTGTTGCGACAAGAGCCCATGAGTCAAAGGTTTTGTTGTGCAGTTGTGAGCATCTCCAGTAGAATTCAAATATATTTTGTTCACAGCTGTTTACTTTAGGCACATTTTTCGGAGAAAGGGAATCAAAAAATAAGAAACCGAGGGACATGGAAAGAATGAAAGTGAAGGGCAGTGGAATGAGTGGACGCTCTTGTTCGCTACAATATATTTGATGAAAGTTGCTGATTTCACAGACGTGAAGACATTATATCCCAGAGTCTACTTTTAATGAAATATCAGACCAAACAGGTCTCCCTGCAATATCAGTACCAGCTAATGCGTTACGGCTGAAAATAATGGATCCAGCTTTTGAGAAGAAATCCTCCAGGGAGGGTCTTCTCCAGACAAACACCTCTACCGACAAATCACGAGTTGAAGGTGGAAATTGCGCTCTCTATAAATCTAAATAAATCTCAGACAGCTAACATCAGCAAACCTCTACAGTTAGTGTGGCAATAAGGCACAACCAGATTCGGAAGACAAAAAAAAACGTGCATACTGTCCGTCTAAAGGAGTTGGAAGACAATACGCCTCCAGACAGTATGACGGGAGCATTAGCTTCGCAATCAGTTTGTTATGTTATGACTCCCCAACAGTGGGCAGTTCCTGTCAAAGATTGACTTCTAGATTGCATGGCGTCTCCTGTTCTCTTTAAAGGAGAGAATGAACTCTCTGACTTAGTATCTTTAAAAGTAAAACATTTCTATCAATTGTTATTACCTCAACCAGAGATGCTTTATATTGAGAGCTTTGCCTCAACTATGAATTATACCATTAGCACAGTTGTCTGTTCTATTCTAATGCTACCAGCATCAACTCACATTCATGGCAAATTGAACATAATTGAACATAATAATCCTTGCTGAAAATGGCGCTCAAAATGTAGAGGTTTTCAATTTCAGTTGGACTGCTGGAGGGGTGCTCAGTCCATGGAATATGAAGTATATATACAGAAAAGAGGTTCTGGACAGCAACTTGATGAAGGAGCTTGCTCTGAAACACGTCAGCAAATAAAACTTCTTTGAAGGGATCAAGTTCCCGTCCAGAACCTCTTTTCTTTATATGTAATAATCCTTTACAATTAATCAAAATCAGGCCCCTTTTACACCATTAGTGTCACGTGTACTTCACATCGTAAGTGCCTTGGAGTTCTGGTATACAGTCTGTAGTTCAAACCATCTTGCAGTTCTGGTATATGTAGTTCACACCATCTTGGGGTTTTGGTATATATACAGTGCCCTGCGTAAGTAATGGGACAGTGAAGCATTTTTTCTTCTTTCAGCCCTACACTCCAAAAGTTTGGATTTGAAATCAAACAGTTACTACATTACTTTTGGGTACCATAAATAGGGGGACTATGCATAAAAAGTGGTGTAATTTCTGAATGGTGAAACCAATATGTACACAAATACAATCAAATGAAAGCTGACAATCTCCACTTTAACCTCATAGTAATTGTTTGATTTCAAATCCAAACTTCTGGAGTGTAGAGCCAGAAGAAGAACAAATGCCTCAATGTTTCATTACTTATGTAGGGCACTGTAGTTTAAACACATCTTGGAGTTCTGGTATACGTAGTTCACACCATCTTGGGGTTCTGGTATTTGATGTTCACACCACCAGTGTCCTGGTGGTGGGGTATCTGAAGCTCTTGCGTCCGACATTGGACACCTTCCTGCTTCCACTGCTGTTCAGCGACCCCCCCTTCAGTTTAAAAGTACTGCTGCTCCCTCCCTCAGACATCTTCGTGCCCCGCATCTTCTTCTGCCGCCCGTCCTCTTCCCCCACGTTACCCTCTGCCTCCTCCTGCTTCAGGTTCTGCTGGTTATGACAGACACAGGTCTGTTGCTCCAGCAGCCGGTCCTTCCTGATACAGAGCCACTTGAGCGAAGTGTAGAAGAGCTCGGCGAAGCTGGACACAGCAGAAATCACACCCACCCCGAAGTAGAAGCAGAGGAACACCGTCTTCTCCATGGGCCTGGAGGGGAAGCAGATGGTTTGATTTACTGATTGATTGATTGATTGATTGATTGATTGATTTGAGCATAAACAAATTGTATGCTATTATATTTAATGCTTTATGTACTTTAGGATAGTAGTACAGTTGTCTAGTAGTATTTAGCATAGTAGTGTTTAAGTAGATTCACATATTAGTGTAAAGTAGATTTGCATAGTAGTTAAGTAGTATTTAGTGTAACATAGTAGTTAAGTAGTATTTAGTGTAACATAGTAGTGCAGGCATAATAGTACTTTCTGCCTGCACCATAAACAACGTTTCCACTTAGGACGGAAACTCCTGTGAAATCGAAATGTTGTTTGTGGTGCAGGCATAAAGCATTGGGGAGCATTCATACGTATCAAAAGTGATTTGAAATCTGATGAGGTAGCCCTGTCTGAAACCTTGTGTCCCACCCCGGACCTTGAGGATGTCCTCCTGGCATAATGGCAGACATTTGGGTCTTCCACGTGGGAAACCTAGGTTTGAACCCTGCCTGTCACATGTATTTACCATGTGCAGGCTCAACTCGTTGTTTACCTGGAGGTGAAGCAGTCGACGGTGTAGGGGCAGGGGAAGCGACTGCAGGGGAACTGGGATTCCACGCGGAAGCCGTAGAGCCACCACTGGCCCAGACAGAAGAATACCTCGGCCAGCAGGCGGAAGGCCACGTTGATGATGTAGAGAAGCCTTAGATGGTGCTCCTCATGGAGCTCCACATTGCTCAGCCGACTAATCCTGGGGACGAGACATTCACAAATGTACTGTGTTGTCATCATCACTATCAGTTGAAGTAGTAGTTGTTGGAATCTATAGGTATCTCACAGTCACAGACTGTGAGCAATAAACCAATTCACAAGATTAAAAATACAGATTTGAGATTTTAACAGTATGTAGAAATCAAACAAGAATCCAACAGTACTTCAATAATCCTACAATGATGCAAGTTGAATAAATAGACAGATAACAGACAACATTTAAAAAGACAGGATTACTGTTAGATAAGGCTTAGGGACAAACACATGCACGCGTGTGCGCACACGCACACGCACACAGCTATTCGTGACACTACTAACCTGGTGCCCTCAACCCCACGGTTCTCCCTCTTGTTGTGGTGGTGCACTGCGTACATGAGGAAGATGAGGGACGGCGTGGAGATGAGCACGATGTGGAACACCCAGAAGCGGTACTGGGAGATGGGGAAGGCCATGTCATAACACGCCTGCTTACAGCCTGGCTGGAGGGTGTTACACGCAAACTCTTCCTGCTCATCGTTAAAGAGGTCGCTGGCCACGGTGCCCAGGATCAGGATACGGAAGACCAGCATGAGGAGGAGCCAGAAGCGGCCCAGCATGGGAGAGTGGACCTGGAGGGTACCGAAGAGGTCGCCGAGGAAGCTCCACTCACCCATGATGAGAAGGCTGGACCTGAAACTGAAGTCAGTCCGTTACAGATTGAATGATGTTTCTCCTCCACATTAATTTCTGTCTGTTTTCAGATATAGTTGTAGATATAGTTAGTCCTATCGTCAGTCCTTGTGAGAAATACTGAAGTATTTCACACGTCAAACCCTATAAAAGCCCCATCAGCCACTCCTTAAAGCAGCTTTATAGTGATACCATCTGAACAGGGCCATATGTGAGGGTTGATCACTGGTTGAACCCTGGACAGGTCCAACCACTGACATGATTTGAAAGCAAAACAGATTTTTTGATTGGGTAACAACAAACAACTGTAAGGCCAATATACTGTAGGACCAATAATACAATTCTCTGTAGGGCCAATATACTTGACCAATATAATCTACCACAATAAAACGACGGCTATTGATAAACAGAACCAATGATTTGGTTGCCTGATCCTGACTGACAGCCCTGTTGTTGTACTCTGATGGACCTGAACAGACTACTACCGACTTGGCCCCCTCCTATTGGTAGCCACTGCCCCCCTCCAGGTGGTCACACCTCTGGGGTCTTGTATATAATGTGTGCCTCTCAAATATGTAGGTGTACTGCAAGGGAGGCTGGTGGAGGTCGAAATCGGACGGGGTCATTTTAATGCGTAAAATGGAATGAGGAATGGTATCAAACACATACCACATGTTTTATTCCATTCCTTATTCCGTTCCATGCATTACAATGAGCCCGTCCTCCGATTTCTACCTCCACCAGCCTCCACTGGTGTACTGTTGCGTTTCTTTATGTTATATTCTGTATGTACTGTATGATAATATTTTTGCTTGGACAATAAACTTTGTTCCACGTTGTTTCACTAATCTTATTTTACAAGGGTGAAAGTCCTACACCATAAATAGTTCATAAACACACAAATAAATAAATACCTGTATTCAGCTCTGAGTGTCAATAGGCAGTCCTCTAACCCAGTGTCAGCTCAGGGACCAAAAGCTCTGCTCTGCAGTTGTTCTAAAATTAAAAGAAAGAGAGAGGTCTTGATGACAAGATCAAACAGACATTTAATTACATTCCTGAAAGCACTTGATATTAATAAATAAAATACGATGCATACTGTACATTTGACTTAATCTGGCCTGGGGAAGAGATTTTATTAGACTTGAGCAATGGATCAAGAGATTGGATGTCCCTAACAAGTCTCTAACAAACAAACCGTTGATCCACAGATGACGAAAACAAGTTAATACCTGTACTAGTAGGAAGGCTGGTTGAACTACTGCACCCACACATGCGTCAATGTACACACACACACACATTGAGCTGTGGAGAGCTTCGGGCACGGTCTCAGGCGCCTGGCACCTGATCACAAGTATAAATCCAAAACCAACACCCAGATTCCTTTGATCTTCAGAGAGAAGAACATCCTTACTGGCAATTACAATTCGTCCACACGCTCTTCCACAACAGGATGTTCAAAGACAATATAAGCGACGCAGTTCTCCAGATCATACACCCTGAGAAACCCAAACTAATCCTGTCCAACGCACATCCGTTAGGAATTCCATATCCATTGCCCTGACAAAACTAGTTCTCATGATGAGTTTTATTCCTTCAAGTTGTGACGAGCCAGTAGATGCCGACCTCAGCTTGTTCTGGTCCCCTCAGTCTTCTGCATGGTGGTTGTGAGGGGTTGATTGGGGGGGGGGGGGGGGGGTAAGAAGACTGTGATATGGATATACGGTTGTTGGTCCGTGCTAACCTGTGCTGGGACCCTCAGTGGTGAGAGGGTTGTTGGGGGGGTAAAACCCTGTGATGGGGTAATGGTTGTTGGTTTAGGGCGGCGCCGGCGACGCAAAGGAAGTTCCTGCCGTGTCCTAATCTAGCATATCAAAGCGTTCCCTAAACATAAATCAGCATGTTTACTCAAGAGGGCATGTTCTTGATGAGCTCCCCTAATGACCGGAAGGAAGGGTCCCTCTTTAGGGCTGCAGACAGAGTCTCGACTGCCCTTAGTCTGGTAGTCGCTGCCGGAGTGTAGCGGAGGTGGTTAGAAGGCTTGTCGCGTGATGAGTAGCCTTGCCTGAGCCCTGCAGTGAAGACAGTTAGTAGCTCCCTGAGTTAATGCCTAGGCTTTATCTTAGCGAGTTTGTGCATGTCTTCTATGTGGGAAACCCAGGTTCGAATCCCGGCCGATCACAGGAGCAGGTCACGGTACAACACAGTCTGAAATGCCACCCTAGCCCAGCATCAACAGAAGAGACTAGCAGGTAAGAGCATGGCTGGTAGGACGGTAGGTGGGCTGGGGCAGGTCACAGGGCAAAACAAGGGAGGGGACACCACCCCAGCATCAACAGAACTGACGGACAGCTACATTACAGACGGACAGAGCTTTGTGTTTGTTGTACTTAAGTTGGGTGGGCCAGATAGCTGACTTTGTTTCCACAGAGCAGCATCCTTTGAACAGCCCCTATGTACAGTGCATGTATTCAATAGACATCATATTAGTATAGGATGGAACTAGTCTAAAAAAAAAAAAAATAGACATGGTCAACTCTTTTGGTTTCAGTCTCCCTTATTCCCTTTGTCTATCGATACTTGGCAGGAGAGTGAGAGGACAAATCAGCAAGGAAATGGACTGTCTCCACCACCAAAAACCTACACAACAAAACTATTTACAGGACATATATCATATGTATACAAAAACTCTATACAGAGTAAAAGCTCTATACAGAAACTCTATACAGGACATATCAAAGTATACTTATACATATGAAAAAATATAGTGTATCCAGTCTGGTAAATGAAGAAAAACAACTTCACTTTTTCCCTTTGAAAGCATTAGCACCTGTAAGTCAATTTGACATGAATTACAATTAAAGATTATAAGACCCCCTCAACAACCAATGGGAACATAACAGTACGCACAAGTACATAAATCAGCCAAAAGATACTTTCATTTCACAGAGCAACAATACAAACATAAAAATCAGTTTAAATCCCAAAGTGGTTAATCTATTGTAACACTTACCTCAAGATGAGCTTCTAGGTGAGACGATGGTTGTGCAGTTGTCACATTGAACTTTTGAAGCAGGCTACTCCCTCTGAATCATCATCATCAGCTGGTTTGGATAGGGAACACGCACACACACACACACGTACACTCACTGAGCTCATTGTCATGTTCATAAAACCAGTTTGAGACAACTTTTGCTTTGTGACAGGGTGCATTATCATGCTGGAAGTAGCCATTAGAAGATGGGTAAATTGTGGCCATGAAGGGATGCACATGGTCAGCAACAATACTCAAATAGGCTGTGGCATTCAAGCAATGACTGTTTGGTATTAACGCGCCCAAAGTGTGCCAAGAAAACATTCCCCACACCATTACACCACCTCCACCATGAGAAGGTGTGCAGGTGTTCCTAATAAAGTGTTAAGTGAGTGTATATATTTATATAAAAAATACACCCCTGCTCCATCTCTCTCTCACATGCACAATGTGAAATCACTGGGTGCGTCAGACCTCAGAAGACATACGTTAGCCCCTAGGCAGAAGAACTGGTTCTGGAAAGAAACAAACCTCTCCCATTTCATAAGAAAGATAACAAATGAAACATTCTTATGAACAGACTTTATTTTCCAGAAATGTTTAAAAAGACATCCAATTAAATATTTACAAGACAAGACAAGGATATAAAAATGTGAAAAGACCAAACCAGTTTCAAGAAAAGGGAGAAACAACTAAAACTAGTCAGGTCATTTGCATAAAATCTAACAAATATGCCGTCACTGTATTTGGCCTTGCAGTAAAAGGACAAAAATACGAGGTTTAGACATACACAACATACATTCTGTTATTAGCACACCATAGCGTTTAACAATTATTAATCTTTTTTTTCTTTTTTCTTCTTCTTCAAGTTATGAAAACATTATCAATGTTTCTTGTGTGCCTCATCTCCTGTACAAAAGCTGTAAGAAAAAAGTGTTCTAAGCAAAGCCACTTTGACACCTTGTGACAGAGTATATAAAACAAACTAAATAACATAAGGGACTTCATTTGTAGCCTCTTTGCTATAAGGACACATTGACCATATTAGATAGCGAAGGAGGAAGATGTCTACAAGCTAGTCTTCCTCAGAGTCAGAGTCTGCATAAGTGACCGGTTTCTTGGTGCGGACAGTCTTGCTCCTGGGTGCCACAGCAGCTTCCTGGTCCGAGAGCTGGAAGCTGTCGTCCTCATCCCATCTCTTGGTTTTCTACAGGAAGAGAAAGAAGGAAAGAGAGATGGATCAATAATTGAACAGATAGAAGTGTATTTGTTTGAGAGCGAGGGTTTTGAAAGCTGCTATATTTCACTGTAGCCACTTTACTTTCATGGTACCGAAACAACATGGGGTCAGGATCAGTCAGGGTCACATACAAGTCACAGCTAAAGATGAATTACCAAATATGAGTACCATGAATATCTCATTCAGCCAAGGGCTACTGTCAACACAGTAGCCCTACTGTAGCAGAGGTGGTTTGGAACAACTCTCCTATAACGAGTAGTATTGCCAGAGACTTCAAAACAAGGCTGGGGTGTTGAGTGAGTGGGAGACCCATGTTCAAACACTCAGTCAGGTTGCACCACTACCACCGTCCTGACTGACCTTGTTGGCGGTGGTGGTCTTCTTGCCCTTAAGGCGGGACATGAGGTCATCTGAGCTGCTGTCCGACTGCTCGCTGTCCAGGGCTTGTTTTCGTTTGCGGACAACCTTCTCCTTGGCTGGGGGGGCTTTAGACGGCGCGGGGGCCGCGGCCTCCCCTTCTGAGTCGCTGGAGTACAGCACTGCAGCAGCAGCCTTCTTGGCTGGGGGGGCTTTAGATGGGGCGGGGGCCGCAGCCTCTCCTTCTGAGTCACTGGAGTCAACGGTAGCAGCTTTGTTGGCAGTGGTCTTAGCTGCAGGCTTGGGGGAAAACGCATCGAAGATAGACGGTTGCTTCACGTCTAGAGGGGGACAGAGGGTTGACAAGCTTAGGAGTTGGTATAGAGGATACGGATGTATTTCTGACCTCAGTTCTCCATTCACTCAAAGTGCAATTTCTCTAGCTAGTCAAATCTAGAGCACTGATACTCAATTGGTGGCCCGTGAGATGATTTTCAGTGGCCCCCCAAGGAACCAAAACAATATATAGATTAATTTTAAAATTCTTTTGGAGTTGAAAAATGACTAAACCAAAGTAATTGAGTTTCACTGATCCAGAGTACACTGTAAAGTAAAATAGGTATGACACCAATATTAGGCTACACTTTGTTATCATTATTATTATAAAGGCCTAGAGTTTTTCCTGACCCTGTGACCTGACGAGGTCAAACTGAGCCCTAGTAATAGAAGCTGGCAGCTAAGGTGACAGAGATGAAGACGTTACCAGCAGCCTTCTTCCTGGGAGCGGCAGGCTTCTTGGGGGCAGCTTCTTTAGCCTTGGGGGCAGCTTTGGGTTTGGGGGCAGCTTTGGGCTTGGGGGCAGCCTTGGCCTTGACTGGAGGCTTGAATTCCTTCATGGCGTCTTCATCCGACTGAGCTGTAAAACAAACAAAAACACATACCGTTTACTACTCCGCAACACTCGTCGAAGAAGACTCTCTTTCCTATTTCTTTCTTGCATTATTATTTAGCCAATAAAGAACTTCTAATCAGTTGAAAGGACATGGAAGGAAGGATACACTTACAGCTGGATTTATACTTGGCTTCTTTCACTGTTGTTGATTTGCTTTTCACCACTTTCTTCCTAAATGAGGAGATATTAAAATAGTTTGTTCAGCAAAATCACTGCAGTAAGTTTTGCAATGAAGCGAGTGTGGAATGTTTCAGCTTAATCCACTGCACGTATTCTAAATAACGGATCGATGACCACCAGCGCTGTGCCTCTTTTGACCACTCAAGACAAGAGAGTGTAACCTATACAATTATAACTGTGTTAAAGCACTTTCTTCCACTCAGAAGAAGTCTCTAGTTCTCTCTGCAGACACTCACGTGGGTTCGGGGGCCTTGGGGGGAGGGGGTGCAGGAGAGTCCGTCTCGCTGTCGACCACAGCGGTGGGCTCGGGGGCGTAGCTGTCGTCATCGTCACTAATGGCCGCTGCCCTCTTCTTAGGGGCGCTCTTCTTCTCCCAGTCGTCAAACTCATCCTCACTGCTGGACATGCTGTACTTCACTGTGCCTTGTGGGGGTGGGCGGAAACGGCATGATTCAATTCAAACTTTGACAATCAACAGTAGTTTATGTGAATTTGTTTTGGGGTCAACGTTACCAGACAGTACAGTAAAACAAGGGACAAAGACGTCTTGTGTTACGACTGTGTTTGTAAGTAGAAATACTGACTATTAGTGAAATAGCGACCTTCAAGCTTTAACAGGTGGGTGCTACACATTAGTACAGTTTTCCTCCCCATATAATCTAAAGAGAAATTAAATTCATTATTACTACTATTCACAATGTGTGCAGGACACAGAATGTTGCCATAGCTAGACATCGTATCACTGAATGGGCTAAAACAGCAGCCTCCAGTATTATATGTACAGCTGGGGAGGCTGGTGGAGGTAGAAATCGGAGGACGGGCTCATTGTAATGCTTGGAATGGAATAAGGAACGGTATCAAACATTGATACCATTTGTCATTTCATTCCATGCATTACAATGAGCCCATCTTCCGATTTCTGCCTCCACCAGCCTCCCTTGATGTATGGCGAGTAGGAGACAGTTGTGAGAAATATCTGATTCAACTGTCAGTAATCAAGCTATCTAAGGTCCATTTGAGCCAGGCCTAAACAGAGGTCAAGTGGGGTCGCACAGACAATTAGAGACAGGAAGTGATGCATTCACTGAAAACCACCAAACATTCCCCATTGTGAGGAACAAGGAAAAGGTCAGACAGACAAATACAATAGACTAGCCCAAGTTCAGACACTTGAAGACAAAAGGTTGCAGTTTATTACACTATATTATATGTTAGATTTGTATACACTTACACGATAGATTAAATACATATGATGGAGCGAGACATATGGTGAGAAGTTAGGGTTAGTTGTTTTAGACCAGGTTGAGGTTAGTTGGTTTTGAAAGGACATGACAGATTTATCTACTGAATTCTGTTGGATTGTTAGTGATGAAGAGAGGTTAGGGTTAGTTGTTTGTGAGGTAAGAGTTGGTTGTTTGAGAAGTTATGGTAAGTCAGTTTTTAGTGGTTCAGGACCAGTATCTCACTTTTGGTTTTGCGTTCATTTTTCTCCCGCGGGGCCAGGGCCTCCTCTTCCGTCACCATGGTAACCTCTAGATCACTGTCGGCCCCCGACTCATCATCGGACCAGGGGTTCTTCTTTGTCTTTTTCCCCGCCATGGGCTTGAACTGCAGGGTGGTCTGTTTCCCTGCCTTTGATGCTGGAGGGGAGGAGGGGTGTGGGGGTGTGTGGGGTCTTTGGTTAATATCAATGAATTATGAATAGGGTAGATACATTACACGGAGCATCTATCCGTTAAAAGATGAATTGAAACAGACACAGGGGCAGTTTCCCAGACCCAGGTTAAGACCCTGGATTAAACTACCCATTCAATGGGGATCATCCATTGAACTTGGTATTTAGTCCAGGACTTAAGGACTAGTCTTAAACTATCTGGGGAAACAAGCCTATATGTCTGAATTGGCCATTTCTCTTTCATTCAATGGTTTCTCATGTTTCTGATGCAGCAAAGGAGTACTCTATGTGAGGGACTCATGAATGAATTAACACAGCGGATATTGTGGGAGTTCTCAGGTGGTTCCTGCTGTGTTTAATAGTAGGACCCCGAAGGGGTTGCATCGTCACTATCTTCTTCTCCTTCTTCACCTTTCTCCTTGGCCGGGGCCCTGGTCTTCTTGGTAAGGCGTGCAGCCAGACTCATCTCCTCAGACCCAGCCTGCTCTCCTCCGTCCTCTCCTTCTTCTCTCGTCTCGTCAAACTCCATCTTCAGCACCACGTCTTCAGACTACAACCAGACAGGCAGAATGACAGAATTTATTAGAAGGAAATAAACATGAATGGAAAACAAGCAATAGTCAATCAGTGACTTAAATTGGAACAATTAGCTGTACTATAACTATAGGAATCAAAGTTCAAAAGCTTTATTGTCCCCTGGCACCCAGGGAAAAACCTCAATGTGAAACCAAAAGTGAAATATTGACCTGTCCTGAACCCATGATTTTTACAGAGCTGTATATCAGTGGAGAGGCTGGTGGAGGTAGACTTTGAGGGAACCTTCACCGTGGTCCCCTTGCCTCTCTTGATCGTCTATTAACCTTTAAAACAGTATTGTCTAGTGTTTGACATAGCTGTGTATGAATGACTGGATGTCTGAGAGAGCCCTCACCTTGCTCTTCTTGCCCCTCTTGGCCTCTCCCTTCTTGACGTCGGCCTTGCGGTTGGCCTCGGCCTTCATGGTGCTGGTGATGCGTGGGATGACGCGGCGGCCCTGCGGCGTGGGCATGGTCTCCTGCTTCACCTTCACCGCCTTGCCCTTGCCAGTCTTGCCCTTCACCACGGGCATGGTAGCGCCCTCTTTCTCCTTCTCCTCCACGCGCTGGAGACGAGGGCGGAAGAGAAGATGAGAGATTAGGGATGGTAGTGTGTTAATGAAGATGATCCAGAGCAGGGGGGAAGGCTGGTGGAGGTAGAAATCGGAGGTCGGGGGATCTGCATTACAATGAACCCGTCCTCCGATTTCTAGAAACATCCACTCATCCAGACCAGGATTGTGTTCAGCAGGTCTTGTCACCAAGTAGCGAACATCTGCGTTCTGTCATCTGTATTGGACAGATTCAGGCAGTACCTCTTAACCCTTGTTTCAAAAATATTTCCCTGCCATTTTGGGCCGACTGAACAGTACCCAGGTGTTGTTATGGGAATGACTCTAAATATTACAGGGATTAACCACCACTAGTGACAGGACCGATCATAATTCTGATGGTTCCAGAATGACAGGATCTGTGCGACTGATCAGCCTCTCTCTCTCTCTCTTACCTCCAGCTCCTCTGTGAAGGCAGCCAGGTCGGCCCTCCACAGGTCACATGGGCTCTTCCTCTTCAGGGTGTCCAGCTCCGTCATCTACAGGGGAGAGAAGGGGTTAAGGGTCAGACATGAGGACAGGGAGTGTAATGAACAGGAAACAGTCAGCACTTTCCATAAAAATATGGATTTTAGGTCCATATTTAATCATTTTATATAAAACTACCATCATAAAATGTGTGTGTGTACACACAATATATTGGGAGGAGAGGGTAGGTATCACACCTTGGTGTGTGTGTGTGTACACAGTATATTGACAGGAGGAGAGGTACAATATCAGACCTTGGCATCTCTCTGTTTGCACAGCTCCTCCTTCTTCTCCTTAGAGAGGAACCACATGGGCATGCTCAGTAGGTAGTTGAAATCTGGCCCGCTGGTGTCTTCTTCCTCCTTCTCCTCATCTTCATTCACTGGCTGGTCCTGTGAGGGGAGGGAGAAGAGAAGATGAAACTTAACTTACGTAAGTGCTATTCGTAAACGGCTTGGTATGCAAGTACAAACAGAACAATTACAGGGCTAAGGCCAGATTTTCAATCAATGATACACTTTCCCCTCACAGATGGAGCTGAATCACAGGGTTATTTGTGGAACTGTCTTTGTTTGCGTTCTATAAAAATGTTACTTTTTTTTAACCTGTTTCTATGTTCAATTTCCAATTTGCACCAAGCTGCAGACACTTGAGGCCCTAAGTGTGGGTGGGTGTGTTCCCTTACCTTATCCTGATCCTGCTTCCAGGCCTTCACAGGGTCAGAGTCATAGCCCATCTCCTGCAGCATGCGGATCAGCTCCTTCTTTGGCTTGTTCTCTGGAGAGAGCGAGAGAGAGCGACAGAGGTTAGGTACCTTTCAGCATCAAGGAAACTGACACTTTGGATAATCCCCTGCAGAACATGTATAGATGACCAACCATCAACAAACTGTTCAACTAACTATCCACTAACCCAAACCTTACCCTACCATTAGCAAATTGTTGCATGTCAACAGAATTTGTTGATAGCTTGAGCATAGACCACCTTAGGGTGGTCTTGACTCACCGATGACCAGTGTGCCCTCGATCTTCTCCAGGATGAAGCGGGCCTGGTTGGTGAGCTTGGCGCTCTCCGCCCCCAGCATGCCGACCAGCCAATCCTTCCTCAGGACGTAGTACCTCATCCTCAACTCGTAGAAGTCCTTGAGGATGTCCTGCACCGACTCATACTTCTTCAGACTGCCCACGTGGTCAAACAACACCTGCAGGGGCAGAACACAGACAGAGTCATGTTAGAAACGTACTAATACATCAATAAAAACAATTACTATCGTGATAGAAAGTCAAGAAATAAAACCCCCGAGCAAATGTTGTTCAGCTAAATACTGTTATGACCTATACACAATGAGAGTCGGTAAGTCTGGGTTCACAACACGTGGGCATTGCTTGTCCCTTTCATTGAAGAGTTGATTTATTTAAGACAAACAAATATAGACTTGTATCGATCAATGGCAGGTCGTCATCGTCAATAAGAATGTGTTCTTAATTGACATGACTGTATAAAATGAATACAACATTAAAATTCTATTTGCTTCTTTTGGGAACTGATTCAAAAGGAATACGTTGTTGCATATGCATCTTGAAGGACTAGCCTCATTTACCATGGAGTTGCAGGTGAGGGGGTTCTGCAGCTTGAAGACCTTGTGCAGGCCTGCGGCCTCTGCCTCCCTCAGCTTCTCCTCCGTCATCTTTACCACGAAGCGCACCGTCGTGTCTGTGTGGTACTCCTTGTAGTCTGTGATCAGAGCAGCAATCTTGTCTGTCCCGTTCAACATGGGCTCCAGGATATTCTCTTTGTAGGTCTGGAGGGAGAGAGAGCAGGGAGGGAGGGAGTGAGAGGGGAAACATGCATATGATTTTACAATCTAATCTTATTCTCATGGGTTTCCAGCAATTGTGAATTCCTTTTAATATACTCATTATGAACGAGCACAAAAGGGTACTATTGTTGTACCAACCTGAGTCCAGGTCTTGACAGGCAGCTCTGAGATCTCGATGGTGGTGTCGTCAATGATGGCCACCTCGCCACTGTTCATGTACTGGTTGGTCTGCAGCTGGTCAATGGTGCCTTTGAATCCCTTGTAGTTGGGCAGCTGGAGGGAAGAAAAACAGTTATACAAGGAAAAAACGGGCAAGTATTGGATTGATTCATTGCAGAATATTGGTAAAGTGACAGCTATTCAACTCAAATACTGTTTGTATTTCATGCAATGCAATTCAATGTATTCTAACAAGAATGTGCAATAAAGTTAATCAATATCAATGAACTATGGTCTTGTCCCAAACTCTCCAATCTACACTCCACGCTTGTTCCCTTCCTCCTCACCATAGCCAGGGGCTCCTCCCCATTGAGCAGGCGGTGGAGGTTGTTGACGATCTCTCTGACGTCGTAGTTGGGCAGGCGGCTGGCCCAGCCGGTGCCGATCCCGTCTGCTCCGTTCACCAGGACCGTGGGGATGATGGGGATGTACCACTCTGGCTCCACGCGCTGGTTGTCATCGTAGTTGTACTTCAGGAGGTTGTCGTCAACGGCGGGGAACAGCAGGCGGGTCAGGGGGCTGTGGGAGGGGACGGGGACGGGACAGAAAAGTCATGATCATGTGACCAACTAAAACATAACAACATACCAGCATCCACTGCAGTAAGTGTCATTCATATTTAGTAGCGTCCTCTCCATGCCTCCTTCCACTCACCTGCACTGACATGACAGAACTGGGCCGATGACAGAAAATGTTCAGTCATCATTTAGTTTTCACCGCTTATATTTTTGGGGTTTTCCACCTCCTTCTTGTGTATTCTGATCAGTGCAGATGGAGAGGAGACAAGGAGAGGAGACAAGGCAAGGACACAAGGAGAGGTGTTACTGACCTGAGCATGGTGAAGATGTATCTGGGGCTGGCAGAGTCCTTGCCACCGTGCAGCCTGGTACCAAACTGACCCTGGGGCTGCAGCAGGTTCAGGTTGTTGCTGCCTACAAAGTTTTGGGCCAGGCCCACGATGGTCATCATCAGGGACACCTAACAGAGAGAGAGGGACGGAGGGAAGAAGGGAGAGAGGGAAAGGAGTATGATCAATGAGTCATTCCAAGGGGAGGAACACCTCACTCAAGATGTAGTCTCACTGACCTGACAGACAGTGTGTGTGTGTGTGTGTGTGTGTGTGTCTCACCTCTCCGTGATGGTAGGCTGACATCTCGGCCACAGAGCCAGCCAGCTGAGCCACCTTCACCTCCCTCTTGTCATTCCTCTTGAAACAGCAGAACAACACCTTCCTCTGACCCGGTTTCAGACCTGACAGACAGACAGAGAGAGAGAGAGAGAGAGAGAGAGAGAGAGAGATGACGCTCAATTCCAAACACAACCCCTTTCAGATTAGCACACAACCAAGGAGTAATCCAACACTAATAACTTTGCCTCTAATAAAGTCCTTCAGGGCTAACCTATGGTCACCCAAGTGTCTACACAAGTGTCTTATGAATTGGGGACAAAATCAAGGCAATGCTGCAAGGCCAGGTAGAGGTAGAAATCGGAGGACGGGCTCTTTGTAATGCATGAAATGGAATTAGGAAGGGCATCAAACGCTCCCTATTCTATTCATTACAATGAGCCCGTCCTCCGTTTTCTACGTCCTCCGGCCTCCACCGCTGTTAGGCCTCCCCAAGCTAAGCGCTCACCGTCGACCAGGCAGGGGATGGAGCGCTCATTGTCAGAGTTGGAGAACAGCACCAGCTCCTTGTTGACAAAGTCGTTGTAGGAGAGGGACTTGGTGCACTGACCGTACAGGTATTCCTGAGAGAGAATGGGAATAGGATTGAACATAAGATCAATGAAGACATCAAATTGGCTGTCTTCTCAAGGGTCAGAGGTCATTACGGGTTGTATACAGAAGTGAAAAATACACAATGAGACTATTTTGGAGGTGTGCTTGATTTAACATGGGAACTTTTGTAACTTTTGGGACTCCATGGTCCCTGGCAGACTGAATCAAGTGCAGCTCGTGTGTTTTACAGGTCAATGTGTCATCTACGAGGTCATGGGTCATCAGGGGTCAAAGGTGAAGTACCTCGGGCAGGTTGTGCTGCCTGCGCTGTCGTCTGTTGACCATAAAGTTGGTCAGCCAGTCCTTACGCTCCTCAATCTTCTTCTTACTAAAGGCCTGGGGAGAGGAACAGAGGAATAGAGGAACGTCCAGTTAGAAGATGGTGAAATCATCTCTGGCTGAATCAAGGACATCCAGGGAAGACATCCCCAAAAACATGATTCTACATTTCTGAATTGGAAAACGAATATGTTTGTCAATTAAGTGCCAGAAATGATTGTTAGTGAAAGATGGAGAAACGACAAAGGACAGAGTATAGGGGCAGTAAAAGGCAGCTCAACAGGGTAATTAGAGTGTTGGGGCAGTAAAAGCTAACTCACCAGGGTAATTGCCTCATCGTCTTCAGCACCAGCGTACTTGAAGGGGATGCGATGTCTCTGCATGTCAGAGAAGTACTCCTTCGCCTCCTTCGATGTGCTGGTACCCAGACCTGGATGGATACACAGAAGGCAAAGCAGAAGCATATTAAAAATCATTATCCATTATATATTATTTGATCTAAAGTGTGTTTAAAATACTTTGTGCTCACATAATGTAGGACAGGTATAAAGGAGAGGTGTGATCCCATATAGGACAGGTATAAAACGACAGGTGTGTTCCCATATCGGATAGGTATAAAGGCCAGGTGTAATCCCATATAGACCAGGTGTGATCATATTAGCCAGGTTTGAAGTAGCTGCTTACTTGTTGAGTGGCACTACCACACAGGGGTTTGGGACAAACCTTTGTAGTACTTGACTCTCCAAGATTTGAAGTTGGCCTGGTTGTCCTTCCACTCGTTAAACTCTGGGATGCTGTAGAAGGGCAGCTCCTGCTTCTTATTGGTCGCCTTGGAGGGAGATCAAATGAACATTATTTACCTAAGATCATAGACATGAACTTTACATTTATACCTCAGGACTACAAATGATTGTAATTACTGCATGTCACCAACAGGTGGCACGATAGCTGCATGTATAGATTAGTTTCAAGCCAACACCGCATCGAACACCACTGTCTGATTTGTCGTCTAATCTGTGTGCTTAAGTTAACTCAGATATGTTGCTGAACATAACAAGCTATTTCTTACAGTATTTGAGAATCAGTTCACATAACCCTTCAGTCTCCGGGCGGACTGTACTATGTACCTTGATGATAGGGGTGATGAACTCCTCCAGGAAGTTGTGATGCAGCAGAGAGGGCCAGTTGTGGTGGATGAAGTTGATCAGGAGCCCCTTGATGTGGGAGCCATCCTGGTCCTGTCCACAGCACGAGTCAAGACATATGGGGGTCAGAGTCTAGAGATCTGGGCCTTACCACATGTACATGGTAAAGTATGGTTGTTATTATTATTATTAGTGTTCATATAGAATGAGGTCTTGCGCACTGTCCGAAAGACTTGTCTTAATGTTACTTACACAGATGCTGGTCCTCAATTTAAAGCAGGACGCACTCCAAAATAGGTTGAACATATATTTCTTTTGATTTCATCAAAATAAGAAAGCTCTCAGTTTTTTGGGGTATTTCACTGAAATGTAAAGTTCAACCTATTTCAGAGTGCGTCCCATTTTCTTTCATGATATGAATCTAGCGTCTTCTCGGCTAGAGTCTAGAGTCTCAATGGGACTTCCCAGTAAGATGACAATAACTTACTGGATTGGTAATGATTACATAACAAACACTGTTAAATACGTGAAAGAAACATTCATTTCACAGACACGTCTCTGAATGTGTTTCAGTTTGTGAGGCGGCGTTGCACACCTGATCGGTCATGATCATGAGCTTGCCATAGCGCAGCGACTTGAGGGACTCTGGGTCGCTGTAGTTCTTCCTGTACTGAAGGCCCATGATCTTAATGACGTTGTTGATCTCGGCGTTCTCCATGATCTGAGAGGGAAAGGCAGCAGGTGATCGGTTAGTTGGTTAACATCTGAGAGAGAGAGGACAAGGATGAAGTATTCAACCATTTTACATCTGGTTGAATTGTGGACCAATTTAGAGGGAAAAATCACAGATGACTTGGCACGCTGCAAAACCCACAGCATGTCTATATTCAAGTCAGTATGAATTAAGCTGTAGAGGTCATCTAGCCTGGCCCAAAAGGGATTAACACAGTGGTACATTGTATATGGAGTTATATTTCTAGAGTTCCTGTTATATAAGCTCGAACGTAACAATCAGGTTAGGGAGTAAATACAAACTCTAATTCTGTGCTCATCTGTTGGCGTGAGGCCTCAGTACAGTGGTATATTATAATAATAATATAATAATAATATACACCATTTAGGTGACGCTTTTATCCAAAGCGACTTACATTGCAGTGAGTGAATACATTTTTCAGTATATATGGTCCCAGCAGGAATCAAACCCACAACCTAAGCGTTCTTAGCGCCATGCTCTACCAAGGATATTGTACTGGATATTATGTATCACACTGTTTTATTGGATGTTTTTTGTCTGTCTTGTGTTTTCCGACACGGACCATGGTGGAAACTAGTGTTTTAGTCCTTGTGTTATCCTATGGGACATGCACTCTTGTTACTCACAAATACAAATCAATCAAGTACTCAATGTTGTATAAGATGGTATATGGTGTGTTAAAGTATCTGACCTGTTTGTGTGAGGCCTCCCGGACGTTGAGCATCTTTCCCCTGAGAGGGAAGACTCCGTAGCGGTCCCGGCCCACCACGCCCAGCCCTGACACTGCCAGGGTCTTGGCTGAGTCTCCCTCCGTCAGGATCAACGTACAGCCCCCTGAGTTCTTACCACCTGGGGGAGGGGGGGGAAACCACGAGAGCTTAGATCAACTGTTGGAACTGTGAAGTTAATGTTTCTACAGTAGATCAATCCAAAATTATTATTTTCCCATTTTTGACAGCTACACAAGTCCCCAAGGTGGGAGTACATTGGATTATAAATAATTTGCTGTCGAATGGACATCAACCTTATGGTCATACCACGGTCAATATACCTGCATCGTTGGCGTCGTCCAGTTTGGGCACGCCCTTGATCTTGGTGTGTTTGACAGCTGAACACTTCTTGTTGAGTTGGGTCTGAGCCTTGAACTTGACCCAGTTCATGATGCTCTCCACGATCCCACACGAGTTGGCCTGGGAGGAGAGAGAGAACCAGGGGCCACACATGATGATTCCAGACTCAATACAAGTGTCTGACAGGCTTTGCATGAGGCAAAGGAACTGACGTCACTGAATTCCAAATCAACCCATAGTGCACCTGGCACTCCTGTATATCTGGTTGGTATAAGCAACATGGCAGTTGATTTCTGTGGAGGTAGAAATCAGGGGACAGGCTCATTGTAGTGGATGGAATGGCATGAGGAATGGTATTAAACACATGCAATCGGTCCTCCCGATTTCTACCTCCACCAGCCTCCGCTGGTTGATTTACCTTGGTTTCTGATAGGTGTAGCAATATGATGACAATTCTTCCAAGCCTATCAGCTATACAATCCTCTTGGCTCTGGGAGGGACTAGTTGTCTTTTCTATGGAGAGGTTAAACTTCAGCGGCCTTCCTTGTTACCTGTTTGATGAACTTGTCACTGAGGGGACAGACGGAGCCGAAGCTCTTCTGCTGCAGGGTCATATTCTCCTTCGTCTGGGAGTCGAAGGTGGGGTTCTCGATCAGACAGTTGACAAACAACCATATGTGATTCTTCACCTGGAGAGAGACGGAGGACATACAGGAGAAGCATTTTACCATCTCTGGTAGGGACATACTTGTGTCTCTGAGAGACTGGGTTGGGTTATAGATGGTTATCATTGTGAAAGTACAAGCCTCTACAGTGTGTGGTTCCCCCAGGACACACACACACACCACACCAACACAGTTTAAAGTCAAATCAAGTGTACCTGGAAAGGCTTGACGGCCACACCAGCTTTGTTCTTCCTCTTCACCGTCTCTATGAGCTTGCTCACCACCTGGTCCGCTACGTAGTCAGTGTGTCTACCGCCCTAGGGAACAGAGGAGAGAAACCATTAGAAACATCCTCAAGATATCACACTAATATGTCTCCTTCTGACCTGCCGATAGGACATGTTACAAACTATACACAAGATAAACATCTGATACACAAACTCAGATATTAGGGGAATTCTTGGAACTACGGTGGTACACATTGCTGCCAAATGAAGTAGAATTGAATCCAGCCAAACTTGTGGTCAGTGGTTCAATTCTTGAAATTTAATCTCAAATCGTTATCTTCAATTGAGTGTAAAATGGATGTGTCCTCACTTTCCACACAAGTTAACTCACAAAGAGCATCACAAATACCATAACTCGAACCTGGCTGGCGAGCTATAACGTTACTTTAATATTTGTTCTAGTGTCACATTAACCACCCTGCAGGTCCCAACCAGTTAGCTACTGATGATGACGATAATGATGAAGACGTTACCTTGGTGGTGGCGATGCTATTGACGAAGCTGACTTGCTGGAAGCCCTTCTCGCTCATGGTGAGACACACCTCCCAGCGATCGCTCACCAGCTCGTGGACCACGGTGAGGGGCGTGCCCGTCTCATCTACCTTGTCCTTCAGGTACAGGTCCACGTAGCTACGGAAACCAGTCACCTGGGGAGGACGGGGAAGGCCATCAGCTTACACTGACATCACTTCAGGTCTCAAACAGACAGTTGCATCTGTTACTGTAGCACAGTGTTCAGCAACCTTTTCAAGCAGAAAATCGCTTTATTTTTTACTGTAAAGTGCATTCTATTGCATCCCTGTGTGAAATGTGCTATATAAGTAAAATTTGATTTGATTTAATGTAAAAACACTTGACAGAGTTCAGTGACCCAGGGTGCGTGTTTTTAAACTAGCAATTTCATAATACACAGCATCAGTTTCATAATCACACAGTGGTTCTAAGAATGATAAAACGACTCGTACTTGATGAAGACAGGATTAACTATGACTTACAGGCAGTCTCTTGCTGTTGAGGAACACTTTGACCCCCTTGGAGGAGCCGGCGATGTCGTAGGCTCGCCGGGTCATGAGGGAGACCGTGTCCTTGTCCAGGGTGGTCATCTTGAACTTGGACAGGTCCGGCTGGAACGTGATGCAGGTGTATTCCTCCCCGTCCCACGACTTGATCTTAGAATCCCCAGCACGGCCCATGTTTTCATACCAGGTCTGGAGGGAGGGGGGGAGACAGGGAGACAGGGAGACATAGCAAGCACAGATAAGGACTAGCACAGGTAAGGACAGGACTGAACACACTGTAAAACACACACCTAAAATAAATCTGTCAATCAAGCTGATCGTAGCCTAGCCTGGTCAGTCTCGACATAGATCTGTTCTGTGCTGCCAACTCATGCTCTGGTTCACATGACAAACTTTGGCATGGTAACAACACTGAGAGTTGACTGTTCAGCACAAAACTGATCTGGGGTGACCAGACTACTTATAGACCACCCCCACTTTAGACAGACACAGTTTTCAGGAAGCATATAGGAGTTTGTGTGTCAAGACTGTGTCAATCAGGGGAGGCTGGTGGAGGTAGAAATCTGAGGTTCTTCAATATCTTTCCTCAATCCATTCATCACAATGAGCCCGTCCTCCGGTTTCTACCTCCACCAGCGTCGACTACTGTCAATGACTGTAATCAGCTCAGACTTCTCCCCACCTGCTTGAAGGTCTTCTTGGACTCTTTACAGGACGTCTCGACGGTGAACTTGTTGCTGAAGATGTTGCAAAGCTTGGCACCATATCCGTTACGGCCACCTGAAGTTTGAGTACAACACAGGTGAATATATGGATTAGTTTAATAAGTAAATAATACGGCCCTCACTCTCAAATGGAAAAGTAAATGATGGTTTAATGCATAATCAGACTAAGAGTCGAGCACATCTTTTAGTTCACCATTAAGAAGAATGCTCTCAAGTCTTGAGTATTCAATCAAGTAAAACAATACAAGGGCAGGCTTGTCTTTAGCTTAAGGCCGTACATCTGAACAGAGGTTTGGAAATAAGCCAGGGCAGAACTATATAATGCACTTGGGGGGGACTGGACTCCTCTTCCACAACAGGGGAGGCTGGTGGAGGTGGAAATCAGAGAACGGGCACATTGTAATGCATGGAATGGTATCAATCACGTGTGTTTGATAGCATTCCTCATTCCGTTCCACGCATTACAATGAGCCCCGTCCTCTGATTTCCACCTCTACCAGCCTCCCCTGGTGTGGAAGGCCAGTAATTGTGACAGAACACTCTTACCAGTGACTTTCTTCTGTTCGTCGTCATAGTTACTGGAGGTGAGCAGCTGTCCGAAGATGAGCGCTGGAACGTAGACCTTCTCTACCTTGTGTTCCACTACGGGGATACCCTTCCCGTTGTTCCACACACTGATGGTGTTGTTCTCACTGGAGAACCCACAAGAACCGTTAGAATAGCATCATATCACGTACTCGTAACAGCATGGTGACGGCAATCAAAACTCAATCATATTAACCCCTCTCACTGTGTTTGGGAGGGTTTCATATTACTGTTCATATAATATAAAGAGAAGAGAACAGTGCGATAGTCTGTTCGTCTTTGAATGTTTTGATTTTCCTTTCATTTTTGTATTTTCAAATGTAGTATTGTGCTAAAAATACTCACGAGTCAATGGTGACCTTGATGCAGGACATGGTTTTATCTCTCTGCTTGTTATCCGCAGCATTCACTGAAGGGAAGATAAACAGGAAATGGTCAATATACAGTCTTGTTAAGCCTATTCATTCTGTGTCCTGCAGTATTTTCTCATGGAATAAAGGCAGTCAATACCAGGGGAGGCTGGTGGAGGTAGAAATCGGAGGACGGGCTTGTTGTAATGCTCATTGTAATCCTCATTCCATGCATTACAATGAGCCCGTCCTCCGATTTCTACCACCACCAGCCTCCACTGCACTAATCATCTAATAGTACTTCACTCACCAAGGATCTCGTCAAAGATCTTGTAGAGACCAGGCACATAGGTCACATCTCTACAGTTCATTCCGACCTCCTCATCAAACACCCACATTTGCTGGAGAGAAAAAAACCGATCCGCTATATTAGTGAAATCATAGAACGACTTTTCATAAGACAGATCAGAGATGCCGATTAAGACCCCAGGGTGAATCTCAAGTCTCCACCCGCCTCGTTCTAAAAACACAACAGAGATGGTCCAAGTGAGGGGAGGAACCTCAGATCCTCCCCCCAATGCTTTTAGAGAAGGAAGTGAGGGAAGGAAGACTTTAGAGATTCACTCCCATTGTCCTACAGGCTACTCACCATTGTTGAAATCTGTCTACATACATACATTTGACTGATTGATTACCTGTGTGACTGGCTCAACGGAGCCGATGTAGGTGTCAGGACGCAGGAGGATGTGCTCCAGCTGAGTCTTCTTCTGGTA
This sequence comes from Argentina silus, assembly GCF_951799395.1. Lineage (NCBI taxonomy): Eukaryota > Metazoa > Chordata > Actinopteri > Argentiniformes > Argentinidae > Argentina > Argentina silus. The sequence continues at coordinate 10,633,269 of NC_139670.1, read as the reverse complement.
GATCCTCTCCACTGACAGACGGTCAGGGTTCTTCGACTTGGTCTTCTCCACCGGCTTGTTCTCAAACAGGTTCTGGTAGTGACATCAGAAAAGGGATTGTGTTAATTTAAGTCCTATTTAAGGGACTCGTTATGTAGCCAAAAGAGGACCATACAGGCTTATATCATGTCATATACAGTGGAGGCACAAATCGGAGGACGGTCTCATTGTAATGCGTGGAATGGAATCAGGAATGGCATTAAACGCGTGCTGGATACCATTCCACTCCATGCATTACAATGAGCCCGTCTTCCGATTTCTACCCCGACCAGCCTCCCCATGTCAGCTCTAAAGAAGCCTGGTGCAATTCGACAAAGGATTGTGTTAAAATACGGTATTAGGATCGTGTGACAAACTGGTTGAGAATTCCACTTCAGAGCAACGATAGTTATAATATGATACATGGTAGGAAGTTGTAGAGGATCTATCATGGATTAGCTTTGTACAATAGCTAGCATACTGGCTAAACACTTACCTTCAATGGTTGCTCAGCCATTCTTGTGCTGTGCTGTGTTGTTTTGTATTGTATTGTATTGTTAGCTCTATAACCTGACTTTCTGTCCCTTCCTTTGGTCCTATATACGACGATGTATTCCTAAACTGTCTACTTCATCAATCTAAACTCTCTCTATAGCCCTAAAATTCTACAAATTCAGTCCTTAACATCCGTAACGTACGCCTCTAGTCGTTTGTGGCAAACTGCTCAGTTTTGAAAATTCGAAGGTCGAAACGACTTCGATCCCGCCAACTTGAGAACCCAATCAGACGGAGGAGCGCATTTTTTCTCACTCCAATGTGAGCCAATGGGGTCTGAGCAAAGGCGATGGAAACCATGGAAACACTCTTGTACAGCCCATATGAACCAACGAACAAATCAGAAACGTCGAAGTAAAATGGAAGCCCACCTACTTTGGATCTCGCGCCCAATCAGTGAGTATTATTATCTGCGATAATACATTGTTTTCCGATTGCTTTGATGCTGATGTATGTGCTCAACTTTCAAAACGCTTAACACAAAACTCACACCTGTCTAAAGTTCAAAAACCTTAATTGTGCACTCATTTTGATTGATACCTCTGTCATGTGGATCATTGATCCAAAATGTACATTCATTGTTTGTCAAACGCCATGAGAGCATTTGCTTTAATCATCAACACAAAATATAATTACAGATTCACCGTTAGTCATTCTACCAGACAATGCATCCAATAGCAAAAAATACATGAGACATTCTTTTTTTTTTTCGCAAGGCCATATTTAGCAAGGCCACCTATTTCAATATGTAACTAGTACCACCTACAACTACAAACTACTGTTTGACCAAACAGCGCATTTCAATAGATCAATAACATTCAGACAACCCAAGTATTGTAACATTGCATTGTGCACTAGCATCACTTCAGGTGGTTTCACGAAAAGTAATATTTTCCGGTATACACAAATCTCTACTGTATGTGTGAGAGTGTTTAGAGTTTTGAAAAATGTGTATTTTTGATGTTTCATTTTTATCAGATATATCACATCTGATATTAGCATCAAGGCAATCGGAAGAAACTGTAACAAGGACCAACAACTACATATGTTGGCAACGGTAAGCAACAACTGGCAGCTTCCGGTTTAGTTTTTCCGACTTCAAAATAAATGCGCATGGTAAAAGTAAAAAGTAAAAAAAGAAAAAATGTTTTTAAAAAAGTATCTTTGTTCATTATAATTTGCATAGTGCTGATATTACATGTAATTTTATGCAGGCCTTTATTTTTATAAACTGGACTAACACATTGCACTTCGTGATTAGTAAGCCTACCTATATACAGCAACATTTATGTGGTCTGTCAAATCAGTGAATTTCAACTTTGAGCTGTGTCATAGAAAATGTTGCTGGCCTTTTACTGTGGGAGAACCACAGTGTCCTATTTGTACTGCATAAGGCAAATATAATGAAATCTAAAAACATATTTCTCTGCTCAGCCACACTTCTTTGTGGACCAAGTGAGTTTGAGTCCTAAACTGTGTCATATAAAATGTTGCTGGCCTTTTACTGTGGTAAAACCGCTCACAGTGGCAATGCCCTATTTGGACTGTCACTGCATAGAGGACTGTACACAGTTATGTTTAGATGACATGCAGTTCATCTACCGATCTACTTGGCGACACTTAGACTGCCATAGAAGATGCTGCTGGCCTTTTACTGTGGCACTGTTGAGCGGTTTTGCAACATCTGCCACGTCTGAACAGAACGGTCCTTGGAACAGGATGGAACGGGGGATGAGATGGAGGAGGTGGGAGTGACACAGAGAGGAGGGAGAGAGTGGAAACACTAATCCCGGTCCAAACAGCACTGTTTTCCTTCGGATAACAAATGGACAAACCCAAAACAAATAGCTCTAACGAAAAAAAAGTCTAGAGACAATTAGTAGTGTATGTTTTAAACCATTCTCTTGACTGTGTTTATCACGTTTTATTTCCCCACCTTCTCGGGAGTTGGGGTGGCTCGATCTGGCAAGGAGAACACTGTTCAGAAGGACTGAGCGACTGCTGCCAAGATTGAACTGGGTGCCTTTTGTTTAGCTTGCTATCCTGCTTCAGTATCGAATCGGTTAACGTAACAGATCGAGTGTGGCGGCGGTGGCGGCGGCGTTCTGCATCTGAAGATGAACTATTCCAGGGGCGGGCGGGACAGCGACTGTGTGTGTGCCTGATTGTGGGGTCGGCTGTCTGGTTTATCGTGCTGAAGGAGCGGTCTCTCCATGCTAAGAGAAGGGGGAATGGAGGAATTCGTGACCGAGGAGGAAGAGCCATGGTACGACCAACAAGACCTCGAACAGGGTAAGGAAAGCATTTGTATAGGAGCGCTCTGCAAACCGGTCTGGATGGACTCACATCCCAATGTCAACGCATCGGGTTGTCGGCTGAACGCAGAGCTCTCTATAAACAAAGGCCTTTATTATATAATAAATCCAGATGACGATGTTTGATTATTTATTGCATGATATAGAAAATAGCCAATGCCTGTAAAATTGTGCAACCGAATCTTTCAACCTTTTGATACTTTGTGACAACAAAGCAGTGAAGAGATGCCAAGGGGCCTTTGTGACGCGGCCGGTTAAATCTGTTTCAGTCTATGCTTCTCACAATATTGCAAGTACAATCAATTTACGTTGCAGGTTCAATAACAATATGTAGACTAACAATGCATTAACAGATCAATGTAAACAAAAGAACGATGTAAACAGAAGACAATAGATGTCTGTTGACTGTCACCATTGTTCTTTGTAGCCTACTATAGGCTGCTATATTGCAATAGTGAGAAAACTTACGCCAACCGTTTATGGCGCAGATCGCCGAAATATTTTGTTATCTGTTATCTTTAACCTATGCACCCTTCAAAACGATCCCCAAATTACCTAGACTAACAGTCCCAGCTCCCTTACTCAAGTGCAAAATGAATAGCACCTTGATGACATAACCTTTTAACCCATGAAGGTTCAAAGTACAGTCTTAAACAACAGAATGTTAACCTATTCACACCTCAGCAGTGATGAATCCCACAGCCTTTGTCCATGGCCCAAACCCAAGCACCCTTTCTTCAAATAACATAATAACAATACATGTTATTGTGCTCCTCAGCACTCATTAAATAAAAAATAAATAGAAAATGATAAAAAATGGTATGCAGGTAAAACATTTTTGAATTGACAATATGATACATAGGAAAGGGAAAAGGTGTGGATCCACTGGAAGAGTGAATCATTCACAGAGGCGTTGTTATTCTAAGGCTTTTGTGTCACCTTCATGCCAAGTTTGTTCTGCAGGACCAGCCAATTTGCACAGGACAACTCACATTACCTAGCTGTTGTGTGTACCAGGACTGTTATAATTCAGGAGAATGTACAATCCAGCTAATAGTCTGAGTTAGATTTTTGTGCTAATAAATTGATATTTGGATTATTTAAAAGCCCATCAAGCAACTAACATATTAGCTGAGCTTCAGCCAATCAAAGCTCGTCAAACAGCTTTGAACTCAATGCCAGCATTGGCTATTTCATGTCTCTCTTCTTCATCTCTCTTTCTCTCTTGCTCTCCCCTCTCTTTCTACTTCTTTCTCTCTTTCTCTCTTCTTCATCTCCCTTTCTCTCTTGCTCTCCCCTCTCTTTCTACCTCTTCCTTCCTCTTTCTCCTGTGTTGGCTCCCCATCTGTCTCACTCATCCAATCCCTGCCTCCCTCTCTTTTCACTCCACACACAACCTTAATCTCCCCATCACTTCCTGTCTGGGTGCCAATTATTACAATATCTGTCATGGGCAGTGAGAGAGGCTGATGCAATGATGCATCGTGGCTCTTGATCTGGCTGTACACACACACACACACACACACACACACACACACACACACACACACACACACACACACACACACTCTTATGAATTAAAGAAACAACATACTCACTCAAAAAACATACCCCAAAGTACTGTTCAGGTGCTGAATCATCAGAATATCTTAGCCAAATGAAAAACGGACAGCACTCCCATTAATAAACTTTAAATTATAATAGTATAGCCATTTTTCATGTACACCAGGGGAGACTGGTGGAGGTAGGAATCGGTGGACGGCCTCATTGTAATGCATGGAAAGGAATGAGGAATGGTATCAAACACTGATGTACACACACACTCATACACACTTGGTTTATGAGTGAACGAAGGGGGGGATTTCAGTCTCTGGGTGTAGACACACAGAGGTAGTACCCATCGTCCTGAGAATAAGAACAAGATAAAAGAGCCAGAGAGACAGAGAGAGAATAACATGTGAGTAGAGAGACAACAGAAGATCTTTTGATACTGAGATGAAGAGGCGTGAGATATTCCTTCCTTCCATTCCTCTGCCCCTGCCTCTGCATTCCTCTCCCCCTGTCTCTGCATCCACCACCCCCCCCCCCTCTATTCATCCCTCTATCTGTGAAGCCTGTGGTCTTGTATCTGTGTCAGACCAGGTGTTGTGTTAGCTGACCTCTGACCTCTCAGAGCAGGTGTTGTATTAGCTGACCACTCAGGGTACTGAGCTCACCTGTGGATGTGATACTTTCACGTGCCAGCAGTCTATCAAAGGGCAGAGAAAATAGATCAATTCAGAAGATGTAGAACTTAGAATGTGTATCCTTCTCAATGGTGGCTTTTTCATCATGACTTTGGTGCATTTATTAAGAACAGCGGGAGGAGGCAAACATGGAAAAACTGTGATGCTTTTCTATTAAGCCTTGTGAGTCAGACCCAAGCTGGCCTCTGCCCAACATTGTAGAAGCAAATATGCGGCCGACTAAGCTAGCTGAGGCGTTTGACTTGTCGGGACCCATTGGGCAGCGAGGCTAGATTAGAACCTGATGAGAGGCTTCCTGGGCTGTGCGCTCTAATTACAGCTAATAAGGGTTCAACTTAATCTGAATCAGACATGGTTATCCTTTGTTATCCTTATGAGAGAAGGACAAAGGGTTGGGACTGAACCTCATGCTGTTATGACACTCGTAGGCGTAGGGCTTTACTGCAGTCTCACAGAGTTGGCATGTAGCTCGGATCAGCTGGAGAAAAGAAGGAGAGGCCCTGTTTTTTTCAAATTCCATTGAATCTCAAGGGAAATATGCACCTACAAAAACAGCAACTGCTCACGCTTCAGAGAAGATCGCTTCTGCACACCACATTCTCTGTGGAATGTACACACACACACACACACACACTTTCTCTCTCTATCTCTCACACACACACACACACACACACACATACACACACACACACGCACACACACACACACACACTAAAGGGAAATAGGAGAGGAAAATAGGACATAGGGAAAGATCGAACATCTAACTCAATACAGCATGAATCTCTATTCTGTAAGATTCATATTATTTTTTGGAGCTGGTCATAGGATGTTTGACTTGCCAACAGTAAGCCCTCAACTATCAGATTAGAGAGCTTAGACACTTAGTTAGATACTTAGTCTGTCTCTGTGTTTCATGTGTGTGTCTGTGTTTGTGTTTGTGTCTGTGTCTGTGTCAGTGACTTGTGACAGGAGTGTTCCCATTCCCCTGACAACTGGACAATCACTCCACAAAAACACCCCCAAAATGACGCAATGAGATGAAATGCATATCATTGAATGTTCCTCTATTGCTGAGGGACTTAATATGAGTTCTGTCACTGTAACTGATACTTTAATAGATCAAAATATCTATCATTAATATATGTTAAAATTGGCTTAATGTAATAGCATACATCCAGGAAGTGCATACAATTCACAATGCCATTATGTCTGAGTCTCTGGCTCTAAGACAAGTGATGTCATCCTTTATGGGTCAGGGCACTTCCTGTTTGGAGATGGTGGTCTGTAGCCGGTATTGATTGTGTTGTTGGATGGTGCAGTGAAGTGCTCTCTCTCTCTCTCTCTCTCTCTCTCTCTCTCTCTCTCTCTCCCTCTCTCTCTCTCTCTCTCTCTCTCTCTCTCTCTCTCTCTCTCTCTCTCTCTCTCTCTCTCTCTGTTACATACTAACAGCCCAGTGAGTGAACTTTGAATGTAAACAGAGAGACAGTGTTTGGGGTCATGTGGTTTCCCAGGCAGGCAGTCGTACACCATCCAGCGGTCTTGGTTTACATAATTCAGTTTCCTCTCCTGGAAGAAAAGCAAAAGAGGATTTATTTCTGCAATGCTTTTCCAGGTGACATATAGGCTATAGCTCTTCTGGCCAGGAAGCGACTGTGTCCTGCATGCACTCTGGGTCTCTGTTTAGCATTTATATGAGCTTTGCCTTTCCAGCATCCCCCTTCAACACTTACTCAAGCCACAACTCTATCCAGCCTGTGGGTCTGTAGTTTGTGGGTCTGTAGTCTGTGTGCCTGCAGTCTGTGGGTCTATAAATTAAAGAGCAGATGTAGAGAGCCCCCCCGTCGTATGCTAACAGGTCCTACTTTATGCTTCAGCATTCACAGTCCTGCTCTAATGGACTCTCCGAGTCGTGGGGCACAGCTGAAGTAGTGTCCCTGCTGTGAGCTATCATAAAGGCCTGTCAGGAGAAGGACTCGTTGTTTTGTTCAGGAACACTCTTCCCTACAGTATGGAGTTGAACTAGCTGTCCTTTCTCTTATCAGTTCGAGAATAATATTCAACCAAATGTTATATGTGGTACGTAATAATACATATTATTATGTAATAAATAATACATAGAAATATGTAATAAAACATGAACCAGTACCAGTATGTGATAATACATTGAAAGCTGTTATTCATTCATATACCAGAAATGGTTAAGGCCTGTTAATTCTTACCATGTGGAGGTCGGAGGCCCACGGGAAGTCATGATGCTGTCAGTGCAGGAGGCAGGTCTCCTCCACTGCATGTGGAGGAGCTGGCAGCAGCTTGGTTTCTTCCTCATTAGTGTAATTGAGGGAATACACAACCAGCGAGACGAGAAAGCACAGTTGAAAAGCAAGCAGATATGGGACAAAATGAAGCGTGTACAACATAAGGGCTGACCATGCAAGATGCTAAAACACTCAGACACACACAGAGGCGTGCACACGGCTGTGTGTGTGTGTGTGTGTGTGTGTGCTAGCATTTGCATGGTCAGCCAGTTTTTCCGACATCTCTCCATTGCTACAACTCTTACTTTCTGACAAAATACATTTGTAGGTCAGAGGTCAGCTTGTGTTAACAGAGGTGAACGCCGGGTTATTGATTATATTGATATATGAACATTGGTTACTGAAGACAGAGTTTGTCTCTTCTGAGGTCCGTTGATTGTCCTTATTGGCAGTTCAGTTGAGGGTCTCTCCATCAAGCTGTAGCTCTGTCTCTCTCTCTCACACACACACACACACACACACACACACACACACACACACACACACACACACACACACACACACACACAGGTCTTCAGAAAACATACCATGAATCCTGCTGACTCACAGCCAGGCCTAATCAACCAATATAGAGTGCTGTAGAGTAGGACTGTTTCCTGTTGATCACCTCATCTGTTTCCCCGTTTGTAATCTAACCCTGACATGGAGTACCTTAAACCACTGTGACCTGCTCTCAGTCAGGTTGTACCTCTGCACCAAATCAATGGTTCCTACATCCTACATGTATGAACTAAGAGAGATCACACTACTCTAATGTGTGTGTGCGTGTGTGTGTGTGTGTGTGTGTGTGTGTGTGTGTGTGTGTGTGTGTGTGTGTGTGTGTGTGTGTGTGTGTGTCTCATATCCATGAGCTCCAGCATTCTGAGTGCAGACTGCAGCGTGTGTGTTTGTCGTAGTCTCTGTGGAGAGATACTGTCTAAAGATGATCTTGGCTCACATCTCTGACCTTCAGAATCTGGGGAGGCTGGTGGAGGTAGAAATTGGAGGACGGGCTCATTGCATGGGATGATATGAGGAATGGTATCAAAAAAGTGTGTTTATAGTATCATACACGTGTGTTTGACACCATTCCTCATTCCATTCCATGCATTACAATAAGCCCTATCCTCCGATTTCTACTTCCACCAGCCTCCCCTGTGAATGTGTCAGAGGGGAGAGAGAGAAGGGTAGAAATAGACAAGAGAAACCTATGGGGAGACGTAATGCAGATATTTGTTCTTTTTCCTTCTCTCTTTCTTTCAAATTCAATTAAATTCAAAAAGCTCCCCTCCCTCTCTCCCTCCCTCCCTCCCTCCCTCCCTCCCTCCCTCCCTCCCTAAGGATGAAGTGATCGCGGTGGCCGGGAAGGCAGAATGTTTGATTGTGCTGTGTGTGTATAGACGTTCTTAGAAGCCTGCTGAAAATAGAGCCATGATGATAATCCATTCTACAGTGAACAATGATGGTTAGCAGATCAAGGCAGGCTATGAACAATGCGTTCTGCTGTCGTCGTCACAGACTCTAGCCTAGTCTGCCAGTCTGTTTCTGCTCTCTCTTGCTTTAGCTAACGTGTTTGTCATTGCATGACTGTCTCTGTATGAATGACCACAATATACAGCAGGAGTAGGCTGAAGGAAAAACTGACTGGCACTCAGGCTCCAGAGAGACTAGAGGGCAGATTGAAATACAACCGTTGGTATATTTAACACTGGCACCATACGATGTAAAGCTTTGATAACCAGCTATAAAACCAGCTATAACCAGCTATAACCAGCTATAAAACGTGGCTTTGCTGTTTTATTAAGACAGTTTGTTAAAGCTCTGACCTTGTTGTAAAAACGAAATATCTCTTTTCCCTTCCCTCTCTCTCTCCCTCGCTGTCACCCCCCTCCCTTTCTCCTACCTCTCTCCCTCTCTATCTCCCCTGGCCCTCTCCCTGCTGTATCTATCTCTCCATCTCCCCCTCCCTCCCTCTCTTCTCTCTCTCTCTCTCTCTCTCTCTCCAGACCTCCACCTGGCAGCAGAGCTGGGGAAGACTCTGTTGGAGAGGAACAAGGAGCTGGAGGACTCCCTGCAGCTGATGTACATCACTAATGAGGAGCAGGTGCAGGAGATTGAGGTATGCTATGGCGTGACCCCTCTCTCCTTCTCTCTATGACCTCTCACCCGGGCAGATGGAGGAGAGGAGAACAAGAGGAAGCATGCATCTTCCCTTTCAACCTCTCAGTGTGAGGGGAGGCTGGTGGAGGCAGACATCGGAACACAGGCTCATTGTAATACATGGAATGGAATGAGGAATGGTATCAAACACGTGTATGATACCATTCCTCATTCCATTCCATGCATTACAATGTGCCCATCCACCAGCCTCCACTGCTGTTCAGGGTGTGGTGGTTTTGCCTTGCTAATTCAGTAATGGGGAATTAAGTCTTACTTTGGGACTGACCAAAATGGGAAGTCAAGCCAGTGAGAGGTAATTAAATCAAGCTGATTTCTCTCTTCACTAGTCTGCCATTAACTTTAACAATGCAATGAATAGTGTGTGTGTGTATGTGTGTGTGTGTGTGTGTGTGTGTGTGGCCGTGTCTGTGGCGTGGTGTCTGGATTAAGGCCACTGCTAGCGGCTAATGCCTCAGGAACATTGACCCTTGACCTTGCTGGCTCAGCCTACCTGTAACACCACCTCACCCCATTTTCTTACGACAAATAGCGTTAGAATTACGTCATCTGTCATAAGACAATGCACCTCACTGACCTGGTTCACAGGGTTCATGACCAAGGGGTATGATCATGTACTGTGTGTTATATAATATATGCGTGTGTGTGTGTGTGTGTGTGTGTGTGTGTGTGTGTGTGTGTGTGTGTGTGTGTGTCCTACAGTATCTTTCTAAGCAGCTGGATGTCCTGCGGGACATGAATGATCAGCATGCTAAGGTTTATGAGCAGCTGGATGGGACGGCCAGGGAGCTGGAGCTCACCAACCACAGGCTGGTGTCAGACAGCAAAGCCTCCCAACACAAGATCGAAAGGTGAGAGAAAAACACACACACACACACACACACACACACACACACACACACACACACACACACACACACACAGAAGTATGCACACACACAAACACACACACACACTAACCTGACCTCCTCCCCTCCGTGTTGTGTCAGGCTGACGGGGACCATCGAGACCCTGCAGACCCAGGTGGAGTCTCTCTCAGGCCAGATGGAGCAGCTGCGTTCCCTGGAGCAGCTCAGGGTGAGGAGGGAGAAGAGGGAACGCCGTAAGACCATCGCCTCCTTCCCCTGCCTGAGGGAACTCTGCACTGCACCCAGGTCATGCCTCCTACTACTACCCTCTCAGTACCATTATCAACCGTGCTGATTCAGCTCAGCCAACCAAATATCTGGCCTGTAAAAAAGGGCAGACATAGAAATTAAGTGTGAGGGAATCGTTAATAATAAATGGAGTGAGAGATGGAGAGATGTACTGACTGATAGTCTGTCTGTCCGTCTGTCCGTCCGTCTGTCCGTCCGTCCGTCCGTCCGTCCGTCCGTCTGTCAGGTATGAGGATGGGTTCGTGGTGGGACAGGCCGACAGCTTCTCGGTGGAGGCGGAGCGTCAGCCAATGGAGGAGGAGAACGAGCGCCTGCGGGAGGCGGTGTCGGCTCTGCGGTCGGCCGTGAGGACGGAGAGAGGACGCAGGGAGGGGGCGGAGAGGGAGTGCAACGCCCTCCTGGGGGAGTTCTCCCGCTTGGAGACACGCGTGCAGGTTGGGATCAGTCCTTTTTACCCACTGTTCATATTATTATTATATTATATTATTACCTTATATTATTTCTCAAGAAAGACATGTTCGAGACAGCTGAATGGCACACATGTTGATACACAGTGGGAACAATTTTACGAATAGAATCACTTTATAGTAATGAAAAAGTGAGAAACATTATTCAGTGGAAAGGTCAAAATAATAAACTCCTTGGAGTGAATTTCCCAAATGGGAATAATAAAGATATAGATTGAATTGATTGATTTATTGACCAAGTACTGGTGATTGATTGATTGTTTTCTTCCAGGGTGCGGAGAGCTGCCAGGTGCGGGTACGCGAGCTGGAGGCGGAGCTTCAAGAGCTACAGCAGCTCCGCCGAGCGCGGACGCTCCTCCTGCGCAGCGAGGACGATGGCGTGGGCCTCACCCAGACGCTCCTCAACAACACCCCAGAGACCGACACCATGGAGGGGGAGGGAGGGGAGGCAGGAGGAGGGGTGAGGGAGGAGGGGGAGGGCGGAGGAGGCGTGGGAGGGGAGGCGTTACCTGCCACCAGCCCCGTGAGGAAGAGCTGCAGCGACACAGCGCTGAACGCCATCGTGGCTCGAGACGCGTCCGGGAGGAGGAGGGGGAGCTATGCTATCCACGCCAATAGCGTGAGAAAGAGAGGGATGTCCATCCTGAGGGAGGTGGACGAGCAGTACCACGCCCTGCTGGAGAAGTACGAGGAGCTGCTGGGGAAGTGTCGACGCCACGAGGAGAGTCTGTGTCACGCCGGGGTGCAGACCTCACGGCCCGTCTCACGAGACCCCTCCATGAAGGACTGTGCGGTGGGCCCCACCCCGGCGCCCCCGTCCACCCCCACCCAGTCTCCCTCCACCCCGGAGGCCATGGAGACCATCAGCAAGCAGGTGGAGGCTGTGGATAAGAGGCTGGGCCAGAACACTCCAGAGTACAAGGCCCTTTTCAAGGAGATCTTCTCCCGGATCCAGAAGACCAAGACTGACATCAAAGCCACCAAAGCCACCAAAGCTAGTAAGTCTAGCAAGCCTGGGAAGTCCAGCAAATAAAACTTGCTCGTGGATTGGATTTGTAGTTACCTCCTCCACTAGCGATGTGTAGCACCCACATGTGGCTGCTTCCTTATCTTCTTTCTGTTACTAGTTACCAATTAACCTGGTATACTTACTCAAATACTCCACAACTTCCTCTATTGCTAACTGCTATGAGCGCCGCTACCGCCAGCCTACCTTTGCCGGTGAAATCTAACTCAGCCCTCGTTTTTTTCCGCTGCCTTTTGCTGCCAGAGTCACAGGTACAACTATGACAACTGTCACCCCAACCTGTTGGAACAACAGGAACTGGAAGTGAAACAGAGAGCTGCCTCAGCTTCCCTTGTCTAACATGGATTGTAAAAGAAGTGCACTAATCTTAAAAGACTTGCAGTAAAAAAAAAAAAAAAGAATAAACATTATTTATCAATGCAGCGCATCACAAATGACCTCTGAACTCTCGAACCATAGGAAGAAGCTGGAAACAGATTCCTCAAGAAGAGGGCAAATAACAATGGTCAGCCAGGAGAATCCCCTCAACCTACGTACTGTCCGTCTGAACAATGGACTTAAGTTGCCAATTAACGTTACGTCTGAAACGGAAAAACCTAAGCCTTTTTGCCCAGAGGACATCGCTACAGTCTCGCGCTGCTCTGTGTCTGTGACCTTTGACCTTAGTACTGTATTTTCTACTAGAGATGGGTTCGCTCTTGGGGGTGCCCTGAAAATGTTATGCTGAAACAATGCTATGATTTTGCCATGGTTATGGGGATGACAACTGTAATTGCTTATGAAAAGAAGGGAAAAAATTGATAATAATGTGATACTAATTGGAGTTCCCTCATCTGCGAGAGCAGCACTTCAGGGAACCCCAATAATTCAAAACCTGCGTCTGATTGGCTCTGTAGAGCAGCTGAGTATGTCGGGGGAGGGGAGTGTGCTACATTCAGATCACCCCTGAGTGGATTTTGAACAGCGAGCAATAACTGAAACAGTAGTACCATCAAACCAGTGAAATCAGGCTGATCTGAGTGAGTCCTAATGCAGATATTTTAGAAGTGACTATGTATGTGCTCAATATTGCTTTTGCTGTGAGATGTATTTCCTCTCTTTGTGAGATGCTGAACAGATGCTAGAATGAATTAACCTGCTCTATAGCGGCTGCCTACCTAGTGAAAAGGTGCAACAGACAATCCACACACAGATTGTTGTCTTTTCTGTTTCCTGGGCATTCTAAACCCTTGCTACGTTGATTGGTAAAGGCTGGTAAAGAGGCATGGCTTGGTCAAATAGAATGTGATGTTTTTTAATGATCTTATATGTTTTATTCTCAGCAGTTTTGGGGTTGTTGGGGTCGTGGTTAGACTTGCTGTCATCCTGCTGTCTCAACCAACACAACACATTAAAAGGGAAAAACAAAGCTGTGATTGTATTTCAAACTGTAAACATTAAGAACTGAAATAATAGTTGTTTAAACAAAATGTCTTTAGATATAAGTAATGGATAATAATACAAGCAGTATTACTAACCTCAGTCAACCTGTCTGTTGACACACAGCTCACCTCCTAGAAAGCGAACACTAACAATCTTGCTACAACAGTGTGCACGTTGCAGCACATTAAGGCCATTCTCTTTGCTAGCAGAACATATAGCAACATTTTAAGGAATGTTATTGTGGTTGCATTACTTAGTATTATGCATCAAATACTCACAAATTGTAATTTCATACATTGGGAAGTATATATAAGAAACAACACATCTGTATGGATGATATATAATGTCTTTCTTGGCACGAAAAAACACAGCTAAACAAAACAAAACTTCAAACCTATATGGCAGCCGTAGTGACATCACTGGGCTTGTAATCACTGCTGCTGTGAGATCTGAGTATGGAGTTGTTGAGTGTTGTTGTGCCATGTGACCGGTCCAATGGAGTCTTATTTTTCTCTCAGGGTCACTCTAGAGTTGCTGAGTGAGGAAAAAATGACGTAATGTTGTGGCAAACTGTCATAGCAATGCTCTCTTCTGGTCCTGGAAGCTCACTGAGTGTGTGTGTGTGTGTGTGTGTGTGTGTGTGTATCTGTGTGTGTGACTTTAGTTCCAGCCCAACACTAACACAACTGATTTTGCTGGTCAAGGTCTAGTCCTTTATGACAAGTTAATTTGTTGAATCAGGTTTGTTAGTGCTAGGCTTTAACAAAAACTTGCACCAAACACTGCTGTTTTTCAGGTCCAGGTGTGAAGTACATACAGAGCACTGTGTTACTATAGTAAAGGTATAAAAGGGGAGAGGTGTTTATTATGGTCAGAGGGAGAACGATGCCAAAATAGAGCCTTTGGTCTCAGTCTTTTAAAAGGCTCCTTAGGTTTCTGTATTGTCTTACCAATTGCACTTGAACATGTTTCTGCCACCTCATTTCTTGTGTATTTATACCTGGATAATGACTTACTCCTCCTATTTGTGTATTTATTCATCATTGTGTGTAAGCGTTGATTCATGTTAACAACACTATTATCTGCTATGGTGCCTATGTAATTGTATTATTACGATATATCTTTAGAGGAAATCATCTTTGATTTTATGGATTTATACTTGACTCTTTATCATAACGTTTAATGAGCATATTATTAGTCTTTGGCACCATAGGTTTTGCCATAGCAATGTTAGCTCTCATGAAACTAACTAAGGACCACCTATTATTGTTGTGACATCTGTCTGTATCATTATGAATAACTTATATGTGCTTCATGCTAATAAAGCATTGAAATTATGGTTGGTTGTTGCGTTTGTATTGATGATCTCTTTAAAAAAGTACTCTGATCTTGCTGCGGAAAATACCAGTTTCCCTCTTTTAACCGACGATTCCCTATACGTCCACTAAGGGGCGCTACTAGACCTGATCTCCCGTGCAACTTTGCTAACTGACGTGTCCACTGTCCTGATATGAGGAACGGTCCACGGTCCACGGTCGATGGGAGGTAGAGGTAGAGAGACTGAGGAGGGGGGAGGAGGGCGCTACATTAAAGATCGTTGTTTTGCAAGGAACACATCTTTCCTCTACAAAAATGTGGCATGTACAACTTGTCAATTTGTCATGTCTGTGTCAAAATCACAAAGTGATTTTACAGATTTGGAGCATGTGAAATCTTGGGCTCTATTTAGGTCCATTGGAGCCCATTAAGGACCTGTTTCACTTCCATTTGTGTTATCTTATGAACTATTAACATGTGTAAATTGAAAAACGTTTTTTGGCGGGAAAAACAAATCGTTTTCTGTTGTTATAAATGATGATGAAAGAAAAACCCTTTTAGATTTTTTATTGAAAGATTCTGGCTTTCTTAATGTTTTAATGTTGGGGTCTAGCCAGACTCCTGTTGGTAAACAACCGAGGCTTCGGTCTGTGTGATGACCTCAACAACAAGACAGGCCAAGTCGATGGAGGAACCTCCTCCACCTGAGGGTAAACAACAACAATAAGTTAGTTTAGAATGGAGAACCTTACAACCAGAGATTCCAGTGCACCTGCTAACTGACTAGCATGATATATACTGCATCTAAACCTGCTTTAAACCCTGCTTAAGCTTAAACCCTGTTTAAACCTGCCGTCCCCTGAGACAAGCCAGTCGTATCTCTACCTCTCAGGGTGGCCTCTGTTCTCACCTCTTGTTCTTCACCCTATTCTTCATCTTTTCTCTGTTCTTTTCAGTGCTTTTCTCCTCAGTCTTCTCCTCCTTCACATCACCTTGAATTTCTCCCTTGATCTGCCTGTTCTCCTCCTCTATCTGAAGGCCCTGAGCCTTTGTTATCTCCTCTGCCTCCTTCACTACCTTCACTACCTTCTTCTTCTTCTTCTTCTTTTTCTCTCCGTTCCTCTCTGCCTTACGGGGAGAGCCTGTCAGCTCTGAGCCTTTGGCCTGAGGGATGTAGAATGCACACATCTTATCACTGATTGTTGAGGACTGACTATTGATTGTGACATACAGTATATGACACTGAACACAATATCCTTCTTTAACTAATATACAGAGGAGTGAGATATAATCATATTATATCTATCTGTATTTACACTTGACCCCTAACCCTGACCCCTAACCAGTTACCTGTACTAGAGCCTGTGATCCACTCTGAGCAGGCGAGGTGATGATCACTTTCTGATCCCTGGTCGAGGGAGAGATGGGGGGGAGGACAGGGTGGAAGCGGGTGTCTTGCCATGCAACACGAGGAGGAGGGACCTCAGGTGAGGAGAGAGAGCTGGATGTCAGTGGTGGTCCAGAGGCAGTCAGCTTGACCTCCGGCCTCCGGCGAAGCTCTGGGGCTCGGTCCACAAGGACTGGGTCCAGGGTTCTGTCCATGGTTTGGACCAGGGCTGGGACCAGGGCTTTCCCAGTGCCAGAGTCCTGTATGGAGGAGAGAGACAGAGGGGAAACATGGAGGCAGGTGTCATATATATTAATCAAATATATTGAGCAGTCAATTTAAATGTTCAAATCCATAGACACTGAGATGACTAAATGTTATGTCGTAAAATATAACTCGAACCTGCGGTAAAACTAACATTGCAGTAAAACCTCTCAAGCAGGGGGATCAACACAATGATGAAGACATGGAATAAAGGAATGGAATTCTTTAAAGTAGACAACAGTTACTGAGACAGTGCGATCTCCACATCCCTGTCTGTCAACTTACAGTTGGTGGCTGAGATCTTTCCTCCATCTCCACCCCTTGTTTCTTCTCCAGGGCATCCCACAGCTGAGCCATCCTGTTCTTTAGGTCGCAACTGCGTTCCTTCATCGCTGTTGCGACGGAAACCAGCTCTGTGTTCCAGGCCTGGTGGTCTTCCTGGTCTAGCTCCGCCTCCCTGGCGTTTTTCAGCACCATGTCGTTCTCGCGGTCGTATTCCGCTTCCGCCATGGCACGCCTCACTTCCTGCCGGGCCTCCTTCACAAATGCCCGGCCCAGGGGCGTGTCGGCCGCCGTCAGGTCACCTGACCACCCCTCGTCCTCGTCCTCCTCCGCTCCTCCCTCCGTCCTCCTCACCATCCATCTCTCCATCCAGAGGTGAGTGCGGCGGAGGCGTACCTGGCGGCGCTGAGCCTCTTGTGCCAGCTGCTGCTCCCGGGTCCTCTCCCGGACCTCCAGGCTCTGGTCCAGGTTGCCAGCCAGCCTCTGCAGGCCCCGACCCACGTCCCTCTGCAGGGAGGCCAGGCCGTCCTCTACCAGGGCCAGGCAGGCGGCCTTCAGCTGGGCCAGGTCATCCACCTTCTCTTCTCCCAGGGTGGAGGCCCAACGGTGGGTCAGATCATCCACCTTCACCAGGGTGGAGGCCCTGACCTGGGCTAGCTGGTCTACCTTCCCCTGGGAGCCGCAGGTCATCTCAGAGGAGACCGCGGATGGAGGGCTGAGAGTCTCTCTCTGCATCTGCAGTGACAACACACACAGAGTGAGATACTGATGGGAGAGGAGGTGATACAGTACAACACACTACTGTAGGTACTACTGTTGGCTAGGCAACGTTCTGAGTCAGGACTAAAAAGCATAAAGGCCTACATGTGGCTGCAGAGCTACAGGTGAGTTGTTCTTTACCTCTCCCTTCTCCAGCTCCTCCCCCTCCAGAAGGTAGGACAGCTCCTCATCATCAAACTGAGAGGAGAATGTTTAGTTTAGCAAACCCCCTCACATGAAGGACAGAGACATGATTGAGCCACTCTGACACACCGGATCAGGAGGCAGGAATACAGTGTTTACCTGGGTGCAGGAGTCAAGGGTTCTGGTTCTGACCCGGCCGTCTCCAGCGGATCTGGCCTCCTCATCAGACATCAGTTCATCATTTTCCTCGATAGTCTGCAAGATATAGTAACACATTAGAATAGATACTGACTGTAAAAAATTTGTGTGTGTGTGTGCGCGTGAGAGAGAGAGAGAGAGAGAGAGAGAGAGAGAGAGAGAGAGAGAGAGTTACTCACAGGGAGTCTGTAAGACTGGTCGATTTCTGAGACACCAGCAAGCTGAAAATACAGATTTGTTCAGAGTCTTTAGCTCTCCCCAGAATAACTTGAGCATGTGTTTTTCATAACAATACGTTTTTCATAACAATACATTACATTTTTTCATTTGCCAATTAATTAAAGCAATTAGGTCTAGTTTAAAATACATTGAAGGCGACATTGAATACAGAACACATAAAAAACTGGTAAAACGTTTTAAAACGGAATATTATAGAGAAGTCAAGATTTTAGATTTTGTTAGCCAACAGTTGTTAAAGTCAACTACTTACCTTTCTCCAGTTCTGGGACATTTTTTATTGTAATCTAAAATCGCTTTCTCTGTGATTTCTCTGAATGAACAAACACGACTGATTTCTTCAATAAGCAGATCATCTCTGACAGGTCTCTGTCTCGGACGCTCTTTTATGCGCCCATTTCGCATGACCCATTTTACGTCATAATGGACCCTTTCCTGATGATTGATAAGCAACACCTCTCCGACATCTAACGTTTTAATGAACATAATGCTACAAAAGGCATTATATTGTCTCACTCTAAATACATTATTATGAGTACGTGTACAGTACACGTGTGTGCCTACAGATATAGTATCATCGGCATAGGCCTAAACCTCTATAATCGGCCTGTGGGTGTTGCCCGTAAATCAACTTGATTCAAATGTGGGAATACCGCTATAGGCTATAAATAGTAACTCCAAATTCGAATTTCATTTCAAGACAAGAGTTCCTAATTCATGATAGAAATTTCACGGTCAGGTGAGACCGTTCCACCAACGCTGTTAATTCTGGTCATGCTCACCTATCTAAAACTGTCCATTCAATTAGAACTAGTGTCCTGACCACGTTGAGAAAGGTCCTGGCGTGAGGACAGCCAGTATCCAGCGGTTGTCCAGCATTTTCTCTAATCTTCTGCTATCAGACATCACTTAAGCCAAATACAGTCTCTACTTTAGCTAATTAGCTAGCTCAGCTGGATGCTGCTGCTGCCTGGTGGTAAAGTCGAGAAAAGTTGTTCAAGTTGGGTCGCAAACATTACTGCTATATCATCACGTATTATTATTGAATATGATCAATATTGCTTTTGCTGTGAGATGTATTTCCTCTCTTTGTGAGATGCTGAACAGATGCTAGAATGAGCTAACCTGCTCTATAGCGGCTGCCTACTAGAGCTCTGCGCGGGACTGTTTTGTTCATCCTGCTCCCGCCCGCTCTCACTGAATTTCTGCCCATTACTGCCCTTGACCGCAGGAGGCGTGTTACACTCCCGCCCGCTCCCGCAGTGTGTATGTCCACTCCCGCCCGTGTCCGCAAAACTCTGAGAATTTCTGCCCGCACAATAATAGAGATGCATTGATTTTGTGTCTTCTCCCGTCCCGCAGGAGAAAACACGTAATTTTATAGGCTAGCCTAGACTACATCCCGATCCCGTAGTGTTTTTTTTAGCCGCCCGTTCCCGCACGCAGCAAAGTTCAAACCGCCCGCTCCCGCGAGATTTGCGTTGGGTCCCAACGCAAAAGCTGTGGCAAACTGTCATAGCAATGCTCTCTTCTGGTCCTGGAAGCTCACTGAGTGTGTGTGTGTGTGTATCTGTGTGTGTGACTTTAGTTCCAGCCCAACACTAACACAACTGATTTTGCTGGTCAAGGTCTAGTCCTTTATGACGAGTTGATTTGTTGAATCAGGTTTGTTAGTGCTAGGCTTTAACAAAAACTTGCACCAAACACTGCTGTTTTTCAGGTCCAGGTGTAAGGACATACAGAGCACTGTGTTACTATAGTAAAGGTACAAAAGGGAAGAGGTGTTTATTATGGTCAGAGGGAGAACGATGCCAAAATAGAGCCTTTGGTCTCAGTCTTTTAAAAGGCTCCTTAGGTTTCTGTATTGTCTTACCAATTGCACTTGAACATGTTTCTGCCACCTCATTTCTTGTGTATTTATACCTGGATAATGACTTACTCCTCCTATTTGTGTATTTATTCATCATTGTGTGTAAGCGTTGATTCATGTTAACAACACTATTATCTGCTATGGTGCCTATGTAATTGTATTATTACGATATATCTTTAGAGGAAATCATCTTTGATTTTATGGATTTATACTTGACTCTTTATCATAACGTTTAATGAGCATATTATTAGTCTTTGGCACCATAGGTTTTGCCATAGCAATGTTAGCTCTCATGAAACTAACTAAGGACCACCTATTATTGTTGTGACATCTGTCTGTATCATTATGACTAACTTATATGTGCTTCATGCTAATAAAGCATTGAAATTATGGTTGGTTGTTGCGTTTGTATTGATGATCTCTTTAAAAAAAGTACTCTGATTGAGGCATAAAACGTGCTAAGGTAGCTCGCTAGCTCACATGACAGGCCTAACTACGGGCCACGCTAGGTAGCTAGCTAGCTTCACAGAGACGTAGAAGAAGCTATTCTAGCTAGCTAGCTAATCTCGTTAATTCAGAAAAACAGCAGAATTTTTTTGTCCCAGATCATCCACATCTGCCTCATAGATCTCTGCGAACAAAAAAAGAGGTGACTCTTCTAAAAAGCTGTCGCTTTTGGGATGGAGAGCTTGGACGCCTCTCATTATGTTGCAGTTGGGCTTGGAGAAACGTTTCTGTAACTCCCCAATCATGGAGTCAAGGATTGGGTAGAGGATGTTCCCTCGAAAATCATCCTTATCATCTTGTTCACTCCTACGCTTGCTAACAGTGGATGTCACTACAGATCCCCGTAGCCTGGAGCTTATCTTCGATTGCCTTTTTCCCTCCCTTTCAATGCTGATATTGCATTTCTTAGCTGTGTCTAAGACCTCTATCCATAGCTCATCAAAAAAGTATTCCTCTTTGTAATGCTGACATGTGTCCTGCTTAAGTGCTTCAATAAGCTCAACAGCTCTCGCTAGGTCTCGTCATGGTGACTGAAGCATATGAGACAGAAGCTTGGCGTCACCGAGCACTTTGCGGAATGTTGCTAGAAGCCCAATAAAAGGTCAATTTTGGCAAATCGGCCCTGTGCTTCCACAGTCCTATCCCCACTTCTCTCAAGGACGATGTCTTCAAGGACACAGATTACATGGACGTCCATCATGTTACAGCAGGCAAAGTGCCTGCATGCCCATCTTGTGTCGCTAAGCTTCTGAAGCTCTCTAGGCCAGTGGTTCTCAAACTTTTTCTGCTAGTGTACCCCCTTTAAAATATTTTTTTCAGCTGAGTACCCCCTTCACCGGCACAAAACATTTTGTTAGGCACTGAATGGGGGAACCAGGCGCGAATACAGAGTCGGACAAGCATAGCAGGTTTGGGTATTTAATGAGGGGACAAGGGTACGGGGTAGTCTGGCAGTGGACAGGCGGCTGGAAGGCAGGTAGCACCGGCAGCGTTCTTCTCCCTCACTCGCGCAACCAGGCCTTTGACGCGACCTGTCATTGATGCGGCCGCATCAGTGCAGACACTTGTGCATGATCTCCAGTTCAAGCAAAGACACTGCATAAGAAGATGGGCTGGCTTCATGTAACTGTTGGCTAGTTTCTCCCCACAAAAGAAGCACAACGCCAGGGGAGGGTCAGAGCATGTGGAGGTGAATCCAATTAAAATATATTCTTCTTGATATTGACAGAATTTTGGCGTTTCTGGATGAGCTTTATTTTTCACTGGTTCTCCTTTCTCATTGCTGTCAGATTTGCGTTTTCACCACTTGTCCATTTTCTATTATCTAGCTTTCAGAATTACTCAGGGTGAAAAATGTTTTATACAGTTAGCTAGCTGGCGCGAAAGTATTTTTTTGATTGACATACGTCAATCAATGTTGACATACGTCATTGTCCTGAACGTGATATGCTCATTGCTTTTTTAAATAAAGATTTAGGCTATCAAACTTGTATGTTGGTACCCAGATTTAACTGATTTTATTAACGCGGGATTATTTTAGAATTGTCTATAACCAATACCTTAAAAAGTACCAAATGTTTCTGAGTACCCCCTGCAGTACTCCAAAGTATCCCTAGGGGTACACGTACCCCCATTTGAGAACCACTGCTCTTGGCTGACCTCCATACATTTCTTGCTGAACTTCTAGCCATTTGTGGTGAACGTACGAGCCTGACATGAAGACATATAGCTTCTGTAGTAATGAAAAGAAACATGCCGCCCCACCGACTTGACCATATCAACCAAAACTAAGTTCAGGCAATGTGCGTTGCAGTGGACATAGAATGCATGTTTTCCCACCGCCTTTGTGCGTGCAGAAACACCAGCATGTTTTCCACTGATTACGGATGCCCCGTCGTATCCCTGACCTACAAGATTGTTCTTGTACTCCAGCCCATATCTCTCCATACAATTGACATCTTTGCTGTTAGGCCTGCAGCATCTAAACGATGTGCTTGTTGAAAATGCAAGAAACTCTCATGTACTTCCCCTTCATAATAACATCTCAGGACCAGTGAAATTTGCTTTTTTCTTCAGATCCTTGGTTTCATCAGCCAGTATACTGAATGGCTCACTTTCTTTGTCCTCTTGTATCACAACATGCCGAACCATCTCTGCCACTAAAACACTAAAATGTTTCTTTTTTGTGGTATTGCTGGTGTATTTTGCATTTCCAATTGACATTTTTTCCTTCACTATTGAGTTATGTTTAGGTATTTGTTCCAGTATGGCCAGAAAGTTACCCCTATTCAACCGATTCACGATGGCCTCTTTGGGGAATATTCTGAGTAGCAGTAAGCAGGAGAACGTCTGCCAGTTTTTATATAGTCCCGATTCTTTCACTCTTTTTTGGAATTCTTTATCCATTGATGGCAGCAAAGACGAATTACTCTCAGCTCTCCCTAAAAAAAAAAAAAATACAAGCCATTAAGTCAGTAGCCAACAACTTGCTTCGTTTTTTTATTGTTCAATGCACCGTAGCAAACGAATTTCATAGAAAGTAGTCATCATAACCGTCTAGCAAATGACAGATTTACACTGAAGGCTAACGTGATTGTCAGCTTGCTAGCTATGTAGCTGTTTAACTCGGTAGCTAGCAAAGCGCTAGCTAGCGAATTAAACAAAAATGGCTAATTGTTAGCTAGACAGCCAAGTATTGAATGATAGACGGAAGCTATCGTATGTTAGCATAACGATAGCAAGTAGTAATAACCATGAAGTGAAACTAGCTAGCTAGGTTGCTAGCGAATTGCATAGAAAGTTGTAATGATAGATGGCTAACTTGCTAGCAATGTAGCTGTTGAACTAACTAGAACGTTGGCGCTAGCTAGCTCACGGTACTACTATTGCTCTATAATTTTCAAAAAACAAACCTAGTTCGTTACATTACAGTTTACATTTGTGTGTTTTTAATTTTTCGCTAGTCACCGCATGTGCAGTGAAATACGGTGTGTACATATCACGAAGAGAGACGTGGTCTCATTGCTCATTGCCACTTAGCCTCCCACAGCCTACAAAATGTATTATTTTATTGTTTTTTATGTCCCATGCACCAACCTCACCAAGTAAATTTCCTGTATGTGCAAATATACTTGACCAGATAAAATAATTCTGATTCAGAACAAATTTCTTGTCTGCTTTCTGAGTCCATTCAAAATCCTCCTTCCTCTGGTCCACACACGCAGGCAAAACGCCATAGTCTTCCGCATCGCAAAGTCAAGGAGCCAGATTGACAGCGCTGTGATAGAATGGCGTGACCCATTTACTGATTGACAGCACTCTAGCCCAGTGGCGATGGTGGGGCACCAAGGGGGGCCTTTCACATTTCAGAGGGGGGGCCGGTGCCACCCCATGCCCCCCTTGTAGACACGCCCATGGTGTGCGTGTGACTTTATTTCCAGCCCAACACTAACACAACTGATTTTGCTCGTCAAGGTCTAGTCCTTTATGACGAGTTGATTTGTTGAATCAAGTTTGTTAGTGCTAGGCTTTAACAAAAACCTGCACCAAACACTGCTGTTTTTCAGGTCCAGGTGTGAAGTACATACAGAGCACTGTGTTACTATAGTAAAGGTATAAAAGGGGAGAGGCGTTTATTATGGTCAGAGGGAGAACGATGCCAAAATAGAGCCTTTGGTCTCAGTCTGTTAAAAGGCTCCTTAGGTTTCTGTATTGTCTTACCAATTGCACTTGAACATGTTTCTGTCACCTCATGTCTTGTGTATTTATACCTGGATAATTACTTACTCCTTCTACTTGTGTATTTATTGTATATGTGTGTAAGCATTGATTCATGTTAACAACTCTTATCTGCTATGGTGCCTATGTAATTGTATTACAAGTATCATCTTTGATTTCATGGATTTATACTTGACTCTTTATCATCACATTTAATGAGCATATTATTCGTCTTTGGCACCATAGGTTTTGCCATAGCAATGTTAGCTCTCATGAAACTAACTAAGGACCACCTATTATTGTTGTGACATCTGTCTGTATCATTATGACTAACTTATATGTGCTTCATTCTAATAAAGCATTGAAATTGTGGTTGGTTCTTGCGTTTGTATTGTTTCTTACACTGATATGATCTCTTTAAAAAAGTACTCTCATCTTACTGCAGAAAATACCAGTTTCCCTCTCTTAACTGACGATTTCCTCCATGTCCACTAAGGGGCGCTACTAGACCTGATCTCCCGTGCAACTTTGCTAACTGACGTGTCGAATGTCCTGATATGAGGAACGGTCCATGGTCGATGGGAGGGAGAGGTAGAGAGACTGAGGGGGAGGAGGGGGCTACGGTAAAGGTGGTTGTTTTGCAAGGAACACATCTTTCCTCCACAAAATGTCAATTTGTAATGTCTGTGTCAAAATCACAAAGTTATTTTGCAGATTTGGAGCATGTGGAATCTTGGGCTCTATTTAGGGCCATTGGAGCCCATTTAGGATCTGTTTCGCTCCAGTTAGTGTTATCTTATGAACTAGTAACGTGTGTAGATTGAAAAACGTTTTTTGGGGCCAAAACAAATCGTTTTCTGTTGTTATAAATGATGATGAAAGAAAAGTCCTTTTCGATTTTTTTGGAAAGATTCTGGCTCTTTTAATGTTTTAATGTTGGGGTCTGGCCAGACCCCTGTTGGTAAACAACCAAGGCTTCAGTCTGTGTGATGACCT
Organism: Argentina silus; assembly: GCF_951799395.1. NCBI lineage: Eukaryota > Metazoa > Chordata > Actinopteri > Argentiniformes > Argentinidae > Argentina > Argentina silus. Next base: position 10,607,912 of record NC_139670.1, on the reverse strand, counting down.
CAACAACAAGACAGGCCAAGTCGATGGAGGAACCTCCTCCACCTGAGGGTAAACAACAACAATAAGTTAGTTTAGAATGGAGAACCTTACAACCAGAGATTCCAGTGCACCTGCTAACTGACTAGCATGATATATACTGCATCTAAACCTGCTTTAAACCCTGCTTAAGCTTAAACCCTGTTTAAACCTGCCGTCCCCTGAGACAACCCAGTCGTATCTCTACCTCTCAGGGTGGCCTCTGTTCTCACCTCTTGTTCTTCACCCTATTCTTCATCTTTTCTCTGTTCTTTTCAGTGCTTTTCTCCTCAGTCTTCTCCTCCTTCACATCTTTAATTTCTCCCTTGATCTGCCTGTTCTCCTCCTCTATCTGAAGGCCCTGAGCCTTTGTTACCTCCTCTGCCTCCTTCACTACCTTCTTCTTCTTCTTCTTTTTCTTCTTCTTCTCTCCGTTCCTCTCTGCCTTACGGGGAGAGCCTGTCAGCTCTGAGCCTTTGGCCTGAGGGATGTAGAATGCACACATCTTATCACTGATTGTTGAGGACTGACTATTGATTGTGACATACAGTATATGACACTGAACACAATATCCTTCTTTAACTAATATACAGAGGAGTGAGATATAATCATATTATATCTACCTGTATCTACACTTGACCCCTAACCCTGACCCCTAATCAGTTACCTGTACTAGAGCCTGTGATCCACTCTGAGCGGCCGAGGTGATGATCACTTTCTGATTGGTCGAGGGAGAGATGGGGGGGAGGACAGGGTGGAAGCGGGTGTCTTGCCATGCAACACGAGGAGGAGGGAGCTCAGGTGAGGAGAGAGAGCTGGATGTCAGTGGTGGTCCAGAGGCAGTCAGCTTGACCTCCGGTCTCCGGCGAAGCTCTGGGGCTCGGTCCACAAGGACTGGGTCCAGGGTTCTGTCCATGGTTTGGACCAGGGCTGGGACCAGGGCTTTCTCAAGGGCTTTCCCAGTGCCAGAGTCCTGTATGGAGGAGAGAGACAGAGGGGAAACATGGAGGCAGATGTGATACATATTAATCAAATATATTGAGCAGTCAATTTAAATGTTCAAATCCATTGACACTGAGATGACTAAATGTTATGTCGTAAAATATAACTCAAACCTGCGGTAAAACTAACATTGCAGTAAAACCTCTCAAGCAGGGGGATCAACACAATGATGAAGACATGGAATAAAGGAATGGAATTCTTTAAAGTAGACAACAGTTACTGAGACAGTGTGACCTCCACATCCCTGTCTGTCAACTTACAGTTGGTGGCTGAGATCTTTCCTCCATCTCCACCCCTCGTTTCTTCTCCAGGGCGTCCCACAGCTGAGCCATCCTGTTATTTAGGTCGCAACTGCGTTCCTTCATCGCTGTCGCGACGGAAACCAGCTCTGTGTTCCAGGCCTGGTGGTCTTCCTGGTCTAGCTCCGCCTCCCTGGCGTTTTTCAGCACCATGTCATTCTCGCGGTCGTATTCCGCCTCCGCCATGGCACGCCTCACTTCCTGCTGGGCCTCCTTCACAAATGCCCGGCCCAGGGGCGTGTCGGCCGCCGTCAGGTCACCTGACCACCCCTCGTCCTCCTCCTCCGCTCCTCCCTCCGTCCTCCTCACCATCCATCTCTCCATCCAGAGGTGAGTGCGGCGGAGGCGTACCTGGCGGCGCTGAGCCTCTTGTGCCAGCTGCTGCTCCCGGGTCCTCTCCCGGACCTCCAGGCTCTGGTCCAGGTTGCCAGCCAGCCTCTGCAGGCCCCGACCCACGTCCCTCTGCAGGGAGGCCAGGCCGTCCTCTACCAGGGCCAGGCAGGCGGCCTTCAGCTGGGCCAGGTCATCCACCTTCTCTTCTCCCAGGGTGGAGGCCCAACGTTGGGTCATATCATCCACCTTCACCAGGGTGGAGGCCCTGACCTGGGCTAGCTGGTCTACCTTCCCCTGGGAGCCGCAGGTCATCTCAGAGGAGACCGCGGATGGAGGGCTGAGAGTCTCTCTCTGCATCTGCAGTGACAACACACACAGAGTGAGACACTGATGGGAGAGGAGGTGATACAGTACAACACACTACTGTAGGTCTGCCACTCACACAAGTGAACTGGGCAGTGCTGTACTACTGTTGGCTAGGCAACGTTCTGAGTCAGGACTAAAAAGCATAAAGGCCTACATGTGGCTGCAGAGCTACAGGTGAGTTGTTCTTTACCTCTCCCTTCTCCAGCTCCTCCCCCTCCAGAAAGTAGGACAGCTCCTCATCATCAAACTGAGAGGAGAATGTTTAGTTTAGCAAACCCCCTCACATGAAGGACAGAGAGATGATTGAGCCACTCTGACACACCGGATCAGGAGGCAGGAATACAGTGTTTACCTGGGTGCAGGAGTCAAGGGTTCTGGTTCTGACCCGGCCGTCTCCAGCGGATCTGGCCTCCTCATCAGACATCATTTCATCATTTTCCTCGATAGTCTGCAAGATATAGTAACACATTAGAATAGATACTGACTGTAGAAAATGTCTGTGTGTGCTTGCTAGAGAGAGAGAGAGAGATACTTACAGGAAGTCTATGAGACTGGTTGATTTCTGAGACACCAGCGGGCTGAAAATACAGATTTGTTCAGTCTTTAGCTCTCCCCAGAATAACTTGAGCATGTGTTTTTCATAACAATACGTTTTTCATAACAATACATTACATTTTTTCACTTGCAAATTAATGAAAGCAATTAGGCCTAGTTTAAAATACATTGAAGGCTACATAAAATACAGAACACATAAAAAACTGGTAAAACGTTTTTTTTAAAAAAGGAATATTATAGAGAAGTCAAGATTTTAGATTTTGTAAGCCAACAGTTATGTTAAAAGTCAACTACTTACCTTTCTATAGTAGTGGGACATTTTTATTGTAATCTAAACTCGCTTTCTCTGTGATTTCTCTGAATGAACAAACACGTCCGATTTCTTCAATAAGCAGATCATCTCTGACAGGTCTCTGTCTCGGACGCTCATTTATGCGCCCATTTCGCATGACCCATTTTACGTCATAATGGACCCTTTCCTGTTGATTGATAAGCAACACCTCTCCAACATCTAACGTTTTAATGAACATAATGCTAAAAAAGGCATTATATTGTCTCACTCTAAATGCATTATTATGAGTACGTGTATAGTACATGTGTGTGCCTACACATATAGTATCATAGGCATAGGCCTAAACCTCTATAATTGGCCTGTGGGTGTTGCCCGTAAATCAACTTGATTCAAATGTGGGAATACCGCTATAGGCTATAAATAGTAACTTCAAATTCGAATTTCATTTCAGGACAAGAGTTCCTAATTCATGATAGAAATTTCACCGTCAGGTGAGACCGTTACACCAACGCTGTTAACTCTGGTCATGCTCACCTATCTAAAACTGTCCATTCAATTAGAACTAGTGTCCTGACCACGTTGAGAAAGGTCCTGGCGTGAGGACAGCCAGTATCCAGCGGTTGTCCAGCATTTTCTCTAATCTTCTGCTATCAGACATCACTTAAGCCAAATACAGTCTCTACTTTAGCTAATTAGCTAGCTCAGTTGGATGCTGCTGCTGCCTGGTGGTAAAGTCGAGAAAAGTTCTTCAAGTCGGTGACTTGATTTGGCTCGCAAACATCATTATTGTATCATGACGTATTATTATTAAACATGATTTATAACATACATTTAGTTTGCTAGATGATAGCTACTCAGTGTATACATAAATTGATGTTGCTCGTCAATTAATTTATTGTGAATCATTCATAAACCCATAATGTTTTCATTGTATCACTCAGACCGCGTGGCCTAATGGATAAGGCGTCTGACTTCGGATCAGAAGATTGAGGGTTCGAGTCCCTTCGTGGTCGCTTTTTGACTCCATCTCCTTTTAGTTTATTTTGATATCTTGGATTTATTATTCAGAGCTGTTTACAGGCAGAGTAACATGTATATAATACAGTAAAGTACATTGCGTCGCGACCATTAACATCATAATAATCAAATATGACGACATGTCCTTACACGTTTATAACGCTATGTGCGCGCGGTATTTCCAGGCAGCAGAGTGGCGCAGCGGAAGCGTGCTGGGCCCATAACCCAGAGGTCGATGGATCGAAACCATCCTCTGCTAGACGTTTTCCTCCGTGGCAACGTTTGCGATCTGTTGATACTAGCCTTACAGACAACTACAAGGAAGTGATGATGAATTGGTGCGCACGATTTTACCGGGTAGCAGAGTGGCGTAGCGGAAGCGTGCTGGGCCCATAACCCAGAGGTCGATGGATCGAAACCATCCTCTGCTAGACGTTTTCCTCCGTGGCAACGTTTGCGATCTGTTGATACTAGCCTCACAGACAACTACAAGGAAGTGATGATGAATTGGTGTGCACGATTTTACCGGGTAGCAGAGTGGCGCAGCGGAAGCGTGCTGGGCCCATAACCCAGAGGTCGATGGATCGAAACCATCCTCTGCTAGTTGTTTTCCTCCGTAGACCATTCATTGGCAGTATTTGTGATCTATTGATACTTGTCTTACAGACAAGTGCAAGAACATTTTCTGCTTTATTGCTTTTCAATTGTAAAATTACCCTGACAAGACTTATACTACCGCCATGAATGGCTTGATGTATATAGCACTTCAATGCCTATCAAACACTTTCATTTGGAGACAAATGTAAATAAGGATAGTTAAAAAAAATAAACAGGTGTTCTATTTATTGGTCAATATGTACAAATACAGACAGAAGATTTACATCCCTCAGTCAAAATCCACTCGTCTGGTCTGCTTGATTGCTGACTGGATCTTCTTCTGTTTAAGCCTCTCTTGGTTCCTTCTCTCTAACCTGCATGGACCACAAACCGAGAGGTTTAATAACACCATACGAATATGACATGAAATTACACACAAACACTGATCAGAGATGTTGTTGCATTTGTTAACTGGACTCAGGTCTGTAATAAATGAAGGAGGAGCAAGGAGAAGAGTCTAGACCCAAACTCACACTACAGAGCCAAACTGAGCTGAACCAAGCTGAGCTGTACTGGGCTGGCCTGGTGACATAGAGGACAATGTGGAAAGAATATCAGAGTCTGCACAGTATGGTTCACGCTGACCCTGTGTGAAGCTCCTAGCTCTACTGACATACACTAAATGGAATAGAACTTCGAACTATAGACTACTCGACCTGGAAGCCCTGAGGGCTATGTCCTCTGTTGAAGGCTCATGTGGCTTCTCGCTGGCCTCAGCTATGATGTCAGAGATCTTCTGTATGCAGTCTCCAAGGTTCCGCTGTTGATTCCTGCTCAGCTCTGAGGTCACCAGCAACTCCCCTGCCTTGTTGATGCGGTTTTTATTCTGTTGTGTGGAGGGGAGAGAATCAGAGTACAATATAATACAATTGATATAACTAAGAATTATGTCATTTATTTACACTGAAATAAATGTTATCATGCACAATATGATAATTTTCTATGTATAACCAACGTTTGGGTACCTGACTGCTTAAGTAAGTAAGGACAAGGTACTCAGTGTGAGGTACCCAACAGCTTTGCGAATGCACAAAGTTATTCATCCATACTTTTAAGATGATTTTCTGTTTGACATCTTCTGGGATCCAGTCTGCTCTTCGTACATGGAACCGGACCTCTGCTTTAGTGCTGACTTAAAACACAAACAGACAGTCAGTCAAGGGCATATCAGGTTTGGTATTGGTAACTTAGGTTTAGAATAATTGCTTTTCTACTGCATTAATTGTTTTATGTGGCTTGCGTAACACAGCAAATTATGTGTACTCGACTGTAATGTGATAATGTGGGTGACTTCACCTTTATTAACATTCTGGCCGCCTGGACCACTGCTTCGGCTGTAAGATATTGTTAGACGATCTAACAGTCAACCGAAAAAAACATGAAAAGTATGAAAAGAAATGTACATTCGTATGACAAGGTGAATGAGCATTGCCTCCTATAAATGCAACGTTTGGTAGTTATACTTACCAACTGGAACGTCCACCTGTCCGTCCTGCATCAGATTGAACGATTTATTAAAATATTGATTTAATATATTGATATCTGTTCAATCAACCGATACAAACTATACAATACTGTTTCACTCTTGTAATAATCTGAAATATTGGATGGGCGAGGGAGAGGTGTAGGGTTCCCCTTCATACAATCTCTCAATGCAATGACATATTTCACCTGGGTGAGGGATGAATTACTAACGACTTACTAACCTGTGTGCCATCAGCCGCTCTGCTTCCGTAACTTAGACTTGGGTAAAAGCAACGTCTGAAAAGGTTTCTGTTTCTGACGCACTTAGAGCCCAATTGTCCAGTTAGTGCAATTGATCGGATCATACCTGAACACCGAGAGAGTAAACAATAATAATTTGCAATGGAGGTCGCCATGTTGAATACCGTTTACGGCTTCACGGTTGTCATGACAAGTTGCTCAGCATTACGACAGTCTTGAAAATGTAACGGTAATGAAAAAAGCTTAGCTTACAAATATATTGTGGTGTCGTATGCGTCACTCAAAAGTTATGACGTCTTGTAACATTCAATGGTCTTACTATCCTTGTTATATTGCTGACTTCGGGACAAAATTCAGGTTCTACCGAGATTTGAACTCGGATCGCTGGATTCAGAGTCCAGAGTGCTAACCATTACACCATAGAACCACATACGCAGTTGACGGACGTATCACTTAATGAATTAAAGTCATAGTAAAGATTCTGAAGTCACATTGCGCTACTTTTACTAATATTTAATCATGCAATGCTCAATGCAAGGTAGCCGTTTCTAAACCTAAGTCAGCTCAAAAATGAATAAAAGACTTCACCCCAGATGGGACTCGAACCCACAATCCCTGGCTTAGGAGGCCAGTGCCTTATCCATTAGGCCACTGGGGCTAGGTAATTGCGGAGAAAAACTATGTAAATTTAAACCTAGTCCTGATACATTTAGCAATAGTTGGCAACTTTATCATGAAAACAAGCATTTTTGGATAGGACTCTACCTGAGCATCCCACCATCAATGACTAACGGCGGGCTAACATTACCACACAACGGACGCGAGGTTGTCAAAGCGAAGCGCACTCCATCAACTCCACATTCAACTGTAACTTTTATTTTTTAGCTGCTAATCAGCTTCCGTCATCCCGGACAAAGATACACTCAAGCAAAACCAAACATTATAAACTCAATGATTAACATTAGCTGGGTCCATGGGATTTTAGATATTTTGTAATAATAGAGATACAGAGATATTTAGTTACAATAAACTTAAAAGTCAGTGCTATTTGGTTGGAAAATATGAGGTCAAGGATTTACTTCTGGAAAGTACATATATATTAAATATGCATTTTTTTTTCTTTTAAGCAATGACTTCGAATCATTTAGCTATCTAGCCACATATATATTTTATATTATCAGTGAATTTCAGTTGATCAAAAATATAATATTTACCATTTGGGTGTATGTTCTCTGGTACCAGTGAGCTATCCTGCCCTGAAAATACCACTGACACGTCGCTCGATAACTCTACGAGCTCTTGAGCGCCCAGGCTGGAAAGACTGTTGTTTTCCTGGCTGTCTGTCAGGAGGAGTGAAATGATAGCTAGCTAGTAGTGCTAGCATTATTCTAGAATTCGTCTTACGCAGCCAGCTACAATTGCACTCGAAAGAATGAATTTACTACCATCCAATCCACATGGTAACGGACTCCTGTATGCTGGATTTAACCAGGATAATGGTAAGCAATGTGTACATTGTTTAACAACCGAAACACACATTTTGACTCGCTAGCTAGCTGTGTAGCTGTCGATGCCTTGTCTTGAGGCCGACAGGGGCTGAACGTTCCTGCCCTGGCTATTTGTCAAGCCATTTCAGTTGTTGTTTTGACTGATTATATCAGGGTTATCTTTTGAACGAACACAATAGAGTTATTTTGATTCTGAGACATATTTATAACTAAGCTCATGCCAGTGATGTCAGATTACTTAATTAATTAGGTAGCGAGCGGCTAGCTTCTTAGCTTGCTACGTAGCTAGCTAGCTAACTAATCAAGCCAGCAACTGTGTTGTCAAAGCCCTTCTCTGGGGTATGTTTCTGTCAAGCGTTGTTTGTAAGCCAATGATGCTATGTGTTTTTATTGATGTCAAACCAGTTATTTTGCTAGCTAACGTTACTTTGTTATGGCTAATTAATTCAGTAGAACAATCAAGACTCTTGATTGCTGTTGTCTGTTGTAGGCTTCGCAGTTCAACCTGCTGCTTATAGTTGGACAGGGAGGGATGAACATTCTGTATATGTAACACTTCAGTCGCAATAAAGCAGCAATACATGATATCCTAAACTTCTATTGCTCTCCTTCTCTGTCTCTCTAGAGATTACTAAATTGTTAGAGAGTCACTGCAGCTTACTGTTTCTTCTTACGTCTGTAGTTTAATTTTTCCATTGAAGTCCAGTCAGACATGTGACTGCCACAAGCTTGGTACCACCATGTGTGGGTGGCCCTAGTCAGCCTTTCCTTTTTGGGTTGGATGTCTATTTCCAAACAAAGCAATGGCAGCTAATATTGAAGCCTCTACTGCACACAGTGCATTCATGTGTGCTTCAGGTTAGGGCATTGGCAAGATACAAATCTAATAGGGGAGTGAGAGCAGGATCTGATACAAGGAGGGAGACTTGACAGTCAGTGGATGGTCTAACCTTAGCTGACCTCCCAAAGCACCTCCCATCAAGGTATCAGGCTCCTTTTGGGGAAAGCAAAACAAAGTGTTTCAGAAGTCATGTTAGCGATACAAAACTTTCATTTAATTGGTCAGGTCGCTAGTGTTATTGATTTGAATTGTCCAAACATGTGCTCTCTATTCCAGGGTGCTTTGCATGCGGTATGGAGAATGGGTTCCGGGTGTACAACACAGACCCTCTCAAAGAGAAGGAAAAGCAAGGTAAATAGATATTGCATGATAACTGTACCAACGTATGTGACACATTGAATTTCTCTCTCTTAATTAATTAATTGAAAGGAGGTTTTGACTGTCACAATAAAAAAGGACAATGGTCAGTGTGTATTGCAGTAGGCTAAATTGAGACCATTTTGATACACACAGGAACACAGCATTGTGACAGCGAGACCCAAGGTACTTCCTTCCTGTGTTTGAGAATCGATCTTGGTACTCTGGATGAGAAGGACATTAAGAGGAAGTTAATCATTCCACCACAGAAGCCTGCACATGTGACTCAGCACGTGACCTGTTCCAAAGTCACTTTCATGTCCTGTAGGAGAAGTACAATTGGACTGTAAATTAGGCTAGCAGCTAGAGGGCTGCTCTGTAGTAGTGGAGGCTGGTGGAGGCAGAAATCGGAGGATGGGCTCATTGCAATGCATGGATTGGAATGAGGAATGGTATCAAACACATGGTATGAAACGCATTGCAATGGGACCGTCCTCTGATTTGCCTCTACCAGCCCCTGCTCTGTAGGGTTGGGCAAGTATAAGGTGTTACCGGGTGAATAAGGTATTTAAGCTTTATAACAGTTTATTTCTGTCAATACCATCCGTACCACCACGTCTCCACCTGTGTGGTGCCATTGTTACACCCACCAACGTGTGTTTAATAAACATTGTCCAAATTAAACATGCACACAAGCATCACAAGGCATGATCAATCTCTTATCTGAGGGCAGGGGATGGAGGAGGTCATAAATCTGACTTTTGGGCTGGTAATGATGGCCAGAGAGAGAGAAACTACTTGCCGTAGATCTGTCCAAGTTAGAGTTATGTTGAAAGTCCTCTAAAAGGTATTCCCATATACCGGGGTATTTTGGAGACAAGGTATACCGGTTTGAGAATTCGAATACCGGCCCAAGCCTACTGCTCCGTCCTCTCTATTGTTCAGTGGAGGCTGGTGGAGGCTGGTGGACGTAGAAATCAGAGGACATGTTTGATGCCATTCCTTATTCCATTCAATGCTTTACAATGAGCCTGTGCTCTGATTTCTACCTCCACCAGCCTCCACTGCTGTTGACCAATGTGCAGGTGCTCTGATATGGGTTTTAACAGCATGACTGAAGTGATTTTCCCCGATGCATGCTGGTCATGGAATTTGGAAAGGCTTGTTTTTCTATGTTAACATGGAATGAGGAGGAGTTGCCATTGTTTGGTGTCTGACAGCTTGATTCTAAGGCCTCGTCTACACTTGACACTTAAATCAGACTTTTTGTCATCTGAATAAGGTGATTGCACAGGTCTAGACACAGCCAATTAAATACAGCGAGGGGAGAACAAAACGTGGACATGGGAGAGCGTTAAGCGGCGTATTTTTAATACCTGGTGTGGACGCACATGCTGTGATGGGATTGTGATCCGATCATCATATTCAGATAACAGAAGTATGATTTAAGTGTCAAGTGTCAACAAGGCCTAAATGAGACTATGACCGATCTAAACCTAAATACTTTGGTGTATGTTAAAAATACCTCGGCTAAATCCTGTATGCCAAGGACGGGATTTAGGCACGTTTGGAGGGCATCTTGGAATAGGCCTAATTGTTTGAGTAATTGTGATTTTGTGGTCAGCACCCTTGATTCTCATTGGCTCAGTGTTCTCCACCGGATTGACAGTTTAATGGCCAATGAGGTTGCTTTTGTGTGTCCTTTCAGAGTTCCTGGAGGGCGGGGTTGGTCACGTGGAGATGCTATTCAGGTGTAACTACCTAGCACTGGTCGGAGGAGGAAAGAAGCCCAAGTACCCACCTAACAAAGGTATGTGTCCTCTGTGGAACACCTGTGTTGATCTTGAAGGTATCTTGGCCATTTTGATGTTTTTTTGTATGGCTTGAAATCCTCAAAGTAAAAAAAAAAAAAGATTGCGGAACCCTTTATTTTTGGGAATGTTACCGTTGTTGTTGTGGTCACACATGATGTGTCATGCCTTCTTCTAGTGATGATCTGGGACGACCTGAAGAAGAAGACGGTTATAGAAATCGAGTTCTCGACGGAAGTCAAAGCCGTGAAGCTTCGGCGGGACAGGTAGGCCTTAGGAACACACGCCACCATCCCTCTTCCTCTTTACCTGACTGTCTCAGAAGCTCGGATATGGAGCCAGTTACACACTGACTCAAATGGAGATTTCTAAGCATTTACAAGTGGTCTAGACACTGTTGTGTGTTTCAAGCTGCTGGGACTTATTTCATCATCGTTGGCTGCTTCACTACAACCCAGTAGTTCCCGTGCAGAGAGGGTGGAACGTTGCAGAAACGACACACCCGAGAGACGCTTAGATACCGTTGTTCATTTCTTCGGGCCCCTTTCCTTGGTCTTTAGAACCTGTTACAGAATGACAGTAATTACATAGTAACTGGGTAATTACATAGCACTGCGCCTTGATGCAGTCATAATACAGTTTCGGCCTGTGTTTCTCCAAGATGGAGATGAAGTGTAGGACAGTGGAGGCTGGTGAAGGTAGAAATCATTGTAATGCATGGAGTGAATTGAGGAATGCTGTCAAACATGTCCATGCATTACAATGAGCCCGTCCTCCGATTTCTACCTCCACCAGCCTCCCCTGAGCTGACGTATAGGACTACCCTTGCATTGACTGAACACACTCCTAGAACCTGTTTGTTGGTGTCAGGAGTAGAAATGCACTTTCAAAAAATGTATTGTTATAAATGTTTTCTACTATAAATCACTGTTTAATAATAATGATCCAGAAACCCTTTCCCTCTTGCCTGAGTGGACAATGATCATGTACTGATTTTTAAGTCTCTACAAACCTAACTATTTTACCCTCCTTGTCCTGTGTCTATCTATCTTTCACATTTGTGATGTATGTTGCACAATATTGTTAAGTGATTGCTGAATTAATGGCCTGCCTGGAGAGTGAACGTTTTATTGAATGTGTTCCTTCCTTATGTCCTCAGGATTGTGGTGGTCCTGGACTCGATGATCAAAGTGTTCACGTTTACCCACAACCCCCATCAGCTGCATGTGTTTGAGACCTGCTACAACCCCAAGGGTCTGTCCACACCAGCCAAACAGAACGCTTAGATTCCAGACCAGCCTGTTAGATAATACACACACACACACACCCACACCCACACACACACACTCAAACACAACTTGAAGTAAACAAACAATCTTCACAAGGGGGTGTTAGGTGGATGCCCAAAACATCTGATTACATTCTGTCTGTTTATTTGAGCCTGTAAGCATTTAGTGATTTATAAATGTTTATGACTTATATTTCATAATGCTTTCAAAGGAGTCGCCCGGTGTTAAATATGTTGTTAGATACAAGCATGACCTCTTCTTTTCTCGTCTCTTCCCTTCTGTTCACTTCGTCTCTCTGGACTCCCCCCCCCCCCCCCCTCTCTCTCTCTCTCTCTCTATCTCTCTCTCTGTCTTTCTCCCTCTCTTTTTTCCAGCTCTGTGATCAATACTGAACCAAAGCGTTCCTACTTGTCCTAACCCTCCTCCAATCCCATCTTCTGTCCCCAGGTCTGTGTGTGCTGTGTCCCAACAGTAACAATTCTCTACTGGCCTTCCCTGGCACCCACTCTGGGCACGTGCAGATCGTGGACCTGGCCAACACAGAGAAGCCTCCGGTGGACATCCCCGCCCATGAGGGGGCGCTCTGCTGCATAGCCCTCAACCTGCAGGGCACGAGGATAGCCACTGCCTCGGAGAAAGTATGCGCCTTGAACTGCTAGCACTAATTCTTCAGCTTGTCTTCCTAACAGTAGAGATACGAACATGGCTGTGTTTCCTCTACCCCCGCCCCCGTCGCTGCCTATTCAAAATAACAGCAATGCTAATTTGAATGTAACTGTGTCTAATGTTTATGGGAAGTGACAACATGGAGGATAGGTTGCTGACCTCAGTAGCCCATCACTCTCACACTCACTCACTCACTCACCATGTAACATGTCTTGAGTTGTGCTTATTTTGCTCTGCCTGTTACATTTTTTTGGCTTACATAGAACTCAATAGAAAATGTTAGAAATGGTAACCCTGGCTGTGGATTTCGGGGGGGCCTCTGTGCACTGCCTCAGGAAATATCTGAGGGATACTGATTGAGACCCTGGTGTGGTGTGTGGTGTGTTGTGTTTGTGTCCGTAGGGGACCCTGATCAGGATATTTGACACCTCGGCGGGTCAGCTGATCCAGGAGCTGAGACGGGGCTCCCAGGCAGCAAACATCTACTGGTGAGCACAAACACCCACAACCAGAGATAGCTGCCTGGTGTCGCCTGGTGTTAAATATGTTGGAGTTCTGCAAACTGATATAACAGGAATGCAGATTTGAATGTAACTGTCATCTAATGCTTGCGGCCAAGTGACAACACGGAGGATAGGTTGTTGACCTCTGTAGCCCATCTCTCACTCTCTCTCTCTCTCTCTCTCCTTCTCCCTGTCTCTCCCTCTCCCTCTGTCTCCCCCCCCCCCCCCCCCCCCCTCCCATGTGACATGTCTGAGTTGTGGTTATTATTGTCCTGATTCCTGTCCATCCATTATTCCCCCTCAGTATCAACTTCAACCAGGACGCCTCCCTCATCTGTGTGTCCAGTGACCACGGCACGGTGCACATATTTGCAGCAGAAGACCCCAAAAGAAACAAGCAGTCCAGGTCCGTCTGAACTTTGAATTGGGCACAATATTTCTTTGAGTCGCTCAGAGATCCAAATAGTATGAATGAATGCATGAATACACTTTAAAACGGATCCCTAAATCCTTGTTGTGTTTCTTTGTCTCTGCAGCCTGGCCTCGGCCAGTTTTCTTCCAAAATACTTCAGCTCCAAATGGAGCTTCTCCAAGTTCCAGGTCCCATCGGGCTCCCCCTGTGTGTGTGCCTTTGGAACAGAACCCAACGCTGTCATAGGTAAGCGTGTGTGTGTGTGTCTGTTTTGGTACGTGTGTTTCAGTGTTTGTGTGAGTGTGTGCGTGAGTTTGTGAGTGAAAGAATGAATAAATATCTGTGTGTGTGACTGTGTTTGTATAGACACACCCACTGCCATCAAAGGTTACTCACCACAGCCCACACCACTGACTTCCTGCTTCCTGCCAACTGTACTACACACTCCTAAACAGAGGCACTGATGATTAAATGTTGACATTTCTGCATTTGTTTGCACATATCTGCCCCGCCCCCCCGGCTCCTTGTAACTATGTTTTAGACCATGAAGCGGCTGTTGTTTATCATTGTGTCCTGTCCCCCTTGTTTTAAATCAACTTTGTTATTTCCTCTCCCTCTCTCTCACTCCTCAGCCATTTGTGCTGACGGCAGCTACTACAAGTTCATGTTTAACCAGAAGGGGGAGTGTTCCCGAGACGTCTACGCCCAGTTCCTGGAGATGACAGACGAGAAGATCTGACCTCCAACCCCTGAGTCCTCTGCAGACGGACGTGTTTATTTTTGGGAGGAAGAGGGAGGACTGTAAGAAGAGGTGTCACTGCCCACACAATGCTGATAAACTCTGTGGAAGAGCATCAGGGGGTAGGAGGGAGAGAGAGAGACACACAGAAAAACGCTAGTGGAAGGAGGGAAATGGATAAATTGAGACAGCGTGCTCTCTCTGACACTAACTACTCAGACTGTCCCCGGACCACCGACGATGGACAGAGGAGCGAGAACAGACTCAAACTGACCCAGGCCTCCTCAACCAACACAGAACCGTGAAAGAGAGGGAAACGTATTTTTGAAAGGACAAATTATTTGCTTTTTAAAATGTCTTCCGTGGAATTTACAATGGATTATTATGTTTTTTTTTTTTTTTTTTTTTTTAAAGTGTAGTGTTGATTCTGACCGATGGAAACGACTAACACCACCTAACCTAACTGTAGGGAGTGCCTCTGAGCTGAATCAAGAGTGGAGTGTGTGTGTTTATATACTACTCATAAATACATATGTATATACAAATTACATGGGTGCTATTTCACAAAGCAGGATTAATGAGTCGGCCAGCTGATTTCGATGAACACACTGAAATAGATTATATGTATTTAGACTGAAGTGAAGCGACAGTTGAAGAATGGTTGTTATGGAAAGTAGAATGGTCCATAACACTGTTCACATTTCAAGTTCAGATTATTTTATGACTATGGGCCTGTTCCAGAGTTAGCTGACTAACTGTGATCCTCCTTTGTGAAATACCTCTCGTACTAGATTTACCTTTTACTTGCTGTATAAAGACAATATGCCAGACTGAACATATGTAACTGCATAGACTGTACAGAGTAGATGAAAAAAAATTGCTGATGGTGAAAAGGTGTTATTATATTTGCTCTTCCCCTTTCATGTCTTTCCATGTGTATGTGCAATACTTTGTTGATCACCTTCTTACCCGTTCGTACCTTCAAAACCAAGCAAGCACTGATCCAGACCGAGAGCAACAATATGTTGTTGAGTGGAAAAAATGTGAAACAGAAAGCCTACAAAACAAAAACCAAGGCACTCCCTTTTGTGATAGAAACATTAGAAAGGCTTCATTTAGTTTGGCTTAGCACCGGTGTTTTCGACATAAACATCTTCATCAGGGTGTCTTCTCTGCTGATCTAGTCCCTCGATCAGACCAAAACTGGATCTATTTCAGACATGATTGTGAATAATACAAAGCTTAAGTCTCAAACTGAAACAAAGATTAAGTAAGGTTGCTTTTTCATCATTTGGTAGTTATGAAAACATGTCACCTCTCTCCATAAACGAATCCTCGTCAGTAACCGTATAAATGAGTAGCCTATTATATTCAAAGGCATATTATCATCTGACTGAATCGGTTAAATCACCATCCACCTTCTCTTTGTTTGTGAGTGAATATCCCTTCCTTCCCTCTTGGTACAGTGAGGTGGTTGAGTTGGCTAGTAGAAGAGTTTTAATCAGTTATTTGGTGCAGTAAGCCTTGCCTGTTGGCAAATCCTCACACACAACACACATCTCTTGTTTGAGACAATGGAGAACACATGGAGGAGAATTCCTGCATGTTCTCGAGGGTCATCGTGACTTTGGCGCTGTGCAGATGATCTGATCTGAAAATCACCTCAACTTGAGAACAACTGGGCATCGACACTTTCTGGAAACGGATGAACCAGTGAATCTGTGCAGTGCTCAGGTGGACGCTCATGAAGAGGGAGTTATGATTTCAGAGCCCATCTTATGTTGATTGAAGTGGATCCAGTTGAATGGACCATTTCTAAAACCGACAGTACAGGACACTGAGTAATCTCTGTGTATTTGTCATTTGTAACGCTAATCTTAACTTTGTATGACCATTTCTCTCTGTTTGTGTTCTGTGGGAATGGCTCTCTGAGCTGAATGCATTTCATTTAATTTCTGTTGCTTTGAGCTCTGATTGTATAAGATGTGCAGGTGTTATTCACTCACACGACACAAGGTGAAGAAACCATACACAACGCTCTGCTGCCATTCACCACATAGGGATGCCGCACAAACTCAATGTTTATGTGACAAATTCAAAATGATTGTAAAATCCTGCATTTGAATTTGTGAATAAAATCTCATGTCTACTGACATTTGTACATGTCTCTGGGTGATGTGTGTGACTTGCTGGTGGAGGTAGAAATTGGAGGACGGGGCTCATTGTAATGCTTGGAATGGAATGAGCAATGGTATCAAACACACGATCGATACCATTTCTGATTCTGTTCCATGCATTACAATGAGCCCGTCCTCTGATTTCTACCTCCACCAGCCTCAAGTCTACTAGAGCATTTAGTTCATATTGCATTCACAAGGTTGGGTCTGTTCGATGCCAAGGGAAAGTACATGCTTGGTTTGAATGCCCCTTCCCTGTAGCTCAATCTTGGTCAGTAACTGCAGCTTTAAAGGGTCGATGCAATTAAGAATACAATATTGATATCTAGCAAACCGCAAGCCACAGCAGCTAGCAGGCAGGCAGTTCAAATGTAGAAGTGGTCCAGTGGTGAATGCTAAGTGGAATCCTTGAAAGAGGCCGACTGACATGGAGATTTGAAACGGTTATGGTAAGGGTTAGGGTGAAGGGTAGGGTCGTCCCAAGGATCCCACTTAACATCTACCCATGATCGTCCTCAATCTGGGAAGCTGTCAGCTCTGACGGGAAGTATGTTAAACACATCTGGCCCAGACTTCCTGGAATGCAGCAGTCATGGTGAAGAAATCACTACTATTCCCTGGAACAGCAGTAGTATTCCCTAATCTCTACCCCAGACTGTAAAACTATCAACAAGGCAGCTGTTTCCTTCGCTTCACTGTTACAGTACATGGCAGAGAAATCAGGACAGGCTCATTGTAATGCATGGAGCGGAATGAGGTATCGTATCAAACACACTGAAAGGAACACACGGTTGACACCATTCCTCATTCCATCCATTACAATGAGGCCATCCTCCAACTCCTACCCTGATGCCATGGACGCCCTGAAGGCCAACTGCACCAGTCCTGGGTGACAATACAAAAATGAAAGGCAGGCACAAATAGAAAGTTGCAAGTCTCAAGTTTGTGTCTCATTCTGTTGAAATCGGCAAGCAATTGTAAGGGAGTCAGCGGGACAAAAATACACAGACAACCGCAGGCACAAATCGAAAGTTGCAAGTTGTCTGATGTTTGTGTCATCCTGTTGGATTTAGCCATCATAACGGAGAGGGAGCCAAAAATACACAGAGAGACAATGACAGAGGTTTTAAATTAATTTATAAAAAAAAGCATTTACCCACTGAAGCAGAACAAACATCTATCACTTGTTTTTCCTCGTGGAACATAAAATACAATCTGAAAAGACTTAAGTAGCCTGAACAGAATAAAATAATTAAGCAAGGAGACTGCCAACTTGAACACAAAAGGTAACAGACACAGCCAATGATGACAGGGAAAACATAAAAGGGAAAGGAAAATAAAATAAAACAGAATGGGGTAAGTGCAGCACTGGTCAGAATCATATAGCATAGATTCAGTCATATTTTCTTTAGTTCCTTATGGAGTTATCTGCTCATGTACATTTTCTCTAAATCGGTAGCATGCAAGCTCGATGAAGCATATGGTCAAATACGCATGGAAATATACTTTTATCTTTTATAGGATATTTGTTAAAATATGAAAATTCTGTAGATGTACAGTGAAAGAAATATCATTTGGGCTCGACAGAACAGAAAAGAAAAACAAAAACAATCCACTCCATAGATAGTGTTTTCTTAAAGGAAAATGAGACTACATTCATTTCACTGAACAAAGAGTCCACATTAAAAAAAAAAGAAAAAAGAAAAAAAAAAGTAGATTCCAAAATATCAGGTGATGTTAAATGTGTTTGACCCCACTTATAGCTTTGAGTATCTTTATTACTAGACGTCTGTGCCTTTGGAAACGCAGATACACTCAAATAAGATCCTAAGATACACATGTACAACAAAATACTGCATATCTACTCACAATTGTATTAGGTAGGTCGACAGAGAGACTAGCTGCCAAAGATACAGGGAATGGTTCCACACACTCGCTTCCCTTCGCAGAGTTCACTACTGTTGTCATTTTCTCTTATTCTTTTTTTTTTTCTTCCCCAAAACACATCAAGCGCTCCTCTGTCATGCTGCTGGGATAATGCCATTGGCTCCTTCCCTTCCTGGGGGGGGGGGGGGGTGTCCAGAGTACAGACAAGATAGTGGAGCCGTCCAAACAGGGGTAGCTCCACCCTGCTATCCCAGCTTGCACTGCGGCAGCAGAGACCAACTGAGGACAGCTTGGTGACTCTGGTGGTTACAGTCAAGAGATTCATTTTTGATCTTGTAACATTTTTATTGATTTTTTTTCTTTTTCTTCTTTTATTATAACTTCTAAGAAGGCCTGTGCTTCTCTTAAGGTTTGCTTTCAGTTTCAGTCTCCAAACAGGGTCACCTTTAGTAACTCAGCTTCTTCCATTTTTGCTTTTCATTTTGGTCTTTAGTTTTTGCATTATGTTGCCTCTTTCATACCCATTGGGTGGTCACACATTCTGTAGTACGATGGTGTTTCCATATCAGTGGAGGCTGGTGGAAGCAGAAATCGGAGGACAGGCTCATTGTAAGGAATGGTATCAAACACAACTCATTCCATTCCATGCATTACAATGAGCCCGTCCTCCGATTTCTGCTTCCACCAGCTTCCCCTGTTCCATATCTCTTCTCCTTTTGGCACCTTGGAGTAGATGACTAACAGGGTCGGGATTCAGGGGTCATGGGTCAGGGGGTGAGAACAGAGAGTGGGGTGGAATAGTAGAACAGTAGGGCTCATAGAGGAGAGGGGTCTAGGGGTCGGGGAGCAGGTCAGGGTTCTAGTTGTCTCCGGCCTGTTCACTGACTCGCCCCTCTGCGTCTCTGTCCATGTTGGAGTGGTTGACACCGCAGGCTATGCTCTCGCCCTCCTCCTCCGCCTTCACCCTCTTGGGGTCGGGCTGATCCAGATGGTCTCCATTGTGCCTCTTGGTTGGGAGAGATGCAGAGGTCGAGGCGTGGGCCGCCAGCAGGTGAAGAGGGTTCGCCACTGGTGATGAGAAAAAGAGAGGGAATTTCACTTCTGGATTCATGGCAAGCGGGATGGCTTTATGAGTATTTGTGTGTGTGTGTGTGTCTCACCTGCGCTTGCAGCAGTAGTGATGGGGACCAGGTGAGTCCCGTTCTGTGTGATGGCCCGTATAGGAAGCTGGTGCTGGCCTAGGGGGGCTTGCTGCACGATGGTCACCGCTGTTAGGGGCGTGGCCTGAGAGGTCTGGATGATGCGACTAGCCCCTCCTATAGAGGAAGTAGTGATGGCTGGGACTGGCTCAACTTTGACTGGAGAAGGAGAAAAAAAATTCTAATTAGCAACAGCAATGGTGTGTGTGTGTATGGGATTGTTTTTGATCCAAATATTCCCCCTCCTGCTCCAACTAAGTCCCACCTTTGACACCCTGGTAGTCTCCGCCTCCGTTCTGCTGCGGCTCTGTCTTCACCATGGTAGCAGACTGCCCGGTGACGGTAGCCATGGTGACCGGGATCTGGTGGAGGACGTGCACCGTCTGCATGACGGGGGCGGAGCTTGCCGTGGTCGTTACCATGGTAACGGGGGTTGCCATGGCGTAAGTCACAGGTTTCATGGTCGTCTGGGGCAACTGACGCTGCACGGCTATCAGCACCGGTTGGCTGTTCAGCGGAGAGCCTATCAGAGACAGGGGTCAAACGTCAAACAGGAAGTGACATTAGGGATAACACTAACCTCCAGGGGAGGCTGGTGGAGGTAGAAATCGGAGGTCGGGCTCATTGTAATGCATGGAATGGAACATGTGTTTGATACCGTTCCTCATTCCATTCATCACAATGAGCCTGTCCTCCGATTTCTAACTCCATCAACCTCATATCAAGACGTGTGAACACAACATCCATAACATAGGGTTCTCCATTGTGAAGTAAAACTGAGTCATTCACCACAACATGAACCATAGAAGAAGTGGTCTAACAGAAGACGTGTCTCATGGAGGCTATAACATGAGCTAGAGGGTGTCCTCCGTCTCTCTCACCAGGAGCACTCTGTGCGAAGCGGGCTTCCTGGATGACGCCGAGTTTGGGCTGGACCGCGGTGGCTAGGTTGGGGGCTGGGGTGGGCTCTGGCTCCATGGGCACGGGGGAGCCCTCTCTAGACAGACTGTCTGGGGTCTGGACCCCACTAGAGTGAGCAGACAGTCCCCCTGTGTGGTTAGGAGAGGCAGGGGCACTCCTGAAAGAGGAACAAGTAGACAGAGGCTATTAGAATTATACAAGGGCGAGTGGGTACATGCATGTGTGTCGTGTGTATGTGTATGTGTGTGTGAAACCAAAAACAATCTCTCTGCTTGACCATGTACTTGATGAGAGCTCAGTTTCCAAGGAAACATTTCAGCCTGCAGTACTGAACTGAGCCCACGGGGGGGGGGGCAGGGGGGGGGGGTGTAGTAGTGAGCTGTTGTTTCGTTGGGAGAAATGCACAGCATTCATATTCCTATAATCTACTATGGATTCCTCTCCTCCGCAGCTTTTTGAAAGACTAAAATGAGTGACTGCAATAAAGAGAAAGCCCAGGAGATCATATGTCCAGTTGCATCATGAACACAGGTTCTACTGACACTGTGTTGCTCCCAGCCTGAAATTGATGTGTGTATGTATGTATGTATGCATGCATGTGTGAATGCAATACGTCTTGGGTTGGGTCTTGAGAAAACAAAAAGATAATATCTGCTGTAAAATATACAATAAAGACTATTGTATTGTACATTGAGGATAGCTAGCCGATCTCTGTAGGTAGCAGTGTTTTTCAAATTGCGATAAACATACACACCATCACGCTGCCTCTGTTCATGGTGCTGGGAGTACACCTCCCGCAGATCAACGTATATTAAAAAGAAATGCTGCAGCGCGCGCACACACACACACACACACACACACACACACACACACACACACACACACACACTTTTACCTCTGCAGGATTTAATGTGGACGTTTGGGGTCTAGCAGTGTTAAGTTTACCTGGAAGAGAGAGGTCCTAGTGGGGTCCTGAAGCAGGGTACCCCCCTGGGCCGGCGCTTCCGGAAGGCCTGTTCTATCAGCTTGCCCTCGGACGACGGGTCGATCCTCCAGAACGAACCCTTACCGGGCTCCTCCTGAGACCGGGCCACTTTAATGAAGTAGCGGTTCAGAGACAGGTTGTGACGGATCGAGTTCTAGAACACCAGAGAGAGAGAGAGAGAACAAACACGAGAGAGAGAGAGAGGGAACAAGCACGAGAGAGAGAGAGAGATGGATTTATGGTCTAGCTAGTACACCAGAAAGAGACAGGTTGAGAGACATTGAGTTCTAGAACACCAGAGAGCCCAGTTATACTCCAGTGGGTGAGGTGATGACTGATCTGACAGTTCATGGAATTCACAGACAAACACAACACCATTCAACACAGAGACAGAGAGAGAGTGGAAACACTGACCTGCCACCCCTTGTCTGCAGTCCTGTAATACGGGTAGTTCTTAGTGATGTGGGTGTATATTCCATTGAGAGTTAGCTGCTTGTCTGGGGCCATGGTGATGGCTTGGACTATTAGTTGTGCATACGAATAAGGTGGCTTTGAATCATCCTGAGGACATAGGAAGAAAATGGAAAATGACTTAAATTTAATGCAGCGAATACATCATAAACGTTGTAAAATACATTGGTTTCCTTTTCAGAGTTCAAACGAGTTCCTTACTCCAAAGTCTATGTTTTTGTTAGTGTTGGACAACATGTTGACTTTAATGAGTAACCCAGAGTAACCTTGCACAGCAGATCCAATGCAATCTAACATTCGGGGCTCCACCTCTTTTGGGTAATGAAGCCTCAACAGGAGCTGTGCCCCAATTAAAAGATGGCTTCCTTTCCTCTCCTGCCACCCATTCTTTAATGGCCCTGCTCCACTACAACCATCGGGCTTCCGCCATTGCCATAAACAACTGAGGGAATACTTCCTTTGAAACCAGTAAACGCTGCTATACTATGAAGCTCAAGAATCGCCGAGACGTGCACATTCATCCTAAATAAAGCTCTTCCCCCTCTGCTCTCAAAACAACATGCAACAACATTGTACTGATGTCGACGTAACCCTGACACGTGTAGTGTAGCTAGGCCATACGGCTGTGGATGGGTGAGAGACCTGGATAGGTTTGAAACTAAAGCCTCTTTAGTTAAAAACCGACCCCTCTCGAGCAGTTATTCACTAGAGAGACCAAACATCTGCACAACATCTTTGTAAATCAAGAGGGTTGCTCATCTCTGCTACATACATTATCTCTGTTTAAACCACACCATATCGCTTTCAGCTATCAGGGCGTTACAGATATATTAGGCCATATAGAGTCTTAAAGGGCAAGGAGACAACACAAGACACTGAAATACTATTGGGAAGCAGCCTCCAATCAGAACTTCTCTCCTGCACGGCTCTGCTCTCACCTTAGGGCTGTCTCCTCCCGAGCCCTCCTTGTCGTTCTCTGATTGGGAGTTGTCTCCGATGAGGTCAGAGGTCAAAACGCGGCCCATCCTATAACCGGAGAGCCCCGCCCCTCGCGGACTTGAGGGACAGGAGTTGGCAGCACTGTGGGAGAGAAAGACTTCATCTGTGAGACTGGCTGTATGAGTGAGAGAGAGAGCGAGAGAGATCCGTTTGAGGATATCACATCACTGCTTTATGACGGCAGAAAAGCTTCAAATCTACCAAGGGGGCTTACTCGGGTAGTTGAATGATGTTACTTCTTAAACAAACGTATTGTATGATATCATTAAGAAAATTAGGTCATTGTCGAGCTGTCTCTTCACAAAAGTGGCTTGGAGGACCATTTGCTGTGTATTTCTCATTCACTTTCCTTGGTCTCTATTTAGAATAGTCTCCTCATATACCACAATGCACTCTGATATTAGCTGTTAGCAGCATTACCCCAAAATGCTAAAAACCCCATCTCTAGAAAGGTAGAAATTGGTGGACGGGGGTCATTGTAATGCATAGAATGGAATGAAGATATTCATCCTCTCCATTCCATGCATTACAATGAGCCTGTCCTCCGATTTCTACTTTCACTGGAACAGTTTCTCTCTCGGCAGGACATCTCTACCTGCGACCCCCCAGTCCATCTCACCTGAGGGTTCCTGTGGGTGAGGGGAGGGGGCTCATGAGGTGGGCAATGTTGTCTGGAATGTTGATGGTCAGCGGCGATATCTGGGGCTGGACGGGCTTGACCGGTGATTCAGGCACGTTCCTCCTCTCTTTCTTGTCACTTGCCAGGGCTGTGAACGTGATCTTTATGTTTGTGCTGGGAAACCGGAGACAACACCTGGGAAACAGAGGGGGGAGAGAAACAACAACAAAAACAACAAAACAAGAACCTGAGTGCATATCATTGATAAGAGCAGACCACTCAACACATTCCCCCCAACCCAACCATTGAATAGGCGGCGGGCGGGATCTGCTTCGCCCTGTCCAAAACCTTTTAGCTTACATAGAACTCAATAGAAAATGTTGGTAATGGCAACCCTGGATGTGGATTTGGGGGGCCTCTGTGCTTTGTCCAATAACAAATCTGAGGAAAACACTGTTCTGCAAGTATGACTGAACTGTTTCCTCTAGTCTTTGAGGAAGAGTTCCACCCTCTCACAAGCTTTACCATAACATCTTTATGAATATGGTTATACAGTATGCATTCTGGAATACAGGCAACCAAACCATGGCTATGTTATTATGGGTACATTTACATAGTCAAAACAAGCTCAGACAGAGTACTATACCAGTGGGGAGAGCAGAGTTTAAATATGGATGCCATCATGACTCTTATATAAGTAGCTGGGTCTTACATGTCTTATTTATAATTATCAGGGTATTTTTGGACCAGCCATGGGCCAATTGGCTGACCACTGACATTTCGAGCCTGAATTTATTTACTTGGAGAGAGTATTGTGTAGTCTACAGTTAAACTAAAATCCGGAAAATGGTAGCATTTGATGCATGAGAGCAAGCTATGAACTCAGCAGGCTATGTTTAAAAGCCATTAAATAGGGAATGCCACTGGGGAAAATATTAATACAGTGAGGGTAGCGCCCTCTGCTAGCTTCATCATGGCTGTGTAAACATTACAACACATCCTAAAACCATGCGGGAAATGCAGCCAATGGCCCCCTTTAAAACTCATGATGATCATATCACCAAATCCATCATGTATTAACTTTGAACTTTAACGAGCGTATCGTTATTATTAATTACAATAACAACAATCGTTGTGTACCAGAAAGGCGTGTACAATGCAAACACGGCTTGCTGCTAGCTTGCTAGTGCTAGTAGGTGGGGACGGGCGCCGGCTGTTGCTTGTCACAACACGTGTGGCGGGGGAACAAAACAATAACAAAGGAGGTCAGAATATCAACACCTTTCTGTTCGCAGTTTAAATCGCCATAAAATTGTTAAAATAAATCTTACATTCGTGGGAGCTGAAGAGGTGGAGCCCCTCGTCTTTGGAACACCCCATCCACAAACACCCCGTTTTTTCCGAGGCATCGAAGATAGAAGTCCCCGCTGCCAGTGCCGTCTTCGCCCGCGGTGAAAATTTCGAGGTGTCGGCGAGATATGAAACTGGAATGACCCATACTGACGTCCACTGAGCCTTGCGAGGAGTTCCGTCCGATGGTCACCGACCTCTTCTTCATGAGATATTCGAATTCTCGGCCCTCAAGCCGGGCAACAGCCGACCCCGATATCCCGCTTACCATCGCCATCTTCAAGGGTTTCTTATTTAACGATTGGGGGGGGGGAAAGCGACGCAAATTAGGGAGCACTGGCTTCAAATTTTGGAGGGGCTTAAGAATTGTAAGATTTCAGTAAGGGGAATCCAATTTTAAACCGAGAAGAATTTGGCAAGGAACGTGCCAGACCGGGGACACAGCGGCTCCGACCCACCGCCGCTACAGAGAGAAAGAGAAAAGGCATCAGCCAACCAAAAGCAGCCAAATGGGCGGAAATAATATGGCCGACAGTTTGATAAACCAATCGATACAAAGACTGGGTAGGCAGACAAAACGTGTTTGCCAATGACAACCAAAATATAAATAGCTCGTAGAAAAATACGGTTGGTTGCACGGTGGGCTGACACGCAGATCTATGGTACGTCGTAAAATATGGAATTAAAATGTTACGGATTGGGATTTTTGTCTTATTTGAGGTCAGCTCACTCCAGCCAAAAAAGTTCCTGGTGCAACTTGAAAATGTATCTGACCCTAGCTATATGTTTTGACCACATCCTGATATTCTTCGCACAGGTAATCTGACCCTAAAA
The DNA here is from genome assembly GCF_951799395.1 of Argentina silus. Classification (NCBI taxonomy): domain Eukaryota; kingdom Metazoa; phylum Chordata; class Actinopteri; order Argentiniformes; family Argentinidae; genus Argentina; species Argentina silus. Next base: position 10,582,083 of record NC_139670.1, on the reverse strand, counting down.
TTCCCCCCTCCTTTGGCCCCTGTCATCCGGGTGATGACACCAATGTGACAGGCGGGGTTCGAAGTTACGCAGGTCTCTCAAGTGAAAGACCCAAGTTTTTACCATTAAGCTGAGAGGACATGCTCTAGGTCAAAGGGTGACACTTTAGTTTACATGTCTCAGGCAAGGCTATCTCAGGCAAGGCTACTTCATCATGAAAGTGTGATTCCAAATCTATTGGCCTTGTGGTGTGTAACACCCCTAGGTTGCTAGCATGTCTTAATCACACTACAGAGCCGAACCGACTTGCATTGTCCTGGGCAGGCCTGGTAACGGCATCCACCACAATTGCTGAAACAGTGACTGGAAAGGATAACGTGAAAGGAAAATATTTGAGCTAACACCAGCGTGGTTTGGGTTGGCCCTGTATAGTAGGCAAAGCCCCCTAATTACCCTACAGAGTCAGAGCGAGCTGAGCCAAGCTGAGCTTCACTGTGCTCGCCTGGTTAGGCATCCACGACAGTTGCTGAAACAGTGCTGAAAAGAAAAAGTGAAAAGAAAATACCTGAGCCAGCATCATCGCATAACAGACACCTGTTCTACACATAAACATTCCATAACCAACCCGAACAGACCCCTGGTTAAGATAAAGTTCTTGACAGTTAGTTTAATCAGGTGTGTTATGCTTTGCTTGGGCTTGCTCACACTAGGCCCCTTCTCTTCCACACCCAGCAGAAATCCCAATCCCTTTAAAAATCCTGCCGGATTTTGTGTTCAGCTGAGCAGCCTTTAGTTTACAAATCGTAGTACCCACAATGCTCCAGGCCACTCCGAATGATATGGAGGTCAAATACAAATATGTGAATTTTAGAAATACATTTATAAAGGCAACATTCTCATTATCAGGGAGTATAAAATGTGTCTAAGTCACCAGTTTGACAAGGTGGCATCATTCATTGCCAAGTGCCTGGTGCAAATTTCACACACGCAACCAGAACAAGCATGGTGCATCGAACAAATTCCATGTGGCATGCAAGCATGCTCTTTTTTTCCAATGACATCATCGCATAGTGGAGTTGTATTAAAGATCTGTGAGTGTGCTGAAGCGATGCACTTTGGGTAAATTAATATTCAGAGGCCCAGAAAAATACTTTGTTATTCCTCTCAAAGAAACTATCGATGACAATGAAATGTTCTCAATGTTTTTGTTTGTTCTTTTAAAAATCCATCTATCCGCCTGTCTATTTATCTGTCTGTCTATCTAATGAATTGTGTTGCATCTATGTAGGTCTCACAAAGCCTTAAATGTGAGAATTTGTTTAAAGTCTGACCAAAATGTTCTGATGAGCACATTACAAATGCTGTCACCACAATAAAACATGCTGTAGGCTACGTTATTGTCTGTTCAACTTTGCACAAAGAAATAACATATTTGAGAATATACCTTAACATTGTGAACCAGTGGTGGCAGATGGATTGAGTGGTCACTGTTTCGACATCAACAAGCATTTGAGGGAGTGTATACCTATGTTGACCATTAATCTGAGCAAAGGGCAGACCTTCAGTGCTGTCTGCACCTTCTGCATCTGCAGCAGATGAACGATCTTGAGGAGGAAAGACAGATTAGACGAGAGGAGAAGGGGATGCTCTTCTGGAATAATAATAGCTCACTGTTCAGTCCCCTTCATGGGTCTGTTTAGGGGAGGCTGGTAGAGGTAGAAATCAGGAGACAGAATTCCATTCCATGCATTACAATGAGCCCATCCTCGATTGCTACCTCCACCAGCCTCCCTTGCTCAATACTCCTACGCATTTCCCCACCTCCTTTCCCTCATCACTAATAGGTGAAAGGATTGGGTGGATATCATGCAGCAAATGCTAAATGGGATCCTTGGGACGACCCTACCCTAATTCCTGAAACTAACCTTAAAGGGATACTCCACACATTATCTGTAGCACCATACCAGTGTCTACATACACTGTATGTGAAAACTGTGTTTTTCTATGTTCTGTAGTCCTAACCTTAACCATAACCATAACCCTAACCGTTAAGAATTCAGGAGGACTACCAATATATACAAATGGAGACAAAAATTAAGGCTGAAAAATTCCATGATTATGACTCATGACTCTTATTTCTAAGGTTATAATGAGGCACAAGCAGTGGAACTGGGGACGGCAGTTTAACATTGCAATGCTCTTATCATTGGATAAACACCGCCATCTAGTGTTCATCAGAAGTATTTCTGTGCTAGTGGAGGGAGGGGTGTCTATCGCCCTTTCTCAATAGATTCCTCGCGTCCTCTCTTCCGTCTTCCACTCGCTTCCTTATCAAAACGCATTGCATGAGAAGATCTAGATCTTAGATATTATCCTTCAATGATTTCTGAGAAGGAAGCGGTTGGAAGACGGAAGAGCAGACGCGAGGAATCCGGTTTCTAACAATTGAGCAAGGGCCTCTAACCTTTTTTTATCTGAGGGCCTGACATGGAAAAATCCCATCTCACATGAATTTAAGACAATTAACAAGCCATTTGTTCAGCTGTTCAGTTGTTCAACATGGGCTACGGGAACATTCAGTCAGTTCAATTGATCTAATAATAAGGCATTTTTGAAGCCAACATCACACGTATTTAATTGATATCATTGAATTCATTGATGTATGAATGAAACCTGCCAAGGTTCATTGTCAAGGGATAACAAGGGAGGTGCTTTGGGAAAAGTTTGTGTCTGTTTGACCCCGCTTAAGTAGATCCCCAACCCAAATGCTACAGTACAGGTGCCTGGCATGAAGTTCTGGCATATAGTCATAAAACACCGCCACCTCAAGGGACACCAGGGGCCACTAAAGTGTCACCTATTGGCAGAGCCAGCTCAGCTGTGCGGAGAGCCGACCGTAGCCAGGTAGAACTTAATCCTAGCTCCCTCTTGTTACCACGGACGCACAACACGGTGTTGTGTTCTTTTACACCACTGTGTAGTGATAGATAGCTGGCACCAGGATAGAGGAAAGACACTTGGGTACACACACTAGGTGCGAGCAGGAAACTTAACCCCTGGAGAATTGATCGGGGGATTTCGACACCTTCAGCCTGACTCCTTGATGCCGTGTTAAAGGCACAGCGATGAATTAGTAATGCTGACTGACACATTTCTAAATACGGGCGGGTGGGGGAGAGAGATGCACTATAGACTTTGTGATTTGTGTGTTATGTATATATTCTTTCTTTTTTAATGATCCATTGAAATATTCTCCTTGTAGATGTACTACAGGAGAGTCCTTGCCTCAAGGCCAGTCATGGGCATTCCTATGTACTGTATCTTACACCACCAATAGACTTGTTACATATGCCATTTCATTTTTTCGTTATTTTGAATCAGACATGAAATATACAAAATCGAAATTCTATTCTAATTGGATTTTGATCAAAATATTTTATTTTATTTTACATAAATCAAATCAATACAAAGGGTCTGACCAGCGAATTTACAACGTAAAGACAACTTGTATCTGTTTTTCCATGATCCCATCACCTATATCTAATTTCTGAGTTGTTGACACAATGACCAGGGTTATTTGTCTGGTGTCCATTGTTCATGTACAGAGATTATCACCCAGCAAAGATTAAATTTCAGCACTCACAGTGTATGCATGGGTGTGTCTGTGTTTGCCTTTCAGAAACCAGTTGTGTCACTTTACTACACGCAAGATTGGCTTTGATCCATGCAGGTACAGGAAACAAAAGCAAATCTGTCAGACAAAAACTAAAATGCAGTATATGTTTGATCAGACTGAAGTAGTACATTATTCTCATTATCACTTTGTGAAGGGAGACTCCTTAGTTGTTTAAGGTGGTTAGAAAACAATTTATCTTGTTCCTGACACATTTTACTCTTGTAAAATAAGAACAGTTGGCCCAGTTGGTGTAACATACCCAGTTTGACAAGTTTCTGGTGAATGGGCTGAGCTACCAGTCAGATTTCACAATAGGAAATTCACCAGAGTGAATTATAGAAAAAAAGGGCCTTTTCCAAAATAACCTATTGCTGTTATTATTAATCTGTTATTTTAGACATCAATTAAAATGTTGTGCAATTCAAATACATTTACTGCCTTTTTCAAAGAGTTGTTACCACACAATCCACCTTTAAAAAGGTACAATAAATATTGCAGTGTCTTGCAAAACGTTGGACTGAGTTCAAGCTTGCTATCTAATAAACAACCTAATTACACAAACCATAATAAACATTCACAGCATCAGAATAAACATAGCAAGTAGTCTTCAGGAATCCGGCACACAAAGAACTCTCTCTCTCTCTCTCAATTATCCATAGTCCCAGCTAATACCTACAAAAAAGGACAAGAAACATCACCGAAAGGGCAATAAACATTGAATCATCAAACATGAACAAATGTTACAGTACTTATTAGAGAGTCTCATACTGTATAAGAATGTCGTATTATTTTCTTTCAACATTTTTTCACTCCAGGAAGTTCAAATTAGATCAATAATAAAACATTTTTCAAAGAACCTGAGTCTTTCTCTCATGACAAAACCTGTCAGATACTGTAAACACACTTGATGCTGGCAGAGTGAGTGTTTGGTTTCTAGGTGGAAAGTTTCACTGAGAAACCGTTTCACCATCCTCAATTAGTGCATTGTGTTGTAAATGGAGCCTCCGCAGGGCCCAACACTGTGTACGGCAGGAACTCCTCTTCAGACACCTCAATGTTCCCCACGTACCAGAAGACAGAACCTCACTTGGGCAGCAACTCCTCTTCAGACACCTCATTGTTCCCCATGTACCAGAAGACAGAAGCTCACTTGGGCAGCAACTCCTCTTCAGACAACTCAATGTTCCCCATGTACCAGAAGACAGAAGCTCACTTGGGCAGAAACTCCTCTTCAGACACCTCAATGTTCCCCACGTACCAGAAGACAGAACCTCACTTGGGCAGCAACTCCTCTTCAGACAACTCAATGTTCCCCATGTACCAACAAATCCAGAACACCAGGCTTAAGAATATAATGATGGGACCTGAGAAGACGAACAAATCCCAGAAGCTGATGGGAGCGAAGATGCCGATGAAGAAGAGGATGAGGCCTACCAAGTCCATGAAAATGGCGATGAAGAAAATGATCAGGCAGCGGCCTATATACTGTCTGTAGTCCATGGTGGAGAGAGTGAGTCAGCTGTATATGATCCTAATAGCACTTGGGATCAAAAATAAAATGTAAACGTAAACTTAAATTATAACTCTTTATGTGCTATAGTCTATGGTATCTACTTCCCTCCCTACTATAATACAATACGCAAAATACTTCAGATTTATATTTATAATTATTCAACAATATCCCAGCACCTTCTTTCAATGTCACTGCTCAGGTAGAGCGCTGGAGGATGTGTCTGGCGAGAGATTGAAGAGGAGGATCCACTGATGGGTTTTTTAAACAGCGGGCCACATTCCTCTCTTGAGGTTTATCTAACACATCTCACATAGTTCTCATAGCGCAGGCTGAGCCAGAGGAAGAGAAATGTGTTTCCATAATGACGACAACAGATTAAATGTTCAGTCTGTTATCTCTTGTTGCGTTTGTCTGTCTCCATTTCATAAACACACCACACACCTGCACCCAGGGATGGGGGCTTATCTTTGGCCTACAGGTGGGCTCCATGGTTAGGAATATTAATATTCCGATAGAGCCATAATGATTATGATATGTCTTCGGAAACCCTAACACTTGGTTGGGGGCATTTTTAGCAGGTGTGTATAATTTCACATTTCCGTAGGCCTAGATGAGCCACTTAAAAGACTTCAAAGACTAATCCTTCCTTTCACAAAAACTGATTTAAAAAAAAAGAAAGAAGAAGATTACCAAAAAAATCAATAGAATGGGATTTGATGTGACAATTTTTTCCATGAAAAGTACACTCCCCAACAGATTTGAAAGCATAGGATTGGTGAGCACATGGGCGAACACTCGATGCTTTTGGGAGTGCACAAGTGCACCCTTCAGGGAAATGGATGGAGCGTCGCAGTGCATGACTAAGCAGGAAGGACATCCAGTTTGTCTAGCTATTGCTTCACAACAGTCAAATGCAGCTAGCCAATTCCCAGGGGAGGCTTATGGAGGAAGAAATCGGAGGCCTCCTTATTCCATTCCATGCATTACAATGAGCCCATCCTCCAGATTTCTACCTCCACCAGCCTCCCCTTGTCTCACTGTGTGGGTGTTGGGATGCTGTTATCTGCCAGTAACAAGTGGAAGGCAGCTAGGTTGGGGCTATCAACAACACCTGCAGATACACAACCCAAACAGAAAAGTCAGATATCATGACGTCAATACAACCTGACAAAATATAGGCCTAGAGATCTGACAATTTTACTTTTCTTTAGGATATATGTGTTCATGCACTAGACCATTAAACTGTATGTCCTTCAGTCAGTGGAAGTATAGTTTTCATATACCTGCCGATGGTAGAGCACTCAGACAAATTACAATATCATTTTCTAAGAAACTTTATTTACAGAAAATATTTCAAAATAGATACATAAAATTCAGGACATAAAATAAAAGTTATTTATGACTATTTATAAGTTACATTCACAGACAGTCATCATCTGTGCGCAGCCCAAGGTAGCAAAAGCAAAGGGCCCCTCCCTGAATGAGAATAGTCTTCTCTAAAGAAAGTGTCTGTAGTTCATTGGCTAAAAGTTCTCAGTTTGTTAGGAATTTTTAAAAGCAGTGCTTGGGGGGATGGATTCTTCAAACCGGAGTGCCAGATTTCGACCTGCAAAAAAAGACGAAGAAATTAGATTAAAAAAACAAGATGATTTCTCAGTCAATTTATTATACATGCTATGGAATATCTCTAGAGCCGAGACAGATATTTGTATTCATGGGCCAGCAAAGCCACAATATTGGAATAATCTGGCATTTTGCATATCTATCTCCTTTCAGTACGGTATGGCACCAGTCAGTCAGACAGACAGACAGACAGGCAGACACATACATCCCCAGTCTAGAGAGAGAGGGACTGTGTGGTTGTCTGTGCTTACAGGACGTGAAACTGCAGCATAAATCAAAGTACAAAACCATATGATTTGACTTTTGCCCGCTGTTGAACCACTGTAGGTTTAGAACTAATAGACCCAACACTGACTGTTCAGTTCTCAGTCTAAGCTGATAGGGTGAGAACCAGGGGAGGCTGGTGTTATATACCATTCTTCATTCCATTCCATGCATTACAATGAGCCCAATTTCTACCTCCACTAGCCTCCCCTGATGAGAACATTTCAATACTTAGGAATGAGTCAAACATCAATGGACAGTTGGCAATACAATGAGGCCTGTCAAATCATGGTCTGACTGCAAGTATTGCATAATCACAAAACCAATCTTCCTCTGTTACTCAGCACTGTCTGGAATCAGTTAATGTACACTGGGACAATGGTGTTTGCCAAACACATCAGCACTTTGTATGCTTAAGCTAATATGTACTCTAGTAATTTGCTTCCAGAAGTCAAACATATGAAAGGTCATAAATGGTGTGCAGCAGGTTGCTCGTACAATAGCGTTGTTTACTTTAGGTGGTGGCTCGTATTCGTTGGAAAAATGTACAATGATAAATCAAATTACTATTACCATTTAGGAGAAAGAAAAACGTTACAAATTTGATCTTATGGAAGGTAAGTGTAAGATCCCTGTATTGGAGAATTACATTAGGAAACTTGAGAAATACCCTGTTCCATTCAATGGAATCAATAAGTGCTGCCAAGTCCATTAAAATACATTAAGTCCCATTATGCAGTCAAGGCAGCCGCAGCCTAAAGGGCCCTGCATTGCCACCCAGTTAGAAACTCTCCTTAAACTGACGGCTAAAATAATGTTGAGCTGTGAAGGTGAATAGAAATGGCCAAACTCATTAATTAAAAGCTGCCAAGGGCCACTGGAGCTCTTTTCACTGCAGCCGAAAGAAATTAATTCTTTCAGATATTCATGAGCAAGTGAGCAATCAGGACCTGGGGCATCTTGGGTGTCAGAGGGGGCATCTAATCCACTGCCTGGTTTTATAACAATGTATTACCTATTTCATCTGATCATAAGAACATAATATATGACATTCCTTAATCTCAAACTTAATCACAGAGAGAAGAAGAATAGAAACAAAACCTGTTTGAAGAAAGAGTAAATGAGATAAGGCTGTAGGAAATGGGATTGTCCCCTAGTTACAACATTTCCATTCTGTTAATGTCACAACAACAACAGCAACAACAAGACAGACATGATCCCTCATGATTTCTCCAGAAGGAAAAACATCTCAAAGATGAGTTGGTGTCAAGCTGTAAATAATGTTCACCATCATGTTCTGATTTTAAATGTCCCCCCCCCCCACACTGCCTCTGAGCAGACTATTACTTTTAGAAATACAAAAGATGTTCGGAGAGAATATAGGTTAGGGAAATATGACAGGGTGGGAAAGAACATCTGATCAACAACACACTGGGTCTAACAATAGAATAAGCACAACAACGGGAACGGAGGTTAAGGCAGCCTGAGGGACAGTAATGAGTTGTTTTGTTTCCGAGAGGAATACATACCGACTACTCTGTCAGAGAAGCCTTTCCACTTTGCCATCCACAATGCTCTGTAAGTGGTCCTCGGAGTTTTTGAGAATCCCCAACTCAACCGTTTTTGCGGTAGGTGTGTTGTCAAAACGTCGATCGTATCCTCCATTGTCGTGACCCGAGAGGCTGTTGTTTTCCCACGTAATTCGTGATGGAGCATGGACGGGCACCGTTCCGCTCATCGGGTCCTTCCCATTCCCCATGCACTTCTCACCCGCCTGCAGAGTTTTGATCCCGCTTTTGGAGAGCCTCTCTGAAAACTTTCTCGCCCAGTGCGCAAAGTTGTCCAGGGGGCTTTTCTCTAAATCCTCGTGGTAGACTTTTACGTTCCCCGTGTACCACAAAATCCACCAAATCAAACTCAAGAAAATGATGAGTGAACCAGTGTAGATAAGGAAATCTCCATAAAATCGACCATCCACTTTGAGATTGGCGAAAATACCGATTAAAAGAACTGCCAAACCACCCACATCAAAAGCAACAGCGAGTACAAATAACGGCGCACAGTTCCCCACGCATTTCTGAGCCATACCTAAGCCGTGATATGAGCTCAAATAACGGCAGGGAAGAGTTTAACCTGCTTTTCAGGACGCGCATTTCCTCACCTTACACCTGTGGAGCAGCACACCTGTTGATGCAGCGCCGCCTTCCTGTGACGTCAAGGTAAACTACCTGTGTTTGAGGGCCGTCCTCCTTCCTCACTACAACCCTGAGTAGGATGAATTCTGTGGTAAATATCAGTTAATTTAGCACTTTGCCCATTATTTGAAGGTTAGCAGATCCTACATCTGTACTCAAGGGCTATAGACCTAAACACAGAGTATGATAAGTAAGTGGAGGCTGGTGGAGGTAGAAATCGGAAGGATACCATTCCCCATTCCATGCCATGCGTAACAAGGAGCCTGTCCTCCGATTTCTACCTCCACCAGCCTCCACTGCTCCATAGGTTTATCTAGGTAGAGCCAATTACCATAAAGATTACTGGAAACTGGAGAGCAGGGCCTCCCAAACTTGTTTTTGCTCTATAATACGGGTGAGACTAAAGGGACCTTCCTGACCAGTATCCGACTAGGTCAAAACCTAAAACTGGCCCTAACCCTAACCCTAACCCTAACCCTAACTCTAACCTTAACCAAATTTGAAACAATTACAAAATTGTAATCAGTTTGCTGCTCAGGCATGTCCTCTTAGTTTTCCCCCATGATACCCAGCAAGAGATGATGATGGTCCTGTGACCCATGGCATTTACAAGACACTAGTCTTGGGCCTCATGCAGGTTCATCCATCAGCAGCTGAAACGCCCTATTCATGACCCACCACTCTCGAAGAGCATAATCACTCCTATTGCATATAGTATGTATCAGTGGATGCTGGTGGAGATAGAAATCGGAGGATAGGCTCCTTGTAATGCATGGAATGGAATGAGTAATGCATGGAATGGAATACCATTCCTCATACCGTTCCATGCATTACAATGAGTCCTCCGATTCCTACCTCCAGCAGCCTCCACTGATGAACTCTGAACGCTCGTTAAGAGGACTGAGTAAGAGTGGTCTACTTTTTTCTGTTTCTGGAGCCTAGAGTCTCTGTGTTACAATTTGGCTGCTAGAGGGCGCCAATCATCTGTGCAACAGACCCACTGCATGAGGCCCTCCACAGGCCCACCACACTGCATCACATTAACAGGAGCAGTTTGTGATTCCAAAAGCCCACCCCTAATCTCACCTCATAGTGCATAAATGGCATAATGTGATTTCTGTGAACATATACTGTCACACTGTCACCGCACATCTTGTTCTTTTTAATTAACTCCCCAGCACACACCCATTCTCTCTCTCTTTCTCCCTTTCTCTCTCTTTCTCTCTCTCTTTCTCTCTCTCTCACACACACAAGCAAGCTTGCACGCTTGCACGCTTGCACGCACGCACGCACGCACGCACGCACGCACGCACGCACGCACGCACGCACGCACACACAAACTACAATGACCTCCTCCACCCCCAACCATACAGGCATTTAATGGAATCGAAGTTATCTTACTACCTTCCCGTACTGCATTGCAGGGTTCTTGTTCACCCAGTAGTTGATAAGGCGAGAGGGGGATTTCCGGTGTGTCGACATAACAAGGTTTCTTGTTATGTATTGACTAGTCTACCAACAAGGGATTTGTCAAATGGACTGTTACACTACTTTTAATTAGAACGGAGTACGTCTAGAACGTGAGGGGGAGTCTAGTATCATCAATAATCTGAGAAGTTTTTGTATAGCTAGCAGTGGAGGCTAGTGGAGGTAGAAATCGGAGGACGGGCTCATTGTAATGCATGGAATGGCATGAGGAATGGTATCAAATGCTTTTTTACCATTCCTCATTCCATTCCATGCATTATATATCCTCTGATTTCTACCTCCACCAGCCTCCCCTGATCGGTACAGTATGTTTATAAGGAAGGTAAAGCTAGACAGAAATGTAGTCCTGATAGATGAGATACAGTATGTAGGATAATCTGCTCAGCTGCTCATGAGAATTAATTCAACGTCAAATCCAAATAAAACACCTCCAGCACGGAGACTCTTTGGAAGGTTTCCCTTGAGAGAGAAAAGTAAGGATAGAGAGTTCACACTGCTTCTTTTTTCTTTCAACAACTTCTAGAAGGATTAGGGAGTGGTGGACCCGGCCGGCCTTATTCAATAATTGAGATTTGGAAGGTAATTGAAGACACAGATCGATAATATCAAGGGGTTTGTTCTCATTACAGCCATACGCAGAGACTTCCACAGTCATAGCTCGATGATGATGAAGTTGGCCAGATAGTGGAATGCCAGGGAGAAAGAGAGAGATCGCGAAAATGGAACAAATGAGCCCCATTTCACATCTCTGTCTCTCTCATCTGGGCTTCACATCAACCTCCGTTGCGGCAGGTGGTTTGGCCGCTTCACATTTCAAAATGTCAGATCTCCGTGCTTAGAACTCGGGATCTTTCCAGGGAGCCTGACGGTTTCCCGGGCCCTGATTTCCCAGAGGATCGGCAGTCTCGACACGCATGGGCGTCTGCGAGCGTTTAAACAGGCAGACCCCCCCCCCCCTCCCCCCCAGCAACCCACTCCTCCCCCCCCCCCCCCACCTCCTCGCAATCACAGACTCCATACACTCACCCTCTTTTCTCTTCTCCTTTAAGTGCAGTTCATTTCTGCTGTCACCTGTTATGGAAGTGCATGGGGGGATTTGCAAACTTTTTGAAGTAACTCTCGGATGTTTAATAGAATGATGGATACAAGCGAGATTCACTGCAGATTAGATTCTTACGCTGCTTGCCTTGTCTCAGTGTTTGATCACAAGTCAAATGCTAAATGGTTAAGTCATAGAACTTTCAGAGCAGGTCACTATCTTGAATGTCTGGGCTAAATCAGCCAGGAGCCTTCAGAATGAGAAGGTGTAATTTCTGGAGAGGATGGTTTACCTGTTTATTTTAGAGGAGTTTTGAGACCGATTGACACGCACGCACGCACGCACGCACGCACGCACGCACACACAGACGCGCACGCACGCACACACACACACACACACACACACACACACACACACACACACACACACACACACACACACACACACACACACACACACACACACACACACACACACACACACACACACACACACACACACACACACACACACACACCACTGGCAGAGTCTCCAGGAGGTCAAAGTTCATCTCTCATCAGTTGTCATCCAGAGAGGTCATGGTCAAGGTCATCTAGCTCTATTTATAGCCACAGACCATGATGAGTCGCCATTCCTACCGTGCTAGCGGACATGACATCTCTGCTCTTCTCCCCCCACTCTAACTAGCCATTGTCTTCTGCCTTAGTCAGATAAATCAGAGATGGAGAGAGAGAGAGAGAGAGGGGGGGGGGGGGGGGGGGGGGGGGGGGGCGTGGGAAGATGGAGAGGGGGAGAAAGGGAAAGATTGGTCTTATGGCCAATTTGTCCTCCCTAAGGTCGTCATGGCGATTAGGATGGTATGTGGAAGACACAACGCCGTAAATGAGAAGACCGGGCTGTGACTGTGATACATTGTGTGTGTGTGTGTGTGTGTGTGTGTATGTGTGTGTGTGTGTGTTTGTTTGTTACATACTCTAAACGTCCTCTCGATTCCTTTGTATGTCTTGACATGTGAAGAATTGACAATAAAGCCACTTTGACTTTGAACAAAAAAAATAAAAAAAAATAAAAAAAAATAAAGTCTACTGTACAGACACGAAAGCTGACTCAGGTAAGGTCACCCAATACATGAGCCTACTGGCCACATGACCTCTTACGTGTGTATTCCATTTCCTACATGTACTGTATGTTTTCATAATGACGTTTACCACATACAGTAGGGACATTTACTCAAAGTGACAGCAAGCTGATGACTGTCCCTCCCTCTCACGCTCTTCATCAGTGTGAGAGTAGGTGTGATCCAGGGGAGGCTGGTGGAGGTAGAAATCGGAGGATGCATGGAATGGGATCACCAGCCTCCCCTGGTGTGATCTCACACCACAACAGAAACTGACACCTTTAGTGTATTCACTGTTTGACCCTGAAAACCAGACAGGTCAATCACACCTACATAACATATAGCACAAATCTGTTCTTCATTATACGTCGTAAGTACATCAAATATGAATATCAAAGTGGTCTTTAATTATTGTTTTGTGATGAGTGTTCATTAGCCTACACTGACATTGAAAATGGTATTATTTAAAAGATAATGAGGATAACGTATTAGCTGTGCTGATAGTAGTGGACTGAGTGGAATGAGCCTGGTGTAGACTGACCAAGTTAGGGTTAGGGTTAACCTTCTCCCTAGAGGTGGAACACTCAAACATGTGACACATTTTCAGCCTACATTTCAGTACATCCAGTTCTGGGAGCAAGGGGAGGCTGGATGTCTGTGTTGGCTTGAGGCAGGAGAGGACAGGGCTGGGGTGGGGATGCTGCCCTCTTCAACATCACCACACACAGCTGAGCGAGAGAGAGGGAGGGAGGGAGGGAGAGACAGAGAGAGGGAGAGACAGAGAGAGAGAGAGAGAGAGAGAGAGAGAGGGAGGGAGGGAGAGACAGAGAGAGAGAGAGAGAGAGAGAGAGGGAGGGAGGGAGAGATAGATTCTTCTTATCTCTCAGTGCAGCACATGGCAGACTCTTATCTTAGCCAGCAGGTACACATGTGAAAGTTTAATTCATCTTGCCTCTAACTGATTAGGTGTTTGTCAACATCAGCCGCCCCCCCGCCCCCCCCCCCCCCCCCCCCCCCCCCCCCCCCCCCCCCCCCTCCAATTCCTCCTTCTATAGCCATGGGGTACATCTTTGAATATCGACTTTTACTTCAGCAGTTTGTTCAGTTTGATTCCTCCCACATCGAGTCAAGCTTCCCCTACAGCTAATGGAGCATCTCAAGCTTGCTGTGCCGTACACTGGCTTCTCAGCAAGGCCAGTATTTAATGATTGACTTGTATGTAGCATTATGTCACTACCTAGTTTACTGGTCATCTCTGGTACGCTGGGGAACCCTTGGGTACATTCTCTTATTAGAAAGAATACAGCTGCAAATCAGGGGGGGCTGGTGGAGGTAGAGATCGGAGGACAGGCTCATTGTAATGCATGGAACGAAATGAGGAATGGTGTCATGGTATCCAACGTGTGTTTGATACCATTCCTCATTCCATTGCATGCATTACAATGAGCCCGTCCTCCGATTTCTACCTCCACTAGCCTCCACTGTTGCAAATAGAAGGAGCCATGCAAGGGCCCATCCCAGGGTATTTGTCACTGCACCCAAATGATTATTTTCAGTTATTGGCACAAACGTCACACCAGCATCCTTTTTATGGGCAAATATCTGGGCTGTTAAAAAAAAAAAAAAAAGACTTAAATGCATCTTCAATATGTCATTAAAAAACGATCAGCTGCGTCCTTGGCAGGAGCCAGTTTGTGTAATTGGATTACTAATGGGAACCACAAATGAATCCTGAGGTATTGGAGCTTAGGACATATAGTATTGTCTCAATAGAAGTGTTTTTTTATTCGGATGCAGTTGGCTTATGGGGGTGTGGCGGGGGAGGGGGAGGGGGAGGGGTGTGTAGAGGGGGAATGGGGGGGGGGGGGAATAAGTGCTATAAATCATGTCATTGTCGTAGAAGTAAGGAGTCATTACATTTTTCAAATGACTGAATTTTAGATAACCCCAGTCCCAACCCCTTTACAAACGGACTCCGGGACAATACGGCAATGTCTCATTAATTTGATCCAATGAATTATTTTCCCGTGAAAAACGATTTGGTGTTGAAGCTATGGTGGGAATTGTAAGTGTTGGTAGACAACCAAATATCAAGACTTGCATTACAATTACCAATATAGGCATTCCATTCGGATCATTGTTTCACATAAGGCCGCTACGAAAGGTTGATTTATCGGGCTCATAAACTTCCAAACTGCGTTCTGAATTTAAACAACAGTACCATTATTTTAGCTATATCAACTGACTAAATCTGTCCAATGAAAGTTTAGTATGCCATCCCAAGTTCTTCATAAGCAACACTTTACAGGGTATTGGTTCATTCAGTGAAAAATGGACACATCCTCTCTCTGAAAACATTCTCATATCATCTCCTATCTCCTGTTGTTATCCCTTTGCCAACTCAGTGAAAGTGTTGATCAGTCTGTAGCCCAGGCTTGATTCTCCATGCCTGCAGGCAGCAATAAAGCCAGCGCCGTGTTTCTCAGACTGAAACCCTCTACCCTTCCTGCCCTCTCTCTGCCACAGAGGCCATATCATTATCCTCACAAGCAACAAAATAGCTTTTTCAATCTCGCTGCTGGAGCTTTTTTTCTCTCTCCCCACAGCCTCTATCAGGCTTCTTCCTGGTAGACACTTAAGTGCAAAAAGTGCACTTTTGATGAATCTGCCACTGTTGTCGTTCACACTCTAAAAGACATGGCGATGGGAGCGCCACGCTGAGGCGGGTAGCAGGGACGGAGGGAGTGACTGACATAAGCTATTTCAAACAGTCTGTCGTCGCGGAATCTTGCTTTTTTTTTTTAAGACAACATGATCTGCTACGTATCCTGTGAGCTTAGGCGAGAGTGACAGGAGAATTGTCAGAAAAAAAAGACAAGGATATCTGGTTGCAATCTTGAAAGTAATTGATGCGTGATGTTCACATGTATGAAAGCAGGGCTGTGGTTCTGTTTTTCAGGAATCGTACAGAACCAAGCTGACACAACTGACATGCCTTAGGCAAGCTAATGGTATCTGAGGAGTGCCTCCTCTGTCTCCTCGCCTCCTCAGCTCTCCTCGCCTCCTCTCCTCGCCTACTCATCTCCTCTCCTCCTCTCCTCTCCTCGCCTTGTCTCCTCTCCTCACCTCCTCCCCTTCCTCTGCTCTCATCTGAAAACACATAGGTGTATGGAAAAGAACAAATCTCCAAATTCTTTTTTGCATTTTTGTCAGTTAGCTATTATCTATAGCAGTACATTTGCCAAAGTGCATTTGCCTAACGTAAGTGAAACAACTATACACAAATATCACAAGTGAGACTTTCTATTAGACTAAGTGGCAGAAGCTATATCCTATCTACCTGTCTAGTACTCATAATCTGTGTTGATGAAGGGAAGGAGAGGAGGAGAGGAGGAGAGGAAGGGAGGAGAGGATGAGAGTAAGAGGCTGAGTTAGACTATTCAGAGACACCTGATCTAATAGGCACCACCCCTGACTCCTGCCCTCTCTCACTAGAGGGCGATGTTTGTTGTTAAAGAGTGTAATGAGGGAACAGTAGCTTGTCTCTCAAGGTGTGCTGAAGTATAGGCCTGTGTTGTCCTTTTGGGTTGAGGTGGTAGAGCATGGCACTAGCAATGCTGAGGTAAGGGGTTCGATTCCCGCTGGGACCATATATACAAAAATCTGTATGCAACTGTAAATACCTTTGGATAAAAGCATATGCTAAATGGTAAATAAGATTTATATATTACGCATATACAAATGAAAGGAATAGCTTATTTGTTAATGATCTATCACAAGCCATCCTCATAGTAGTATTGATGTAGGACCATGACTTCATTTCTGTGTCCACTGGCTACAACATGCTACAACATCTGAACAGTGGGGCCTGGTCTGAACTGAGTTCAACTGTCTGTTCCCTTCTCCCTTCTCAAATGAAGTAAACCATGAAAGATATTGCATTAGCTAACCCACTTACAGTACATTGACATTGCGGAGAGAGAGAGATGAAGAAGGAGGGGTAGGGTTGACGGGGGGGGGGGGGTGGTTACAGAAGGAGTTGCGCTTGCCAAGTTCAGTGGACCATCCATAAGCTATTGCCAGGCAACACTGGGTCTGCGGCATCATGTGAGAATTGGATTGCAGGGGTTCGCAGTACAATACTCTTTGTTCCTGCCATCAGCAATGTGTTACTGTGTGTGTGTGTGTGTGTATGTATTCTCTCATTATCTGTACACGGCACACAAATAAGCCACATTCACGCAGACGAGAATCAAGGTGCATATTTGTGGGTGTGTGGGTGTGTTAGTGTGTTAGTGTGTGTGTGTGTGTGTGTGTGTGTGTGTGTGTGTGTGTGTCTTTTCTCTTGAGAAGTAATTATTACTCTGCATATAGGTTTGATTATTGATTTAAAGTCACACACTTATCTAACAGGGTTCAATGGATAACAAAATGCCTTCCAGATCTCAGCGCTCTCCTCTGCCAAATGAAGTTGAGTGATTTCTGAATAAATAAATATACTCACTCACGGGGCTCTTTATTAGGAACACTATACTAATATTGGGTAGGGCCTCCCTTTGCTCTCAAAACAGCCTCAATTCTTCGTGGCATTGATTCCACAAGATGTTGGAAACATTCCTTTGGGATTCTGGTCCATGATGACATGATTGCATCACGCAATTCCTTCAGATTGTTCAGGTGCACTTTCAAGCTGTGAATCTCCTGTTCTACCACATCCCAAAGGTGTTCTATTGGATTCAGATCCGGTGACTGGGAAGGCCACTGAAGAACACTGAACTCATTGTCATGTTCATGAAACCAGTTTGAGACGACTTTTGCTTTGTGACTTGTTGCATTATCATGCTGGAAGTAGCCTTTAGAAGATGGGTAAATTGTGGCCATGAAGGGATGCACATGGTCAGCAACAATACTCAAATAGGCTGTGGCATTCAAGCGATGATTGATTGGTATTAACAGGCCCAAAGTGTGCCAAGAAAACATTCCCCACACCATTACACCACCTCCACCATGAGAAGGCGTGCAGGTGTTCCTAATAAAGTG
>NC_139670.1:10556649-10559149 GCF_951799395.1 Argentina silus | reverse complement strand
GGGACAAATGAAAATAGATTACAGGGATTCAGCCATTTATCAAACCGTAGCAGACTGATATCTGCCTGGAGATAGCAGGGCCATTCAAAGAGCAGGACTACAGAAACCCCTCTCTATCTGCTGTCCACTGGTGACTCGTGCTGCCTGCATCTGTGTGAGCGTAAACTTTGAATTTAATTAAAAAGGGATAGGATTACTCATGAAACGTTTCGGCTTAACAGTGTGTGTGTCGCTGTGTGTGTGTGTGTGTGTGTGTGTGTGTGTGTGTGTGTGTGTGCGTGCGTCTGTGTGTGTTCTATTTCACTTTCACCCCCTTGAAAAAGCGTGATATCTTTAGAGTGGTTTCCAATTTCCAGCGTCTGTAATATGGCCAGCCAACAGTCCTTCAACTTCTAGGAACTTACTGTATGTGCGTCACTGCTGGACCATCTTAGTGCTACTAACAAAGAACCCTATCACACATGGCTTCAGCTGAGTCCCTGAGAGTATTGACAGTAAACTGGGTAACCCCACCCCTTCCCCTTCACCATGGCAACCTTTCTCCAATGACAAAAGAAAAGAAAGAAACCTATGCTGAGTTATGATTCAGATTAATATAGAAGATCTGGAACATGAAATTCGTTTTGGGTTTGAGCAGTAAACAAACTGCATCATCTATTGTAGCGTGTCTGTGTGCGAGTGTGTGCGTGCGTGTGTGTGTGTGTGTGTGTGTCAGAATACACATTATAACACTGGTTTATAACCATCATATCACACATTATAACACTTGTTTATAACCATCATATCACACATTATAACACTGGTTTATAACCCTCATATCACACATTATAACACTGGTTTACCTCCCTTCTCCTTCAGACGTTTTCCTCTCTGTCTCGAGACGTCACAGGAACTCGTTGGCAACCATATCTGCTCGCTCTCATCGCTCGGTTTCATTCATATTTTTCCTGTGACCCAATTTTCTCTGGCTTGTGCAGCATAAAAAGACAAGGCACAAAGACAATTTTCCACAGCTCTTAGCCTTTTTCATATGAGAAATTGTTGGAAACGGAGAAGGGTCACAAAGTGATGACACATAATAAGCCATTGCAATGGGAATTAGGGCATATTGTACCCATCATGTCCAGTACAGCCTGCTCAATGTACAGTACACTGGTAGATTACAGTAAAGTGGCTGACTTTTCAATTTGAGACACACACACATATCACACAATCAGCTCTGTTCTTGCTGCAAAGCATTTTCACTTGACAAAAAGTCCACAAATTTAACAAAGCGACAAATTGCATTCAACACTGTGTCGCGTGACAAAAACTATTTTACGCTGCATCAGCAAGGGATATACTCTACTGTACAACCAAGAAACTCAGAGATGAAAACATCATCATTACCATATGAAACTAACATCACATACGGCTCCAAAACGCAATTTGGAGACAGAGGGAGCAGTGAGTGAGACGGATGGGTAAAGAATACGAATGGGTTTTAATTATAGATGCACTTGAACCCGCTCCTGAGACCAGCCTAATGATCCTCGTTGCTATGGAAATCAACCCCTGGGAGGGTATTGATTATTGACTCTGATAAACCAAGGCGAGTCTGAGTTCCAAGACGAAGTTTTGGAATGTGTCCAGACGAGCTCACTTTGTAACTCAGTTGGCTCATGAATTAGAATTAGGCCTCTCTTCCCCTTGGCTCCGCCCCCTGACACAATATGATTATTCCTCACATTTCAGCTAATGATTTCTGTCCATCAGCATATATCTACCTCTCCAACACATATCACGAAGATTTGGACAGCCTTCATGTCGGAATATCTTATGCACGCAAAAGTGCTGACTCTAACAAGTGGTGCACCAAAACCTGGCATGCACTTTTCATGTTTCAAAGCCTTTTAAATAAGAGAAGAGGCTTTTCTTCTCCTCGTGGCTGTTCTCCTGTTCGTATGTGACTAGCATTATGTCTTCCAGGGTTCTCCATAGCCCTCATATAAGTGTAACCCTTCATTTCTCCTCCACACTCCAGCCTTCATGAGGAATAAGCCCTCCGGCGGAGCTTTCCACTTAAGTCTGGATGGCAGGATGGGGGAGTGCAGGGAGACGTCAAGACACATGCTAGAGTGTACTTACCTTACCTACTTTACCAGCAGCAGAATGGGGGAGAGCAGGGGTAACGTCAGGAGAAGAGCTAGAGTGTACTTATCTTACCTACTGTATCACCCCCCGGGGTCAGACGGGTGTAGCATTTACGTGCAATCACTGCTGCCCCCTGTTCCCCTGTTCATGCTGCCCAGTGCCTCTGACCTTTACCTCTCTGTCTGACTGAGGAGGGAGGGAAGGAGGGAAGGAGGGAAGGAGGGAGAGATTGAGAGAGTAAAAAGAAAAAAGAAATGGTGGATGAGAGAGAATAGAGATGATATCGTGAAAGACAGAAAGAGAGCGAGTGAGATGAAAAAGAGGGCAAGAAAGAGAGAGAGAATGTGAAAGAGAGAGGGCTCTATTT
>NC_139670.1:10539149-10554149 GCF_951799395.1 Argentina silus | reverse complement strand
TGTCTGTCTGTGGACTTGTCCTTTGTCACTTCAGAGTGGAGTTCGGTGGAGGTGGAACAGGCTCATTGTAAGGTTTAAAAGCATTCCGACAACTCCACTGACAGACAAGTGTTCAGTGTCAGAGTCTGGAGGTCAGCAGGATGTAACTGAGGAAGGCTGGAGGATAGCGGAGAGAGAGAGAGAGAGAGAGCAGAGGTGTGATGATCATTCATCAAAATAAACTTGATTTACAGTGCCTTTGGAAAGTATTCAGACCCCTTCATATTTTCCACATTTTGTCGTGTTATAGACTCAATTTAAAATGGATTAAATTAAAAGAATTTGCCATCAATCCACACACCAGGCCAAAAAGAATCCTTTAATGGAAAATAATCTATCTCTTATCCATAATTGTGTTTGCAACAATGAATTTTGATACAGCAAAGAAAGTGGCTGGAAATGTGTTTATTTGGTTTTACTACAAAGCATTAAGTTTGGTGAAAATCCAGCACATGCGATGTAGTTTCCGCACCATCTCTCGTGTGAAAAATAGTGGTAGAATAGTGGTAGAATAGTGGTAGAATAGTGGTAGCTGCATGAATTACGGATTTGTTTGTCACTGGCAGGGACTGGGGAGTTTGTCAGGATCAAGAGAAAAATTATGACATTTTCTGAGTTGGTAATGACATCCTAATCCACACAGCGTGTAATTGATTCCTATGGTTTTAGATACGGAATGTGACTTCACCTCACTAGTGTGTGTGTGTGTGTGTGTGTGTGTGTGTGTGTGTGTGTGTGTGTGCGTGTGCGCACGCAGGTGTGAGTGTGTGTCCCTAGAGAGACCCTATAAAAACAAAGATATTAATTCCAAAATTACATAAACTATTATCCTTGCATTAAGATGGACTCAATTCAACTTATTGAATGATTTGTTGATGACATTTTTGCATTTCAGCTAATTTTAAGAGTCAAAGGGTCTGAATACTTATGTACATGAGGTGTTTCTGTATTTCAATCTTAATAAATTTACTGAAATTTCTAAAAACCTGTTTTCGCTTTGTCATTCTGGGGTATTGTGTGTGTATTGATGGCAAATTATTTTAATTGAATCCATTTTAAATTGAGTCTATAACACAACAAAATGTGGAAAAAGTGAAGGGGTCTGAATACTTTCCGAAGGCACTGTATATAGCACATTTCATACACGGATGCAATTCAATAAACTTTACAGGAAAATGTATAAAAACAAAGAGAGAAAATTAAAAAAAAAGACAATGAGAAATCACAATGCTAAATGCACCTCAGACTTCATTAGAATCAGAATTAACACTAATGATGTGTTCTTCAATGGCCGTTTAATTGGCATTGGAATGCTGCCATCCAATATGGATATATATCAAAGACATATTTGATGGGTAAAAGACGCAACCATTTCTCATGGGGAATTAGTTTCCTGGTTATGATTCGTTATGATTAGAATTGTAAACTCATTATCCAACTGGCAGTTTATAACGAAGCCACGCAGCAGTGAAGGAGCCGGAAAGCATATGGATTATGAGAATTTTGCATGAGTTAATCATGCTAGTCAGAATGATATAAATAACAATTGGCAGAAGCTGTGGTGAAGCTAATTAGCTGAGTTCTTTACGAGGCAATGTTTTGGTAATCCCTCTAAACATTCTCTGTATGGAAATCATCTCAACGCAGTTCCCTTCTCAGTCTGTCATTTGAGAAAAGCTTTATAATTTTGTTTTATTTGCGCTCTCTATTAAATTCAGCGTCTGTCTCAGTCAAATGTTTGTGAGAATCATCTTTCCCCACATATGTTCACTATACTGTGTCTTTTCCAGTGAAGGCTGGTGGAGGTAGAAATTGGAGGACGGGCTCATTGTAATACATGGACTGGAATGAAGAATTGTATCAAACGTGTGTGTGTGGTGTCAGGTGTGCTCCAAGGTAGGGACTGAGACAGGCCTCCTGTTCAGCAGTGTTCACACTCCCTCTTCTCTCACCATTGGGTCCCTGTAGTGATGAAGCCCTGTGACGTAGGGGACCTTTACACCATGCTACGGAAGCCATGCATAATTTAGGTCAATTTATTATGGAGCCATTTCACAGCTGATGAGCTGTGTAGAGAAGCAAAGACAAACGCCGGCTTCAGAGGCCAGTAAACAATCCCCTGCTCACAAGGTGACTTGGAGCACATATGAACACCGGACCCTGTTAGCAGAGCAGAACAACCAACCTTTCACAAGTATGGAATATGGATGCACTGATGCTTCTGAGGCACACACACACACACACACACACACACACACACACACACACACACACACATGCACACACACACACACACACGCACACACACACACACACACACACACACACACACACACACACACACACACACACACACACACACACACACACACACACACACACACACTCTAGTGGGACTTGACGGGAGCAAGCATGGGCAAAGTTATTTAATCATCATCATAGTGCCCTGCATGTCTGAGTTATTTGGATGTTTGAAGCGCTCTGTTTCTGCATGTTATCCAAAATTGGTTGCTTAGTTCTTGGCTGAGCTGAGCTGTGGAAGCCATTCAGAGTTTAATCAATTAAGCACAGTCAAGTTGCTGGCTGAATAACAAGCAGAATAGAGATATCAGTGCAGAAAACATTTGGTTTGGTGCATTTTAAACCCACACTTCATTCAAGCACATGTTCTAGCTTGCAATTTAAATAAAATAATATAGTATATCTAAAGATTTAACAACATGCAATGCAATACTTCAAGATATCTTTTTATCATGATGAGAAAAGAAATGGCACACACACACACACACACACACACACACACACACACACACACACACACACACACACACACACACTCTTATGAAACACATTTCATTCACTGAAGCACACAAATAATAAATCAAATGTTATTCTAACTTTGTGTACTGACGTATCTCACCCATCTGTTGTAACGGCCAGCAAATCACACGGTACACTGAGCTCTCCCCCGGAGAGGGAGACCGGGGGGGAGGTTCAGCACGCCACTACGGGGTCAGATAGTATATGTTTGTCATCCTATCATGGCTTAGGGTTAGCACTGAGGTGAGGACAGTCTGATCCCAGTTCGCTGGTTAGAGTGAACTTCCATCCAAGGCTGTGTTGACTGAGATGAAGTCATTTTATATTCTTGTAGTTTCACACTTCCAACTGGAGCAGATGGTGCTGTGGGCTTTGGCAGTGGCTCGGTTGGCAGATGCACTGTATGCTTTCTTGATTGAGATGCCTATTATTTTACATATTGTCTTTGAAATCACTGCAAGGGGGAGGGTGGTGGTGGTGGGTCCAGAAGAGTGGCCAAATTGTATCTTTTACTGTTACCATTTGTTCTAAGACCTGGCTGGCTGCTTAGTTCAGGTGTTCAAGCAGGTATCATTGTGCATCCAAGAAATCACTATAAATCAATTCATTTGTTTAAATCTGAAGAAGAATGTACTAGGATTTCCCTCCAGCTGCAGTAACAATCTCCCTCTCACAAGCACTCCAGCAAACTGTGGATTGAAATGTCATTGTTTCGACACAGATAAACACATCTCTGAATAAACTCCCTCTGCCCCTAGACACAGATTAATCAAATACCAACATTTTTACATTCCAAGCCCAAAATACTGTTGAGAAAGCACAACTGTTTACTATCCATCTTGCAGACGTTGGTATCGTACTGTGAGTAATCCTTATAAAGACTGGGCTTTCTTTTTATTAGTCTGGTGTTTCACATTAACCAAGCTGCAGTAATCAGCTAATGGCTAGGTTTGGTCACAAACCACTGGGCTCCTTAAGCCAGTGTTAGGCTCACTATTAGCCTGAGATTGTTAGTGACAGGAAAGACACGCCCCGGGTTTGTTAGTGACTCTGTGTGGTGTTCAGTGTAATCCTGTAATTGGTGTGGAGAGAGAGAGAGAGAGAAATAAAGAAAGAGATGACCTCTTTCTCTCTTTTCCCAATTAGTGGTATTAGACAATGAGCCTGGAGAGAAGACAGATTGTGACGCATCTCGTCTTTGAGAGCGCTCATGTACAAGTGCTCCTCTGAGCAAACTCAGGGCAATGCTTGACTTTTTAATTAAAATGTTCTTTTCTTTTCTTTTACATCTTTTTTTGCGTCCAGATTTGATTTAATCTTTTGTTTATTAACTCTGCTGAATCAATTTGATGTATGACCAACCGTTGTTGTTTTTTATGTGTGTACAAACGTTCTTTCTATTTGTGCTAGAACTGAACTAAAACGTGTGTGAAGTCTCAAGTCTACCCCTCAGCTCCAGTGGGGGCTGGTGGAGGGAGAAATCAGAGGACGGGCTCATTGTAATGCATGATACAGAATGAGGAATGTGTTTGATACCATGGAGTTGAATGGAGCTATTGGGAGATTGCTTCCACCTATCTGAACCTCTCAGATCTGTAATTTTTTTTCCAAGGGAAGGGACTTGGGTTTTATCAGTATATTGGAAATAGGCTTAAGTAGATTTAGGGTAATGCCCTCAGATGCCCTTGGAAATTCACATGTTGAATTCAAATTCATGTTGTGAAGAAAGACAGCTGCACACTCTTGCTCCGATGCAAATAATTTATTTGATAAACCAACATTGCAAGTTGTTTTCTTTAGGGTGAAGAAGGCAGCTTGTTGCCGAAATGTTGCTTTACCACATAAATAATTAGCATCAGAGCAAGAGTCGTGTGGCTTTCTTTCTTTCTTTTAAGTTTCATCCGCCAGCCTGCACCACACCAAACAAAGGGATGCCTTTTCTTTTCTTTTTTTTATGTAAAGAAAATACACAAAGTCACTACAATTCAACAACAACAACAACAACAACAACAACAACAACAACAACAACAACATCAGCAACAACACTAGAACACAAGTGTTGTGTAGACTTCATACACCCTTATGGTGTATAAAGATTTGATAAGTTTACAAAAAGAACAGGGTAGGACTCACAAAATTACTTCATACTTCAATATTTCTTGCAAAGTATTCCCTGATTCCCTGATTCTCTATATCATTACCGGTTAAACATAGTCATTCCAACCATTAGGTTACATATTGCACCATTAACAGCATATTTGTGGTCCTCTGTGGCTCAGTTGGTAGAGCATGGTGCTAACAATGCTTAGGTTGTGGGTTTGATTCCCGTGGGGACCGTATATACTGAAATGTATGCACTCACTGCAATGTAAGTTGCTTTGGATAAAAGCATCAGCTAAATGGCATATATATATATATTCATCCCTGCAACTCCACCCCAGGTTGTTGCTGCAATAGAACCCTAGCATGTTCTCAGTCCACTTACCTGGTTAAATCAGTGAGAACTATAAACAATTTCTAATAAAATATTATTGAGAATCAGCATAACATTTAAGCTGCTTACACACCCTTACATATGTCTATTTTTACATTGCTTTTGCTCATTATTTCATTCTTGACAGTTAATCTTCGGCCTAGGCTACTACACATGATGAGCTTTACAACACAATACAACTAAGATGACAAGCTGAAATGATCCCCTTTCGTCTCCATCCTAAATGAAGAAAAAGAAAGCCTAGTGCCATTCCATCTCTGAAATGGTGTTTCTCTTCAAAGGAAAAAGGAGATGCATCTCACTGAGAGGTGAGTTGTTCTGATTGTGTTGAGTACCTTTGTTCTGGTGGGTGGCTGGCCATCAGGCTCAGGTCATTTTCTATGTCACACTGAGGTAATTGCTTCAAAAAAACAAAAAAACCCATCCTACTGCATCACTGCTTTTAGCAAGATAATTTTGGGTAAGATTTGGGTAATTTAAAGACATAGCACTTGCAGAGGTTTATGTAATATAGACCTAAGAGGATCAGGTCACCCTAGCCCGTATCAGCCAAAAACAACTACACCCCGACTCCATGATTATTCCTATCTTGACAAACAACATTAATCTTTTATCACATAATGATGTGGCAAGATAGGATCACTGATGCACTAACAGCCAGAGATGTCTTTTATCATAATCATCATCATCCCCCCGCTGCAGAAATATATGATGAACCCAAATCTGGAGATCTGCAGTATTTTCCGTTGATCCCATATTGAAAAGTGCTGAAGATGATGCCTGGGGGGCTTAGGGGTATGTCGAGCCATACATACCAATGACATTGATCCCAGTGCGGCCTGGAGAGATGCTGAGACTGCCCTACGCATATTTCATTCCGCTAAAACTGTGTGAGACATCAAGGTGTTTCTGAACTGGGTTTGATGAGCTGCATGGTATTCTGGATGAGTGGGCTATTTCTGTGTCCTTCAGGGTTTTTGAACAGGCTTTTTGTGTTGAATAGTAGCGATCCTGAGGGCCCCCTTCTGCTCTGAATATACTCCTCCACTCCTCCACTCCTCCTCTTCTCCTCTCCTCCACTCCAAGGAGCCCTGGTTGCTCAATTCTCCCTGCGGCCCGGCCCAGAATCACAATGAACAGTCTCGCTGCTGAGACTCAGGCTCCACAAACACCGCTGGTCGCATTCTAATATCCCCGACCCCTTTCATGTCGAGGCTCACATGCATGTTGTGCAAAGCATGTGAATATTTCATCATACTGTTTTATCTGGTCTCAAGACTTCATGGAATATTGAATATAGACAGTTCATTATAACAAGCTCCTGTGTTATAATGAACGTCTAGGGAGCGGCTGATTAACATATGGCAAGGTGTTGAGTGGGTAGTGATGTGTCGCCCCATTCGCCAAGGTTCTGTTACCTGATAGGCTTTTGAGTAGAAGTTAAGAAGAGTAGAAGTCCGCATTTTGTTAAGAAAGAAAATTACCCCTCAGATTTAAAGGGGCAATCTGAGATTGGTACATCCATGTTAGGACATTTAAATAAGTGATGTACTGTATTGCCATTCATTCTTGAAAAATATAATTTAGAAATGCCTCATGAGCTTACTTCAACTGTCTTACCCCATCAGAACCCCAAATATAAGCTTTTTCTACTCCATTGTTTGTAAACAATGCAATTGTAACAACACTGTATAGCTTCAAAACATGGTTAAAACTATAATTGTTAATGTATGGTCAATCCTTGCATCCATAGCTCTGTCTAATAATGAGTTACATTTAGAGAGTAGTTATATTTCTTTAGCCCCATCCCTCAGCTGTTTACCCCAAAAAAGTGGCAGGGAGACCTCTCTGTTGTTGTTTGAATCCCACATTTACCCCTCAAATGACTTTACCCCCAAGTGGTAACCACATCTAACTACTCCACATCCTTTCTCCTATATTTAGTGCATCCCATGTAGTCAGACCCACTGTGTCCTCACAGGGGACAGAATCAGAGAGTGTTTTTCACCAGGCCCAAAATGAAGGTCAAACTGTGGCCATGGGTCTCAGGAGTATCACCGAGGTCGGAGTTGTTTATTACGGCCCTGAGACACCCCCCCCCCCCCCCCGCCCCCCCCCCCCCCCCACACACACACTCACCCTCATGCAGGCACGCATGCACGCAGGCACGCAGGCACGCACGCATGCGCACACACACACACACACACACACACACACACACACACACACACACACACACACATACACACACAAACAAGTCCCAGCTGTGGTGGAGTTTAACTGGAACATGCCCGTCCAGGCAGAAGAGGTCGTTTCCTAGCCTTGCTCGTGGCTACAACCTTTGATCTCTCCCTCTTTCGCTCTCCGTCTCTCCGTCTCTCCATCTCTCCATCATCAAGGTCTCCAGCTACTGTGTGTGTGTGTGTGTGTGTGTGTGTGTGTGTGTGTGTGTGTGCAGTCAATCCATGGGAGAAGCCCTTGGGCTTGCTGTCCCCAGAGAGGAGGTGAGACAGAAACAGCTCTAAAGTTGTTCAACTTGTTGCCATCATTATGTGACATTTGAGAATGTGGAACTGAGCACAGGAGGCTGGCAAATTTGATAACATTCCTCATTCCATTCCATGTTTGATACCATTCCTCATTCCATTCCATGTTTGATACCATTCCTCATTCCATTTCATGCATTACAATGAGCCTGTCCTCCGGTTTCTACCTCCACCAGCCTCCCCTGGAACTGAGGATGTGTGGATGGCACAGAACACAAGACTGCCAAAGACGCCTGGTAGGATGTTGCCTTTCTCTTCTTTGGACATGTCAGAGCTTTCAATAGTCCTCGATAATGCAATGATGTACTGTAGTGCCCCTAGTGCAGATGATTTTGGCCCCACTGATGAGGATAGACTAAAAACAGTTCAAGTGGAGGTGATTTGGAACAGTGGAGGCTGGTGGAGGTAGATATCAGAGGGGGCGGGGCTCATTGTAATGCACAGAATGGAATGAGAAAATGGTATCGAACACACCTCCTCTGAAATTTTGCCTTCAGGCTTTGAGGATGTCCTCTTGGCCATCACGGTAGACTTAGGGTCTTTCACGTGAGAGACCAGGGTCGAACCACGGCCGTCACCCAGTTCCTCTGCAGTAAAAGGGATTAGCTAGTGGAGTAGTGTGATCAAGTATGCTGGACAGGGAGGCGGGTGTATGGGTTATGCTCTGCATCATTGACATACTCTGCACGTTGAGATAAATGTGTTCTCTCTGGAGAGTCCATCAGGTCAGGTCAATGTGGTGACGCTCCTCTCCCTGAACCTGAGGACAAAGGGTGCTAGCCTCATGAGACCTGCTCAGTTATACATGCTTAGAGGAGGCAGAGAGAAGGAGACAGAAAGAAGGAGACAGAGAGAGGGAGAGAGGGAGAGAGAGAGTCAGCGTAATTTTTGATTTCACAAATGAATGATTTAACGTTCAGCCTCATGCACTTATTTCACACCACTGTTTGGTACAGTAGAGAAGGGTGGTGTGTGTGTGTGTGTGTGTGTGTGTGTGTGTGTGTGTGTGTGTGTGTGTGTGCACGCATGTGGGAGGATGATAAAAAGATAAAGGCTAATATGCATGATCAATTATCCCCTCTGCCTTAGGAAAGCCCCTTCTTAGAGAAAAAATGTAAAGATATGCGCTCATATTGGCAGCTGTGACCCAATTTTACTCATTCATACTAGAGATATGGTGAACACACACACACACACACACACACACACACACACACACACACACACACACACACACACACACACACACGGTGCGTCAGAGGAGGAAAGCGGCAGCTGGAAAGGTAATCCTGGGGGATGCATAGACATGATTTGCGGGGGCCTGTAGCGCTTTCCATAACAACTTGAGTAGAGAATGGCCCTGGTAGGTTACATCCATGTGTGGGCTCTGACAAGTGATGGGAGCACAGCTCATAGGAGAGAGACATCTAAAGAGAACTGTGCGTGTGGGTGGAGCACCGTACTGTAAAGATGCTTCTGGAACCACACAATTTACACTCACCGAGCACTTTGACTGGGAAGGCCACTGAAGAACACTGAACTCATTATCATGTTCATGAAACCAGTTTGAGACAACTTCTTCTTTGTGACATGGTGCATTATCATGCTGGAAGTACCCATTAGAAGATGGGTAAATTGTGGCCATGAAGGGATGCACATGGTCAGCAACAATACTCAAAGAGGCTGTGGCATTCAAGCGATGAACGGGTCCAAAGTGTGCCAAGAAAACATTCCCCACACCATTACACCACCTCCACCATGAGAAGGTGTACAGGTGTTCCTAATAAAGTGTTCAGTGAGTGTATAAGTCACCAGACATTAATGTTTTACTATATTTTAAGTGTCACTTTAAGACAGGTGGGAGTATACTTAATACTTCACTTTCGTCTTGCAATGACCAACGACCAACGACACAATATCTCCAAATATTTATCAGGTACCGCCAACTGGATGTTCATTAAATGTGAGCGGTTGCAGCTGCAGCCAGTTAGCCAGTCAGTTAAATACCACCTGGGATGGACAGACTCTAATCACCTCTTAAAGTAAACACACCGTCTTCAAATTGGCCCTGAATATTTATTTGCTGTCATTTGCGTTCACTTAATTTTTGTGACCCTTTAGTTTCTAGGAGTAGTGACTATTGGGGAGGGAGGGGGGGGGGGTTGTGTACCCCTGGTTCTGTCTCAAATGACACCCCTGTTCTCTTGACTTCCATCCAGATCCATGGGGAATATGGTGTTGTTTACGATGTGCACAGCCAGGGTCTATTACACCACATCCTAATTGGCTGTGGTGTGCGTGAGCGTGGAGGTGAAAAACAGATCTCACCCGCTAGGATCAGCTTGTGTGTACTAATCAGCCGGGTGTGCCAAAAGGCCCTGAGTGCATCTAGACTGTCAAGTGTGTTAACGGATGCTCTGTGTCTGTTTCAGACGCTGGGTCCTTCCATCCATTGTGGTTTGTTTGGTGTTGTCTTGCTGTGCCATGTGATGGATCTTATCAGGAAAGCCTCTGGAGAGTGTAGCACGCAGCACGCAGCACGCTGACACACACGTGACAGAGTATATGAGGGTGAGGTGTAAGAGTGTGGTAGCGGAGGCTGGTGCGGGTAGAAAAATCGGAGGACGGGGCTCATTGTAATGCATGGAATGAGGAACGGTATGGAATGAGGAACGGTATCAAACAGACGTGCGTTTGATGCCATTCCTCATTGCGTTCCATGCACCAGCCTCCCCTGAGTGTGAAGTACGAAAGTGTGCCAGCTAGCTCTGATGCCAAAGAAGAGAGCAGGGACAGGATTACAGCTCAACAACACGATTATAGAGCGGGAATGACAGTGAATTGACAAGCACTATTACTCCCTGTGTGACACTCCGTTCATCCCCTCGCCCGATGTGGAGACAGCTGATGGCTACCTTCTGTGTGTCAAGGAAAGTACGAAATGAGGTGAACGAGTCCTCCTTCCACAACTTCAATCAAAAGTGAGCACTTAAATGGGGAAAGTGCTGAATAGGCAGCCAGTAGTTTCCCTTCTTGAAGACTAGCCTATAGCCTATGACACAGTGAAAGGAAAGCAGTTCGATCGACCTCAGAAATGAAGCGGCTTCCCCATCGTCGTTAATCTGTGGATACAATGAAACCACATTGACTGTGGAAAGACAAATCTCCTTTTTGGATGGAAAGAGCCCTGTTTGCATAGTCATAATAATGCAGTGTGTGTTTTAATACTTGGGCCAACTTGACAATCCCCCACCCCTCAGCCCACCATTCCTGCTCACAGCCGCGGGCACCAGTGAAGCATTATCTGGAAGTCTTGACAAAGCACTTTCTCCAGCAGGACTCGACAGCATGCACAGTTAAACTCAAGGGGACAGTTCTCTTAAAAGCTTTGTGCCAGCCAGGGCTCTCACCGTAATTTGGGAATGTGGTTTTCAAAAGAAATTGGGTCATGGTAAAGGCAGGAAAACTTGGCATGTATAAAGAGATTGTTCCCAGAAGAGAACATGTAAGCATAGTAGAACAATGGAGGAGTCCCCAGAAGCGTCGTGCTTCACTGCTTTGTCAGTGCTGTAACAGGAATGTCTTGTACAGTGAAAACATCTCGGAAATGCCTCTCCTCACTCAAAGATACCTCGGTATTATCTCCAGCAGTCATTTCATCTCTATTGTTCTATAGAGCAGGGAGAGATGAGTGAGGGGAAAGTTTCCAGGGCCAATTTAAAGCCTTTTGGAGCGGAAATGTTAGATGTCTCTGATTGTACTCACTGAAAGTGAGTGCACGAGAGCATGACTGTGAGACTAATAGAATAGAATAACATTAAATAGAATAGAATAAGATGGAATAGAATAATAATATGTGAGAATAACAGGAAATATGGTGAGTAATGACTTACTGCAGCATTTAAGATTGAAGAAGACCAACTATTTTAAGCCATTACCAACCAAACAGCAGCATTTACCATAGCACTATCCATGGATAGCATTTCAGTCAAACCAGCCTAAACTGGGTGCCTCAATCATGTTTATTGCAAGAACTGAAATGGAACTGAAACATGAATGGAACAGCGTTACTCCGTAATCGTCACACAATACACCACACAGCTGTGTAGACTGAGGCCAATTCTTGCTCGATAAGGCCTTCTGTCTTAATATTGGGTTTAGTTATGCTGAAGGCTACTGGCGGTGATTTAGAGGTGTGCTGCGCATGCCTGGTCGTTTAGTGTGTTGTGGCATCTCGGTGTGCGTTTATACACGATGTAATGGTTTCATACAGATTCTGCATATGTCTCAGAGCCCATCTATCGTTCGAAAGTCCTGAAGAACACTTCACTTGTGGAGGGGTGGGTGGGTGGGAGGGGGGTGGGGGTCAGGGTGGGGTGGCGGGTGGGGGGGTTTAAATGTTTCATTACAACAAGTATGGATGGCATCGTAAAAAGTGGTTACTAAGCAACTGCTTCCTGGCTTGGCCAATCGACTGTTGCAGGCGCGAGGTTCACAGACAAACATCGTACTCTGTTATAATGATTGCCTCAGAGAGTCACGTAATGTGGATAACTAACCAAATCTCAACGTAAATTGATTGAGTAAACCTAATGGATGTATAACAATACTATGCTAGAGCGCTGACTGCATTTCAATCTTTTTTTTTTTTTTTTTTTTTTTCTCCCAACTTTTACATTTTCTTTTTTAATCAAACTTCAATTTCAAACTTCCATTATGGTGGGTACTGCGGGCCATATGCAAATCTGGGGAAATTAAAGGTGCCTGTCTGTTTGCCAAGGTGATTACTGTTTGCTCATAGAACTGCATTGGTGTCAGAGATGCCAGAGTGAAGCTTCATTGGACAGATATTTATCCATACATTAAATGAGCTGAAATAGATTGTAACTAGAAATAGATTAACTGTAAATAGATTATCAAGGTCAATATTGCCATTGAGACATGATTAGACACATGAACAATTTGCATGGACATGTTACCATTCAGTCAAAAACTAGCAATAGGCCTAATCATGAACATGATCACTGATAACAACGATTGGAAGTCAGGAAATAAACAAGTAACTGTTTAGTTATTATGATTATTATGATGTTCATAATTGGATGCAAGTGACCTTCTAATCAACTAGTTTGATGTTTATTGAATATATCGGTAAGCTATCATAGGGTACATTAATTACTCAGTAAACAGAGAACTACAATATGCAACCATTCGGAGGCGTGTTACGGTAGGTTGGTAATACCAATAACCTGATATTCCGAGAGTGGAATGCAATTTTTCCGATAAGTTGTGACGCCAGAATTGGAGTGATGTAGAGAGAGAGAGAGAGAGAGAGAGAGAGAGAGAGAGAGAGAGAGAGAGAGAGAGAGAGAGAGAGAGAGAGAGAGAGAGAGAGAGAGAGAGAGAGAGAGACGGGTGGAGGGAAAAAAGGAGAGGAGGAGGGAGGACCAACTGGAGAGGGGTCTCTCGCGGGGCTCTGATATTCTATTCACTTTCTCAGCGTCAGACAGAGAGCAACTCACCGAAGAGGAATCTCAACTGAGGTAGGTAGCATTTCCATCATCCATGTTTGCGCTTCCCGTTTGTAACTATAAGTAGTGTATTCGACAGACTATGGGAATGTCAAACATTGTCTTATCCGTCCAAATTGGTGAGTGCGTCCTTCTAATGTAGCCTAATTGGCGTTTTGTGAAGATTTTTGTGAAGATAATTGTAGGAATTAAATCATTATCAAATCAAATTTGAGACAATATGTTGGTCATTTTGTTTTCTTGCATTTTATGGAGTTTTCCGAAATTTTGACGATTCTAGTTGCAATGGAATGTCTGCGCTTACATGTAATGTGTGCAAGTAATATTTACGCAGGCGCTTTCACATGCCCAGAAATGTAAAATATAGCACGAAAAAAATATGTGACAAAATGCTGTTTACAATAAATACCTTCGTGATAGCGGTAATGCATGGTTTTCTTTGATTACGGGCACGTCCCCCTTGACGCACGGATATTGTTTAATAAACCGTTTTGTTCGTTTCCCCCTGCTCTAGCGCAACTTTCACTTGAGCAAGATGTAAGCGTTGCCTTGGGGAAAACTCCACTCGAAGGGCGGGCTTCCGAAATCAGCACGTTGGACAGCGACCCCATCCCGATTTCAGGACCTCTAACCAGGGGAAAGCTGAAGCTAGGAGCCCCCGCTGACGAGTGTCCCACCACAGAGCAATCAAGACATGCGCTTCAGCGACCACCGTTTCCCTCCAACAGCGCGCAATGGGTTTCAGAAGCGCTATTATTAATGATATACTTAACTAATGGCGGCGCTGATATTAGTACTCACAGTTGTACTCAGCATGGTAACGGCATCGGGTCTGAGAGGACCAACGCGAGTCACGGATGCCAGGGTAGCGACAGCCACGGAGGACTGAGCCCTTTCACATTTACCCGAGTAAAGTACCAAGGCAGAGCAGATCGCAGTGTCGCGTTGGCAGAGAACTGACAAGTTTAATCACACCATGGGGATACGGCACCTTCTGCTCCTTCTCATCTACCTGGACCCTCTGAGCGTACTCTGTGCCACCACGGCTGGCAAAAAGGTAAAACCGATGCCCAAGAGGACGCAGAAGGCTAAAGAAGCCAATGTGACCGCGGTAGTGCCCACGGCTGACCCGCAGAAGAATACACAGGTCCAGCCGTCACCGACCAGCAACCACGACACCTGTCGGGGCTACTACGATGTGAGCGGTGCCTATGACAAATTGTTTGTGTGTAACAACACGGATCACCGTTTCTGCTGCGGGACGTGCTTCCTGCGCTTCTGCTGTCAGTTCGTGGGGAATCGGTTAGATCAGAACGCATGTAAGAACTACCAGACACCGGACTGGGTGGACCCGGTAGGCCCGTCCCCCACCCCGACAGAAACGTACGATCCGAGAATGGATCAAACGAACACTGCGGTCTATATCACCTGTGGGATCCTAGCCTTCATTATAGTGCTGGGAGTTTCGGCTAAGGTCGCCTATGATAAAGCCACGGAGCCGCCTCAGGAGATGAATATCCATAGGTGAGTTGGTTAGTCACAGTTTAAAAAAATAAATAAAAAATGAATG
>NC_139670.1:10426649-10534149 GCF_951799395.1 Argentina silus | reverse complement strand
CCACCAGACTCCACTGTTCTCTATAATGTAATGTGCAATGGCACCTTGCTGCTGCTGCAAAAAAACTAACAAATACAAAATAATGAATGACTGCAATAACGCTTTTGACAATAATGTAACCTTCCTGCTTGTTAACCTTGCTGTGACATGACCTCGAGACATTTCTCTCCGCACAGTGTGTGTATGTGTTTTTATGAATGTGTGTGTGTGAGTATGTCTGCTTGTGTGTGTTTGTGTGTGTGTGTGTGTGTTTGTATTAGAGTGTGTATGAGTTTGTGTGTGTGTGTATCGCTTCGAGAAATACGCACAGCATGCATGAGTTTTGCCTGGATTACAAAACTATGATTTAATTAGTTTAATTAAGATATGATTCGCCGATAGGCACTTTCATAATCATATTCAGCCTGCACTTTTTTTCAGAAAGCGGCCTCTAAAATTTCCCCCCTAATCTCTTACCAATTAATCCTGAAACTGTAGGGCTATACCATGTCTGCAGTGACCTCCCTCCCCCCCTGGGGCCTGATAATCATCACCTTCATGTTCAAATGAGCTTTTCTATGCTGACTGCATCAACATGTTTTAATACAAACCTCCTCCTGAGTGCACCTGTGTCAGACCTCAGCATCTCAGAGACCCCTCTAATTGTCCCAAGTGTTGCCTCTTGCCTAGCACCTTTTGCCCTTGTGTGTGTGTGTGTGTGTGTGTGTGTCTGTGTGTGTGTGTGTGTGTGTGTGTGTGTGTGTGTGTGTGTGTGTGTGTGTGTGTGTGTGTGAGTGAGAGCGTGTGAGGTGGAGTAAAGGGTTGCAGTTGTTAAGGCGATATTCATGTTACAAGCCCTTTGATCTTGATGTACTGTACATTATGCATTCAGGGTGGTAATCTTAACACCACTGGTTTCATGAAAGGTACCTAGAAGAAGTATTCTGTGTTTGCTGTGAGTAACGAGAGAGAGAGACAGAAAGGGAGAAAAGGAGAGAGAGAGAGGGAGACAGAAAGAGAGAAAAGGAGAGAGAGAGAGAGAGAGAAAGACAGACACACACAGAGACAGACAGAGAGAGAGGGGGAGAGAGAGAAAGAGAGAGAGAGAGGAAGAAGGAGAGAGAGAGAGAGATAGATAGAGAGAGAGAGACACACACACAGAGACAGAGAAATACAGTGTATGACACTCTATAGGGATATTGTGCATGGTTCCATGTCCACTAGTCCACTATGATAGATCCACAGCTGATCACTGTACCCTGTAAATGACCTCCTCTGTGTTAAAGCTTAGTCCACCTTGGAGCTGGGTAACCATCCATGTCGGAACTACGCACTACCGCCACAAGAATCTCTCTCATTCTGTAATGAAATTATCGGATTATTCAGATGTTCTGCGAACAAAAGGCGTAACGCTAGGTGGTTAGAGAAGCTGCGATTAAAAAAAGTATCACTATTACGCGAACGGTGACACTCATTCCGCCCACCGTCCCCCCCACACCTTCTCCCAGACTCTCAGGATGATCATTGTGGAGAAAGTCACGGTTCTTTATATCAAAGACGATAAATTCGTAATGCGTAGCCTTTCCCCTTCAGGCACTTCACGCTATCTCACCTTAATGAGTTCGGAATGCCATCAGGAGGGAGGGGATTGCTTTTGAAGAGGTCTTTTAGATTCAAGGGTTGTCACGGCGGGATAAAGGGTGACAAAAGGAAGGCGCCATGACAACAGTGTGTGTGTGTGTGTTGTGCACACACAATTACTGTCGTAATGGAATGGCAAAAATAATACAGGTAAAGAACGTGATATCGGTAGTGCTGGGTAACCTCTTGGGGAGAGGTGTGATTGGGTTCACAGGAGTCTTGTCTGAGAGCTAGCGACACCGATTACATTCAAATACATCTGGATTTTTGTAGGTGGGTTTTCTGTTGTGGTTCCTCCCATGTGTCATTTGAAGGTAGGTGTCTGACAGGGGGAGGCGGAAATCGGTGGACGGGGAGCTCATTGTAAGGCATGGAATGGAATGACAAAATACTGGTGTGTTTGATACCGTTCCTCATTCCAATCTATGCATGACAATGAGCCTCATTCTCCGGCCTCCCCTGGTAGGTATCAAGGTTTTTGATTGTGATGCTGTATTGAAAGCTACCCACGCTGTGTTTGACTGCCTGTAGGTGGTCTCCACTATGGGAAGGAGAGCGTCCGAAGCAGCGGGGGTCATGACCTTCACAACTTCATCTCCTCTGGCTTTGTGACGTTGGGCCGAGGACACCAGAAAGGTACAGCACAGTTCCACCTTATCTAACATCTTATCTAACCATCAACCATCCCCAGACAAGACAAGACAGACAGACTCTCTCTCTCTCTCTTTCTTTCTTTCTTTCTTTCTCTCCCTCTCCCTCTCTCCACCCTGTCACTCTCTCCTCTCTCTCTCTCTCTCTCTCTCTCTCTCCCTTTCTCTCACACCAGGGGCTCTATTTTAACGGCGTAGAAAAAAACAGTCTTCGTGCAAACGTTGGCACTGGCATCAGGGGGTGTGTCTGAAATATTAATGCTATGTTCAAGGCCAGAATTTGTCAGCACAACTGATGGCACTTGACCTGCTCATTGTCCTGAAAACGCCTCTTTTGCCCCTGCTCCACCCACCTGAGTGCAGATGAGACAGCGCTCCAGTGCTGTGGTCATTGCACCTGTTACCGCCAACACAAATGAACAGTATGCCTGCATTTGAAAATATAGCCCCAGGTCTCAGAGATCTTTACATAGCAGTACTGTAATCCACTCACCACATCTACCACCAGTGTGCAGCAAGGGAGGCTTGTGGAGGTAGAAATCAGAGGACGGACTCATTGTAATGCATGGAATGGAATGAGGAATGGTATCAAATACCATTCCAAACAATGAGCCCGTCCTCCGATTTTAACCTACACCAACCTCCCCTGATGTGTAGCAGCACCCCCCACCCTGCTGTATTGTACTGTATAGCATCACAGTAAAGTCAGAGTAATGACAACAGCAATACACAGAGGTGAAATATATCCTGGCTCAATTTCCCTTCCTGGAATTCATACAAACTGTCTCTTGTTTTTGTTTTTTTATAATTAGATGCACACACAATCGTTTTTTTCTTGCTGATGGCGTGGGGGTAAACACAGTGACCCTAGCATCATCTCACTCCCACTGAGAACACACACACACACACACACACACACACACACACACACACACACACACACACACACACACACACACACACACACACTCACACACACACACACACACACACACACACACACACACACACACACACACACACACACACACACACACAGCTGGCTGTCATTAAATGAGTTCTCCCATGGGTAGTATACTGTTTAGTATGCAGGCCAGGTTCTTGTGAGTCATTCCATTGTGCCTCCATATATCAGATGTACATTCACTGAACACTTTATTAGGAACACTATACTAAAGGGTAGGGCCTCCCTTTGCTCTCAGAACAGCCTCAATTCTTCGTGGCATTGATTCCACAAGATGTTGGAAACAGTCCTTTGAGATTCTGGTCCATGATGACATGATTGCATCATGCAATTCTTGCAGATTTTTCAGGTGCACTTTCAAGCTGTGAATCTCCTGTTCTACCACATCCCAAAGGTGTTCTATTGGA
Organism: Argentina silus; assembly: GCF_951799395.1. NCBI lineage: Eukaryota > Metazoa > Chordata > Actinopteri > Argentiniformes > Argentinidae > Argentina > Argentina silus. The sequence goes on along the minus strand of NC_139670.1, from coordinate 10,530,508 downwards.
TTCAGATCCAGTGACTAGGAAGGCCACTGAAGAACACTGATCTCATTGTCATGTTCATGAAACCAGTTTGAGATGCTGGAAGTAGCTATTAGAAGATGGGTAAATTGTGGCCATGAAGGGATGCACATTGTGATGATTGATTGGTATTAACGTGCCCAAAGTGTGCCAAGAAAACATTCCCCACACTATTACACCACCTCCACCATGAGAAGGTGTACAGGTGTTCCTAATAAAGTTCTCAGTGAGTGTATATGTCACCTGTAGCACTGAAGGTTTGCAAAGCAATTGAATGTGTGTGTGTGTGTCTGTGTGTGTGTGTGTGTGTGCGTATTTGCGTGTGTGTCTTTCTTTATACTTTCTTATACTCTCTATCGACAGTAAATGTATATTTTTTCTGCTAGATTTTATCTGTACATATCATACTTTATATGCATACATAATCATAGATAATAACATTTACAGTAGTTCCCTCTCACGTTTTCTGGTCTTTCTTGTGGTAAAGCACTGTACAGTATAAGAGTGGGTGGGAGGAATTATATGAATAGTTATATGGCGGCAGATTTATTCCATACATTACCAAACAGCAGCAGAGCCATCAATACTTAATGAATCCACGTACATCATCATAATTACAGCAGATGTAGTCAAGTCACGGATCTCATATTTGTGGCTCCTCAGATTTATCCCTGGTCTTGGGTGGCTTCCCATAAACGCTTTCTCTGTTAGGCTGGAGTGGGAGAAAGCACGGGGGTGATGAACTCATAAATCAACATCTTCCCTCTTTGGTGTGTCACAGTTTTGGCAAAAGCATTCAGGAATTGGGATCATAGTGCGACCTACAAACAAATATCCTGGATGAACTTGAGATGTAGTCATATGGAACAGAGAGAGTCTGGTGAAAGCTATCTCGTTGCACTCTCTCTCTTTCTTGTTCTTCATTGTAGTCTCCGTCTGTCTCAGCCTGTCTCTGTCTTGGTCTCTCTCTCTCTCAGCTGTTAACACAGACTCCTCTCTATGGTGCTCTCCATTAGCCCTGTGGCAGATATCAGCAGGGATTGAATAACAAAATCAATGGTCTGCTTGTCTCTGAGTTGGGTTAGAAGAATTTTCCGGTTCAATATGACCCTAACATCCCGCTAATGTACAGTAACTGCCAGGTGATATTGAGATGATCACTGGTCAATTCACCCGGACCTGACCTCTTATATGATCTACATTACTTTCTCTGGAGCAGGGGAGGAGGACGGGCCGGAAATCGGAGGACGGGCTCAATGTAATGATGGAACGGAATGAGGGATGTGTTTGATACCATTCCTCATTCCATTCCACGAGCCCGTCCTCCGATCCCTACCTACACCTGCCTCCCCTGCTCTAGACCTCAGTTTACCAAATGCTGGGTCATGACTGGTTAGTAGTTTGTCGCTTCTTCTAATTGTTTCTAGACTACAAACAGATCTCAGGTAACAATCTCAGTTTAAAATGTTCCAGGCATGAGTCAGGCCGAGGGTGACAGATAACAACCATTTTTAATGAGTAGTCAAATTCCCCCAAACTGGGAAGAAAAGGTTGTTTGAGACTGAGTCATGCTCCAGTTCTCTGGGCAGTAGTTAAATAAGCTGGCGTCTGTTCTGGTAGCTAATTACAGCCTGTGTGTGTGTGTGTGTGTGTGTGTGTGTGTGTTTGGTTGTTTGTTGTTCCCTTGAGGAGGACAGTGGAGGTCAGGGGCTGAGCTGTAGACCAGCTGGATGCTTCACATCTGTCTGCTAGGGTTCACCACCACTGCCCTGCATCGACCTCAAAGACCTTCACTCATGTCCGGTCTATAACCTTTACTTAGTACACAAGTACACATTACACACTAATCAATCACTACCTAGTAGACCTACAGAATGTGCAGAACAACATTACACTTCACATCAACATTACAGTGTCTACAGTTCAGGACAAAAAATATAGGTTGTTGTGTGTACTGTTGTGTGATTGTTTCATGAGTCTGACTCATCTAAGATAAAACCATAGTTTCCATCCGATAATGATTCAACATCTGCTGTAGCTGCATCCCTAGCCACGGCTTCTGCATACACACACACACACACGTGCATATACTGCACACACACACACACACACACACACACACACACACACACACACACATATATATATACAGCGTAGAGCATTAAATAGTCATCTTTTTATGCAAAACTTTGAGTCACACACATTTGTGTCAAGACAGTCTAGAGTTGTTGCAGCACCTTCTCTGATAATGCAATGCAATGTCCCAGGCAGCCTGCCAACCAGTGGAGAGTTGGACATAAAGATTTTCTTTTTTTTGAAGGACTTGCATGACACCTTCAAATATTTCCTTTTGGTTTATTGAAGACAGGTGTGGTCTCTGGCTGGGTGGCCATCTGTTCTCTGTGTGATCTCCACTGGTGTGTATTCCTGGGTTCCTCTATCCGGACGCTATCTTTAAAAGATAGAGCCACCCCTGTCTCCGGCGCCATCTGTCAGGGCCACGACTACGCCTCCTCTGCCTCCTCCGTCTCCTCCGTCTCCTCCTCCCTTCCTTTGCTCTTTAGTATTGTTGTCCAAAGATCTGCCGTGGTCTTACTTGCAAATAGATACAGTATCATCTTTGATGTGTCTTTTGGGCGCTGAAGCTCAACTGTGCTCAACCGTGATGGAAAATCTGACCAGCACACTCTGAAATATATTTTTGATAATGTTCAGAGAGTTGATCGTTTGAGTGGCTAATGACATGCAGACGTGTTTTCCAGTAGCAGTAGACTTGTGGAGGGGCTGTGATGAGAAGTCGCCTCATTTGGAACTGTGGTGTTTAGTTACAGATCAAAATGGCCGAATTCAGTTGGCGTTTAAGTCCCAGACCTTCAGTAACTGGAAACGTATCTGAGATCTTGAGAAAGGAGAGCGTCACGGGAACTGTTGGTGTCATACTTGCCGGTGGTGACGCAATGTATTTGCAAAGCCTACCACAACTAACTCCACTACCACTATGTCATTCGAAGAGGAAACACTAGACCCGTGGAGGGGGTGGAGGTAGAAATCTGTGATGCATGGAATTGTGATGCATGGAATGGAATGAGGAATGGTATCAAACACACGTATTTGATATCCATGCATTACAATTTCTACCTCCACCAGCCTCCCCTGTACTAGGCTTATATGATCTACATTACTAAGTTTTACTGTGCGTTCTCCTTGTTATTCACTGGCTGTCATAAACAAAACTCTGCGCTGTAAATCATTGTCACATTACACCAGAGTCTATGAAACCTGTCACACATATTTAGCTAAGCTAGAGGATCTATTTGGAATAAAAAAGCACAGTGCCACTCAGTGACTGTATTGAAAATCCATGTCAACAAAATTAGAACTCCTCCGCATCTTGATTGATTGAAATGTTCCGCTCCAGTCCGAGTGCAGATTGACAGCCTGCATGCAAATTTGATAAGGCATTCAAATTCAGTTCACTGACTTTGATTGGTTGAATACGCACATTTTAATTATTTTTTTCTCATTTCCCTTTTTTTCTCATATGTCAGCCCGGTTGATATGAAATTCAGCCAGGCCAGTGGATTCTGAAGAGAAGTAATTACTTCAGACAATGCCTCAATCCTCAACATAGTTGACTTCAAACTTCATTACCTTAGCCAAGCCGCAGTTTAATTTATAGTTTGTTTTCACAGAAATAAATGATTGTTTTTGCGAGTATTACGTGTCTGGTTTGATTGACATGATAAACAGTAGCAGAGCCAGGGGTGGTGGAAATGTGGACCGTTTTAAAGAACGTAATTAGTTTTTGTTTACTGTATTTTCTCAACACAAAATAAACACATGGGCCGCTACTGTACTGATTTCTACCTCCACCAGCCTCCAGCCTCCCCTGATGTACAGCATACAAGTATATTCCCTACGTGCCTTTTAGTCAGACTACTGGTGGGATGATTTTTGCTACAAAAAGACAAAAAAGAATCCCAAAAAACCTCAGGGATCTAGCGGTGAGAAAAGAGACTTCAAAAGAAAAAAAGAAAAAATCCAACCATCAACTTTGTTTATTGTTTCATAGTGACAGCTGCTTCACACTCATTTGTTATTTCTTTTTACTTTCTCTGTGAAGACATGGTGCATCACCACACACTCCCACTGGCATTAGAACAGTAATCGGATTTCCTGGAAGATCATAAATCAGATTCCATAGAGCACCAGCACTATGTATCATCAACCTGCATCATATGCATATTAACGATCTCTGCGCTGATGGTGCGTCAGACCAGACAACCCTACCTCAAGAATCTTCACAGGGACACAAACAATAACAAAAAACAGGAAGTGCCTCCCACGGTGTCCCCTAACGGCACACACACGCACACACACGCACACACGCGCACACACACACACACGCGCGCACACACGCGCACACACGCGCACACACACGCACACACACCCACACACACACACACACACACACACACACACACACACACACACACACACACACACAGATCCTATCTTTATTCATATCTATGACACATACTCTTCAAATGTCAGCCCAGTCAGCCAGCTTACTCCTCCAGTGATCCAGCTGTCACTCTGAGCTACTAGCTTTCCCACCAAAGCACAAACAGAATGTGTGAATGGTCGCAAGTACTGTCAACATAACTGTGCCCTGAACAACTGATACAGGGCATGTTCTGTTTCTTTAAAGGGATAGCTCAGGCTTTTCCACGTTAGACCTTATTTTCCACTTCCATGGGGTATTGTAGGCTCATCCAGACACTTTTTTCATACTTCCATTCTGGAGCTTTCTTTGTTTGGCTTCGGGGCTAGCACTTACCCATCCCAGTGTCCTGTACATGAAGTGGAAAATGAGGTCTTCGCAAAACCTGAGCTATCCCTTTATGCTCAAACAGAAACTAAAGAAACCTGGTTCCCAAATCAGTTCTTATGCAGTGAAATTAGCTGAGCACGTCCTTTTGCCGGGCTGGCTTTTGATTGACAGCCGGCTCCTCTAGGTACAGTTCCGACAGCTCATCTTATATTGGTGGTCCGGTTGAGGGAGTTGGCATCATTGACCTGCTGGCTAAGCACTCTTTAGAATAGCCAATGAGGACGGGTTAATAGGGTCCTTCAGAGAGCAAGAGGGCCACAACACTCATTAGCCTCGAGCTGCGATCTGGACAGATTTCTCACCGACAATTAGGAGAGACGGGAAGACATCTCCATCACTCTCAGGTGTTTTCTCATCTGAATATGCAGAGGATGTGGGATTAGGCTGCAAAACGTGTGCTTCAGTGAGAAATAGTAAATGTGTTAATTGCCAAGCTGCATTGCTGCCTGGCGCCCTACTTTGAGTGGGCATGTGGGCATTTTTTTCCTTCTTTATCACAGGTAAACATATGCCAGGTTTGCCCGCTCAGAGGCAAGATAGATAGATAGATAGATAGATAGATAGATAGACAGACAGACAGACAGATAGATAGATGGGTACTTTATTGATCCCCGAGGGGAAATGAAGGTGTTACAGCAGCTCACATCACAAACAACAACAGGAGAAATGAGAGGAGAGGAGAGAGGAAAGGAGAGTAGGAGAGAGAAGAGGAGAGGCGAGGAGAAGAGGAGAGGCGAGGAGGATAGGAGAGAGGAGGAGAGAGGAGAGGAGTAAATGATGGGGACCAGACAGCTGGTCACTCTGAGATGATTTATAGCAGTAACCTCTACTTGGTCTACGAGGACCAGAACGCTACACTCTTCCTCCTTGTTCCACTTGGACCAGAACACTACACTCTTCCTCCTCGGATGATTGCTTGAATTGAGATTTACACTGGAGAAGTGGTTTAATTAGTATCAGCAATCATCCAGCATTTTTAAAGATTGCTGTTCCATGGGCATGAAAATAAAACAACTTCATAGCATTTATATTAAATACAGAACAATATGTTCAAGTCACGGAACAACAACTACACTCCTTTACAAGTCTCTTGGGTAGCCTACTTCCAGGAAGGATAGAGTACAGTAGTGTGAATTAGAGCGGTGTGAGATGTGGGGACAGACAGGGAAAATGACAGGTAGAAGACAACTCCTCTTATCACTGTCCTTCTGTTCTGGCTGCTTTAAAACAAGCACAGCCATTTGTCTAGCAGCTAGGTGTGCTGGGGGGAAAATTGGCTTTTATCTTTGCTAGAGATACACACACACACACACACACACACGCACACGCACGCGCACGTGCACGCATGCACAGTGGGACAGACAAAATTACAGACAAACACAATGGCAGACAAAAGACAAAAGAAACAGAGAGAGAGAAAGAGAGACAGAGAGAGAGAGAGAGAGAGAGAGAGAGAGAGAAAGAGACAGAGAGAGAGAGAGAGAGAGAGAAAGAAACAGAGAGAGAGAGAGAGAGAGAAAGAAACAGAGAGAGAGAGAGAGAGAGAGAGAGAAAGAGGCAGAGAGAGAGAGAAAGAGACAGAGAGAAAGAGACAGAGAGAGAGAGAGAGAGAGAGAGAGGGAGAGAGAGAGAGAGACACCATGCTGTGATGAACAGGGGACAATGAGTAGGCAGTGCTGTGATGTTTGCTTGGGTAGCGTACCACTCTAATGTGCTGTATCAATCAGGATGCCCTCCGCTGCGCAATGGGCTAACTTTTATCGCTGCTCGTTAAATTAAGTGCAGATATTTTATGCGTCGGTTGAAATGCAAGGAGTTTTTCATGCTAATTTCCCTCCTTAAGATGTGTTATTCATCATCTTTGAGCAACCGGGCCCGTACATAAACGTGTGAGAGAACAGAGGTTACGGCGCTGACGTACAGTAGCCGGATGCCAGCGATGAAACATCCCGTCTTTATGCCGCTAATGCTGCTTAGCTCAGTTGATTAGCAACCTCGGGAGTTGTGTACAGTAGCGAAATGAAAGCATAACACATTCTAATACCCTAGCCTCCGATGGCTGTTTGACAAGCCTTTTCCAAGAGAGTCTCTTAGCCGAATTAAAGACTAGCATGGTGTAACAGATTGTTCATCATTGTTTCTTTTTCAGACTACAACGTGTCTATGTGTGCTTTTCTCAGTGGAACATTTGGGTTTGTTTAGTCTTCTCTCTTTGAAAGAGAAGCTGCCAGTAAACTAGAAATAGAGTTGGCTCTGACTTTCCCTTCTCTACCCGCTCCCCGGGGAGATAGCTCTGATGGGTAACATTTTACGACATTAGACTCACACATGTTCTTGTCTTCTCTCTCTCTCTCTCTCCTTCCCTCCCTCCCTCCCACCCTCTCTCTCTCCCTCTCTCTTACCATATCCAAGACAGGTTCTGATGAGATTACCCCAAATGCCACAGCCTGTGAAATCAAATGAACTTGTGAACTTTGCACAAATATGTATCCCAAATATCTCACCCATGTATGAACACATTACAAGATGAAAAGCGAGTTGGAATTGTAGGCAGAGTTGGAATTGTAGGCGGAGTTGCAGAGTTGTATTCTGGATTTTCTCCCAGTCTTTGAATTTCAAAGCTCTGCCGCAGGGGGTTTCTTGGTGTTTCAGAGCACAAGCTGAGGGATTAGAATCCCATGTTTAGTCATCATTGATTTTTTCTGACTGAACGTGAGCAGCGAACGCCCTCCCATATTAGATACCTGGGTGGTGATCTGACGACTTCTAATCTCCTGCTAAAAGGACAACGCCGGCTATTCGGATCAGAGAAGGATTCTCTTGCCACACACCGGTAGTCCCTCTGTTCGGAATACAACTTAATTAGCGTTTCATCAAAATGTTAAACATTATCATTGAGAGGCTATTACTGTTATTTGCACCCCATGCCACACACCTTATGACTGGTTGTGCTGGAGATGACGGGTCATTAATCCACAGAGGAAGAAATATTTGCTTCAATGCACAACCACGTCAGTGGAGTCTGGTGGAAGTAGAAATCGGAGGACAGGCTCATTGTAATGGATGGAACGGAATTAGGAATGGTATCAAACACATGATGGAATGGAACGAATTCCTCATTCCGTTCCATCCATTACAAGCCAGCCTGTCCTCCCCATTTCTCCATCCACCAGCCTCCACAGAGCCATGCAGAGTGCAAAACAGCTGGGGTTTAAAAAAAAAAACTAATTTCCAAACCATAATCTGTAACATTTAACGAAAATACAGCTCTGTACAGTAACATTTACTGTACGGTATAGCAACTGTTTATCATACTGAAGGGTAAGAAATTGAATACCGCGTAGCAATGACCTTCACAAAGGTATCTGCGCAAGCAGTAGGCTAATATATACACCAATTAAAACATGTTAATATTAAGCAATTTCAAAGGCAATTTGACTATTAACTCCGGTTAATAGCAGTCTGATCTGGGTGATGCTACAGCAGGCTGGCCTCATGCAGTGGTATACTTGCCCCCCCTGCAAGGCAAACTCCCCTTTTCATCTATAATCTATTATTCATAGCGAGGAAGCAGAGAAGAAGACTGGGGAAGGCAGATAACTTTCTCCCTTTCCCTTTCAACACCCCCCTCGCCCCTCCTGCCAACCACCCCCCACCCCCCACCCCCTGTTATCCCTCATCCCTCCATCCCACCCCTGCCCTATTCCCATTCACCGAGAGCCATTGTGTGGGAACACAAATGGAATGATTGCCTTTTGTTGTGAGGAAGAAATTTTGTATTCTGTGTGGAATTGGAATCTGGACTTGCCATTCCGAGCACACAAGCTCCGACTGCCTTAGGCATTGTGCAAATAATGATGCATGGGGGGGGATGAAATTAAAATGTATCAGCTCCAGGTTGGGATCCATCTCAAAATCTATTTCCTGAAGATTAAAAATTGAAAGGGCAATCATGGCAAAGAGGACATAGGTGTGTGTATTTGTTTTGCCATTGCTTATTTATTCTCTAATTTGTTTTGTCAAGATGTCGGTTTTTGAGGCGAGTGTATTAGACTATTGATCTTGAGTCAGAGGTGCAGATGTTGAATGGTGTTCCATTGTAGAACCCATTCACGTGTCACCTCATCTCTGTCTACAACAGATACACAGATACACAGTTGTAATGATAGGCTCAGGTTGTTTACCTTGTTGTTTACCTCTGGAGGTTGTTCACTCAGCAACTTAACGATTCAGTTGTTGCAACATTCAGATAATAAACAGTTGGACGGATCGTCTTGCCAGTTGCCAGCAAATTAACACCACAATAATTCAGTTACGGTACCAACCCTGATCATTCAATCAGTACAAGTCGGTACAAGTGTGATTTGATTAAAGGCAGGTGTGTTCTCCTGTATCTTAGTGACAGTGACACTGCCCTCCTGCAGCCGTCAGCCAGCTTGGATAATCACCTCGTTAGATCATGACATCAGACACTATTTTGATATCAGACAGAATGTGTTAAATGAACATCTTGCGAGGGACACGGAGCAGCCTTTAGCCGATCCACTGTCACATCCCACACACACTTGCACATCTCCATCTCTTTGCCATCCTTAACGCCACATCCCAGTTCCACACCCTGGCCTGCCCTCCTTACTCCTGTCTAACCAGGGCTACAAATTACCTTCATATTGTCGCTGGCGCCAATCCCGTGAACTTTTCTCATGGGCTGGTTGAGTTATTGCTGTTAAAGGCCACAGGTACTCAATCCCTCTCCCTAGACCTTGTGGTAATAGACATGGGACTGAGTGAGGTATTATAATTGAAAGGCCACCTCAATAGTGATAAATAATGAAGCTTGCCCAGGGGCCGTTAGTGGTGGGGGGAGGAGGAGGGAATCACACATATATCTCAGGGTTGGGGGGGTCACACTCACACTGGTCTATTATGAACAAACAGGTACTTAGTGACACGCTACCAACACCACAACTGGTAACAATGATAGAAACAGCATTTTTTTTTAAAATGGTGTTCCATGTTGCCATTTTGAAAATCATGTTTTATTGGTGCTGCTTCAAAAGGGGAGATTTAAGGGGGGGCTAGCTACATATTGTGATCGTGAGTAGCCCATTTTAATTAATCTGAGATTGATTTCTCTACTATACTCTCACACGTACAGTACCACATGCTGTACTGCCGGCTTAGCCAATAGCCTAGCATCGGCCCAATGCTGCAAGGAGAGTGAATCCCAAGTTTACTGTAGAAGTTTACTACGGTACTAGGCAAAATATGTGAAAGAAAACAAGGTTTGACAGATATGGGTATTCAAACCACCTCCCAACTGTGTGGGGGAGTTCCAACTCTTAATTACCTCACAGTTGGCGTACTGTACTGTTGGCCTGAGCCAGTGGGAGACAGGGACTACACACACACACACACACACACACACACACACACACACACACACACACACACACACACACACACACACACACACACATATGGAGACAGTAGTCAGTGACAGCAGCCATGGGAGGACTGAGCAGAAAACAGCCCCCCAGCTAGCATGTCTAGGATGACAGGAGTGAGGGGAAAGCTCCCTGAGGAGAAGGAGGGAGAGAAGAAAAGGGAGGGATAACCCCCCCCCCCCAGGCACACAGGACAGAGTAGGAGGCTCCATATGCTGGGGACAGACAGTACAGATGCAGTCTGCTATAGCTAGAACTCTTTTCTCTCTCTCGCTCTCTATCTATTTTCCTCTGGAGATATTGTTTGTTATGATAGGCTGCTGGGTCCGTATCCCTCCTATGAGAGGTCTGTCGAGTGTCGAGTCGAAAGTCATGTCCCTCAAGGATGCTGCCTGTGCCTGTGAAGAGATAGAGATGCTTCACTGGTTGTATACTGGGACTACAATGTGCAGATGGAGATATGTGATTTGTTTGTTCAGTAGTTTGTGTAGTTTGTGTAGTGTGTGTAGTGTGTGTAGTGTGTGTGTGTGTGTCTGTGTCTGTGTAGTGTGTGTGTTATTGATGGATAGTCATATCTTCCCTAACTTATGGATCCAGGGGATTTTCGTCGTCTTGGTTACTTAAAACGCAAGCCTCTAGGATTAATTCCCTCAATGCAGAGTTCAGAAATTCCGCCGCAGGCAATGAACTGTAAAAGGCTAGCAGCAGCGGCTTGGACACACTGTACTGTACCAGTGTAAAAACAATTCTATCCATAAAAATACAGACACAATCTATTACTTACTCCTCTCCTTCTTTGCTAACTCGTCTGTTGAGTCAGTCTTTTAATCTTCATAGTCAGCTTGCTCCCAATGCACCACAACATCTTTGGAAGCCAGTAGGACAGTAGAGGCTGGTGGAGGTAGAAATCAGAGGACGGGCTCATTGTAATGCACGGAATGGAATGAGGAATGGTATCAAACACACGTGTTTGATACCATTCCTCATTGCGTTTCATGCATTACAATGAGCCCGTCCTCCGATTTCTACCTCCACCAGCCTCCCCTGAAGCAGAGACACGCAGTGATGAGAGATGTTGTGACTCCGCATGGCACAGTTGTCCACATAAACAACTCGACTCGTGCAGGAATGTAAAACACACAATCAACTCTGGTCAGCATCACTGTAAACAAAGGTTGTTGTTGTCGTTGTCAGAAGTCCTGACAATGCATGTTCTCTTGGGAGAGGAGGCCTGCTAATGGTATATATATCAGTCCTTTTTCAGCCGAGCTCTACACAATGCGGAGAATAGCCTCGAGTTAAATTGTGCTTGCTTGCTTGCTTGCTATGCCTCGCCTATATTTCTCATCTCACGGACGCGGCATTGATCTGTCTCCTGAAAGCAACATTGGTGCCAACCTGAACAGCCCCCTTCAATATCGCATCAGACTCATTCCACACAGGCCAGGTCTGTAACCCGCCGCCTCACTGGGGGAGATGGAACAGAATACAACGTAATCTTCATCCCCATAGATCAGATCACTCTTGATCTTCCCCCATAGCCTTAAAAAGCTTTGCATGAGGGATGGTGTTAAGAAGCACAGTTCAGAGCTTTCTTCTTCTTCTATCAAGAGACGAAGATGAGAATTGAAGATGGTGAGATAATGTACAGCCCCCCCCCCCCCACACTCACACACACACACACACACACACACACACACACACACACACACACACACACACACACACAAAAGAGTGGTTTCCATTATTCATAACCTCACATTAAGTTGAAGTGGTGAACATAGTTTGCATAAATTAGTACTTTGTTGTCGTTAGTGCTCTCTCTTCCATTAGTGTCTAAAATCAGCAGACTCAGTGCAAACTAAAATCAAGCATACTGAGAAAGTCTTGATTACGAGACCAAAGTTTTTAATAGTTTCCTTTTTGAAGTACATTTAGTAGTAATTGGAAAGTCTAAAATCCCTCTCAAACTTTCTTTTTGAACAGCTCAACCAACGTGTTTGATATCATTCCTCATTACATTCCATGCATTACAATGAGCCTGTCCTCTGATTTCTACCTCCACCAGCCTCCCCTGATGTGAATGTTGTCCTGTATCCTCATGGAGCAGAGCTGCCTTGTCTGAGGAGGTTGAGTTTCTCTATGCTGGTTATATCTGGCAGATAGACCAATCTAGAGAAGCATGAAAGCATTAAATTAAACTGGGAGGAATCAGTCATGCAGCTGCCACAAAGCCCCCTGGGAAATGTAGTCCAAAAATTTAAAGTGTTTCCAGGGGATGATATCTGGAGTGCTGGCGGCTCATTGACTGCAAGCCTGTTAGCTAGCTCATTAGCCTTTTAACTATAACTGTTTCCATAGACCCTGGTGGCTTTGCTGCAGAGCATCGCTGACGTTATCTAGCTATAAATTAATGGCCCGGATAAATTCAAAATCCACAATGCACATTGCTTTGACATACTGGAAAAGTAAATAGTGATTCACACACAATTAGGATTCTCTCAAAGGCGTTACGTAATGCTTAATCCCCAATAAGAGTTATTTTGGTCCCAGCCACTGAGGCAAGGGGAGCAACCAAGGGCATGGCCTTCATCTAAAAGTGCTTGGCAGCTCCACAGCTAGCTAGCTAACACTCCTATAGTATTATCCACCTGAGACAGCCATCTTTGATTCTATATCTACAGTAAAATACCTGCCTTTTGAAGATGACAGTTTGCCATAGTTTTCATCGATGAAGATCTGAACAGAAAAAAAAGAGAAGAAAAATGGTCCTTATATAACCGTTATTTGAAGTGACTTTCCCCTAATAATTTAATAGGGCATAACTAATGGTCTCTAATTTGTTCTAATTGAATTTGACCATGCAGTTTGACTGGAACAGATAAGAACATCCAGCAGCCGATTCCCTGTCTGGAGAGCTAAAGCCACCCAGTGCTTCTAATACCAATATGTACCTAATCCTAAAGAGCCGTTCTGTTCAAATCAGGCGAAGCTGGTGGAGGTAGAAATCAGAGGACAGCCTCATTGTAATGCGTGGAATGGAATGAGCGTGTGTTTGACACCATTCCGTCCTCCAATTTCTACCTTCACCAGCCTCCACTGGTTCAAATGTAGTCTAGTGAGAGCTTTTTATTCAAAGTACCATTATCTGCTTGATTATTAGGAGTTTTGCTGTCATGTAATTCATTTTTCAAAATATGGTCTGTTGTATTACTTCTCCTACCAGTTATGAAGGATATATAGGCAACTTGCAACATGTGTATTAGGCACACTATAAACTAGTACATGGATATGTAGCCTCATTTGTAAGCAAATTATCCATTCCATTTCCCAAATAGCACAATGCACATCAGACTGCATGCATTATTGTGTAATGTGCTGTCCATATTGTCCAGTAACAAAGTGCTATTGCTTAATGCTTGCTTAATGGAGTGTTTAATGGGCAGTTAAAATGCGCAAGGGGCAACTTAACCTTTAAAAGACAAATAGGCTGACAAAGTCCTATTGTTGTGAAACATTCTGACAAATACTGCACAAAACCAAGTCACGGTTGCACCATCACTGCATGCTCTCAAAGGAGAACCCTCCTTTCAAACAGGCAACACAACACCAGTTGGAGAATAGTAAGATACATTTTGAACAGTCCATGATTAGTTTACTGGTATATGTAGCATGCTCTTTTATAAATACCTCGGAATATCGCTTTGCATTGCTGTCTCCCATGACCACTGCTAAATGAGTTGATTGATAGCTACCCATATAATCCATTATTGCGGTCCATTGATTGAGAGTGGCAATCAAAGATTACTGGTGAACCGGTGCTACCAAGGTCTTCCTAGGAGACTGGTCCCTCACAGAGGACCTAGCAGAGATGTCAGCCCCAGGCCCACTAATCACTCTACACTGTGAATAATGGCTATGAAAGCAATCACAGGGGAAATGCATCATCTCTTCGGTTCCTCTATCTATCAACCTGCCTCCCTCTCATTTGACTGAACGCATGCCAATGTGAAATATGACGCCTTGTCAAAGAGAGCTCTCTGGCTATGGCGGTCTGCCCTACTGCAGGATGTGATAATTAAGTATGCTCATAAAGACCATTGTATTTCATATATTGACAGATGTGCAGTTGGTTGAAAGGACTTGATGTTTCATTGGAACTGAGAAAAAGCGTAGTTTTTTTTCTGGCAAATAGTTCCTAGGAAGAATTGTGTGTTTTTTTGCAATACGCAGTTGCCTTAGAAGTTAGAGTAAAGCATTGATCACATTATTTATCTCTATTTATATTTATTTTACTATCTTCCATTAAATGAAGTTCATATCCCTTTGTGATCTGAGTGGTATATTTACACAACTCGTAACAAATGCTTTAGTTGCGCACTGACAGAATTCTTTTTTTTGGAGAAGTTTCAATGTTGAGCTGAAAAACACACAAACAAGACGCCTGGACTAACCGTTCCCTTTGAAGACGTTCCATTATCACAGCTGAGGGGAGCTGGAATGATTCAGTCTCATTGTTTACAAATATAGAATATTTTGAAGTTGTTTATGTCACAGTTTGGGCCGTGTAAATGTTCGTTATCCCACAGTGGGATATCTCAGTGGAGGAAAAGATAGGCTATTACATGGACACTGCAGGAGTGCTTCTCTTCAGCATGCTCAGCCCTTGGGCAGTCCACAGACAGACAGCCTGGCTTTCCTCGAGAGTTACTTCCCCTTGACCTGTTTCTTCACTTTTGACGATCACTTCTCTACGTCCATTATGGATGTTCGTACTGGTTTGTTGACATTTCAAGGGCAGTGTTACATGGAGAAAACAGAGATTTAGGAGCACACAAATTATAGACAGACTGTACACATTTGCAAAACAGAAATGCAAGTTGTGACAGAGAGAAAAAAGAAAATAATAATTGAACTGGGTCTCACTCTATAGCAAATTCAGAAGTAATTTATGTTTTGATGGATTTGCTGTGTTAGATTACTAATTTCCAAACAAATTGGCACTGCCTTTCTGGAAATGAATTCTGTAGATTTCTTTCTCACGGCTGTTTTCTCTGTCTCAGCTTGGGTTCTTACTTAATTGGATCCTAGGAAGGCTCTGTCAGATAGCTCCCTAACCCCCCATGGTGACATGCCTCACCTCCGTCCCTCACACTGAGAGCATATTGATTGGCTTGCAGAGCTTTTAAACCAATTATCACACAGGAATTTCAGAAGTTAGTTTCCAAAATGTATTTGACAAAGTGAGTCATGTGTTTGGCTGCTTAGAGGATCACTTTAAGTGGTTGGACAGAGTTCGCTCTGTCAGGGGAAGCTTGGGAACTTGTTAAGTGAGAGAGGAGCCAACATGTTATTGATTTAGAATGCTGTTTAATTAAAGTTCACGGCTTTACTGAGGTTATATAACGGTCCTCTAGTCTTCTGTAGTGGCAGTGTGTGTAGTGTGTGTGTGTGTGTGTGTGTGTGTGTGTGTGTGCACGCGCGTGCGTGCGTGCCTGCGTGCGTGCGTGTGTGCCTGCGTGCGTGCGTCCGTGCATGTGTGTGCTCCCTTATCAGTAAGCAGATAAAAACGGACAGTGAAACATTGCCATTCACTCATATACCTGTCATAAAATTAATCTAACGGACAATTTACCCCTCACTAGTCTTAGTTTAATTATTTAGTGGACCCTGACGTTAATCTACTCTGTGCGCTGATCAAGGCTGGCGATGTGGCTAGTGGCACTTTTCTGAAATGTTAATAAAGTAGTAGCAAACTGAATAATACTGTTCTCGGCAGGAAGTTGTTAGCTTGTGGCTGCTCACTGATTCTCAATGACTTCATTAACTCATTACTATCATGAGTCATGGGCTCCTGTGCCAGCAGCAATTAAACCACAATAGAAAGGAGGGATGTCCTTGGGCTCCGCTTCGCTCCGCAGACTAACACGCTTTACTAGATATACCAGGGTGATTGACATATCAATAGGCACTGGGGTAGATTAACTGCCCTTAATCAATATTCAAATTTGTCTCATTAACGCCTTCCGCCCATGGCAGACTGTGAACACATTGTCAAGTACTGTTAGCTTTTGAGCTTTAGGCGCTGCGTAAAGCTACTAGCTGCTGTTGAGATAGGATATTCTGCTCATTAAAAGGGAATGATTTATCTTTGAGTTTGTTGGCTTTCTGATTTAATAGTCAGCTCAACTTTGGAACAATTAGATATTCAATGAAAAAGCCAAACAAAAGTTAAGTGACATCTGGAGGGCATGAAAGGTGACTAGCGTCTCTCCAACGCTCTGTTCGACTAGAACAACACTCCGATGGAGGCTGAAGAGATATATCTCACCAGCTCCTTTGTCATCGCTTCCTTTTTCACCCAAAGGCCAGACGGGATGGAATAAATCCTAACTCTCGATGAATATGTCAAGATATTAATTCAACTCTCCCCAGTCTTTGTGGAAACACATTTCTATTCATGAACCCAATCCTCCCCAGGCATGACACTGCATACTTATGTCTCTATTGTTCGACTCGGCCAAATAGTAATTAAATTGCAACTGGGGTCTTCCATCCCCCTGTGCGGACTCATAGAAGCCTTTATCTTACCAAATGACAGACAGTCAACTATGAAAAAAACATTCTTGTTTTCTGTTGCCGACAGCACCTTATGCTTTTGTGCACACAATTGTTTCAGTCCCATTGTTAATGAGTTTGGAATTAGCTCAGCATATTGGCAGGAGCCTGGAGTCCCCTGCTGAGTCTGATTGGACAGATGAAGGAGAGCAAAAGGAGTAATGGTGCGTTTGTGTGTATGTATGCGTGTGTATGTGTGTGTGTGTGTGTGTATGTGTGTGTGTGTGTGTGTATGTATGCGTGTGTATGTGTGTGCAAGTGTGTGCGTGCGTGCGTGCATGCATGTGGATGTGTTTCGAGTGTGTGTGTGTGTGTGTGTTTGTGTGTCTTTCAATATCAACCACTGGGTACAGGCATTGTATAACATGTCAAAACTGGCCTAGACATTTGCTTGACAACAGTGGTCTTATTGGGTGATTTTGGCAATATTTGTTGACACTGGCACTGGATGTAATCCTTCGTCCAATTGCAGTACTAATGACATGATGTATGCACAATCTGTACTTGGTAACATGCAAATATTTTCAGACGATGCTCTTTGCCTTGCTTCATACAATTGCTCATCTGGGAGAAACTGTAGATCGATACTGAGAGAGTGAGATGATTCTCTGAATGTCAGATGTGGTTTAATTCAAAGTCAGAGCAGCACTGCTTGGTAGAGTGGACTCTACGTTTCGCAAACAGCCTGGCGATGTGCCGGGAGATTGAGTCAAAAGTCTACCTCCCTCAGGAGGTCAAAGTTCGTTGATAGGTCAGGGGGAGGTCAGGGAGAGAGTCACAGATAGAATTGCGAAAAAGTACGATGTAGCCAAGCCTGTTAGCCATTTTAGAACATCTGTAGCTTTCACTGGTTTCATTTGCTGTCCTCCCCCCCTCTCTCTCTTCTCTCTTTCCCCCCTTCCTCTCTCCCTCTCCCGCAGCAGTGTTTCCATATAATGAGCTTGTGGACATGAGATGAGATATGATTCCTGGAATTAAAACAGCATTTTTCACTTTGATCATTCAAGAGTGTGAAGTACTGAAATATGACTATGCCCTCTCGCATTTTATCGAATCTCACTCCCCCTTTCCCTCCCTTTATCTTCTCCACGCTCGCTCACCCTCTTCTATCTGTGCTTGGGGGATTGCAATGAAGAAGGAACTTTAATGAAAAAAGCTTGTTTCAGAGCAGGCTGGTAAACTCTGACATCTTTGTTCTGTGCTGTGTCACAATGTGCTTTGATGCCTCACAATCCCAAACTTGTATCAGTTAAACATACATATTTAACATCATATACTACTTTACAAACCTCGGAAAACCTTTATTTTTCATTTGCATATACACAACAGTAGATAACAGTCAATATGTTGGTATTTCTTCTTCATCACTGTATAGCTGAAGAACCCTGCTGAATAACTCCATATAAAAGCTTTACATTTGCATTTTCTTATCCAGAATGACTTACAAATAAGTACCTTTGTCTAAAGTAAGTGAAACAACTATACATCACAGTCATCGCAAGTGATCTCGAAGAATAATTGCCAAAACACAGTCACAGTGCTAGTGAGAAAGCGAAGAAAACCATTTATTTATTTATTTCTTTACCTTCAAACCTATCAGATGTGTTGGTTTACTCTGCAGTGGTCTCCTGTTCCCTTATTGTGTAGGCGTCAGCTAATGGCAATCCTAACAAAAAAGAAAGATGACCTTAACAATAGCCATGTCAGATGCGGTCATCTAATATGGGTGCTCATGTGGGATGATGCTACAGTAGCAGCTACATAGCTAGCATCGTGGTTATGTAAGCAGCCGCACATCTCTAAGGGAGAGATAGCAACCCAACACACTCAGCAGGGAAGCAGTGGAGGGTGTGAAACAAGTCACACATACATACCGTACATGATATCTCACCCAGGCTGCTACAGCACCACAGGTACATGAAGAGAGGCCTATTGATTTAAATACACGAACAAGGAATGGCTAACAAAGTACCAAAACACACAACTGAGTGAGTTGCTGCTGACTGATGGGAAATACTGAAAAAGAAAAGAAAATTGCACTTAACATTCTTCACAGTTTTTTTTTATGTTTCCGCTGTCCCTTTGGTGGAAAATGGATGGCGGTATGCTGCTTCCACCTCCACAATAACACCGTAGAATATCCTTCTCAGATCAGGGATAAAAAGCCACAGAGGGAGAAAAGAGAAGAGGAAGCATAAATTGTTGACAGCATTTTGGAGCTCGGGGGCAGTGAGAATGTGAAATCTCCCCTCATCTCAGTGTGTGCTTTGTGACGATGTCACACATTTGTTCTTGGAATTACCTGTTTGCAGGTACTCCCCCTCATTGATTTCATGAGATAGTACTGTTACCGTGTGTGGGCCGGCGCTGGGAGCAGGAGAGCCAGGAGAGCCAGTAGAGCCCGTGGCGAGGTATTTACCCTGAGCACAAATCTAAATGAAAATCTCAGCAAACATTGACTCCCTCTGATGGGTAACAAGCAAGCGAGGCAGTCGTGGATATGCCACTGAGGTGGTTCCCTCAGTGCGGTGACGTCCCTGTTGTTAATCTGCTGCAGTAGAAATACACTGCAGTGTTTGTAGTGTAGTGTGGTGTCAGTAGAGGCTGGTGGAGGTAGAAAATAGGGCTCTTCAGTGATCAGTTTACCCAGACCTGACCCTCTTAGGTTCTCTGGACCAGGAGAGGCTGGTGGAGTTAGAAATCGGATGACAGGCTCATTGTAGTGCGTAGAATGGAATGGTATTAAGCACTAAGGATGAGCCTGTCTTTTGATTTCTGCCTCCACCAGCCTCCCCTGACCCTCAGAGATAACATTATATGTATATGTCAATAAATGGCTATTTGCTGCAAAACATTGATTGATTCATACAGAAAATCTATATTATTGGACAGGATGCCCAAGGTCATAGCAGTCTCCGATATCCTTGACTGACAGATTTCAATGTGTACATGTATCTTGGCCATATTCAGCGAGAAAGGCATTTCCTACAAACTGAGTACTGTTGTCGGGTAAATACATATCTCTCTTTCTTGGCCCTCCCTGAATTAAGTAAAGGAAGTACAGTACAACGTGCACAATGTGTGTGTGTGTGTGTGACTGGTTTTCTTTTGGGGGGGGGGGGGGATTTACATTTAGGGTTTATTTTTTCCATACACAGTCAGATCAGGGTGATGCATTACTCACAACACAGCCTCTAATGAACAAACTAGCGTATTCCATACAATATAACAATGACAGCCCAACGCAACCCCCCTGACCCCAAAAGCTACTCTGTGTCGGGTTATACCGGGAGTATTTGTGAGGTCAGGGCTTCTATACGCATCTGAACCCCCGAGCTGGGGAACGCAGCCCTGTATCTGTACGCCCAGTGTGGGAGGCAGGCAGTGTGAGGAGCTGATGGTAAATCGATAGTGATGGATCAAAGTGCCGCATGGCTGGAGCCCTGTTGTAACCGGGTGTAGAGAACATCACAGACTTCTACACCTCCTCTTCTCTCCTCTTTTATGTCCACGTTTCACCTCCCCCCCCGCCCCCTTTAGAGCTCTACGGCGTGCGGCTTTGTGTGCCACTGGATGCCGCATGCTGGATGACAGGGGTCGTTAACCTAGGGCTGACGCAATGGAATACAACCATAGCCAATATCCAACGTCATCACTAGCAATTAGTCATCATATGTTCATTGTACTGTGTATGTGTGATTGTTTGAGGTTCTAATGTATGTACGTACCATATCTTTGTGCCACTGACAAAATGTCTTGAATGAAATTAACCAATTATGATGGCTTCATTGAAGAATGGTTAGAGCTGGGTCTTTGGAGGTGTACATTCGAATGTGCATTGCTTATTTTATAACGTATAATGTTTATTGCTTGTTTTATAACACTGATTTTATCCTCTAAAACCTGACAAATGACATGTGAATGAATGTGAATGATTTTAATGTGGCCTCTGCCCTTTGCCCTTTCCTCCACTCATTGTGCCTGGTTCTTTTTTTTTAGGGGAACAGCATTGGCCGGTCCGCTCCCAGAGTCACCATGGTAGGAATGGCTGTTCTGTGTGTGGCGTAGGTCAACGTTGCCCCTAATCACTGATCCACAGTCAGATCTTATCTCATCCTCCTCACCGTTGATGTAAGGATTGGAGGTAGCGTGATCTGATCCTCGACCTGTACTCAGGGGCAATGTCTACCTGAAGCGTTTTGTCTGGTGTGGTGCAGTGCCTTCCCCATTGATCTATATCTAACCTCTAACCCCTAACTTCTGACCTCTAGTTCCTGTCTCTGTGTGTGTGGTGGCTGTGTGCATTGCAGTCTGTGTATGCTTGATTCCAAGTCCATGTAGATCAGTGGTGTGATAATGTTGGGTCAACTGCAATGGACTTTGTATAAGGAGGTGATCTCATCATGTTGATCATAGTCCCCCAAATAATTATTTGATAGTAATCAAATGCCAAGATCATATCGAACAGAAATTAATCTGCGGTGGATTTTGCAAGTTTTCTGACCTGCGAATATTACGTCCCTCATAGGATGTCCCTAAGTGGCAGTTTCAATTATCCTTCTCTACCCAAAGGATAAATCATATATACATTTAAACATTTTTGAAAAAAATAAATCAAGTTTGAGATCATCGTTCTTATTTAAGCTAAATGAGATGACCTCCCTGTGATGTTGATTGCAGTTAGCCCCTGTTGTTGTTGTGTTGCTCAACCTAAGCTGTCACCATCCCTCTCCACCAAGGGAGGCTGGTGGTGGAGGTAGAAATCGGAGGACGGCCTCATTGTAATGCTTGGAACGGAATGAGGAATTGTATCAAACGTGTGATTGATTCAGCACCATTCCTCATTCTGTCCCATGCATTACAATGAACCCGTCCTCCGATGTCTACCTCCACCAGACACCCCTACCTGCTCTCTCACCTGAACCTATACTCTCCCTTGTATGATGCCTACATGTCTGTTCTCCTGGACTCTCTCAGTCCCGGCCAGGAGGAGTCTTTAGAGGCGAGGATAAAGGCAGCTTTGAATGATGTTACTTCTCATTTCTTAAAGAAGACATCAGATAAATCTGTGCTTATCCTTGCTAGCAACGTGACAACCACCCCTCCTCCTCCTCACCAGGGAAAAAAACGTCTGCTTCCACCAATCCACCAATGAGCCGGTACTGTATATCTGTCTATCAACTGTTTCTGGAAATGCCATGTGATTCATGTTGGCTACAGTACCGTATGATTGTCAGAGGCAATGACATTGCTATCAGTGTTTTTCCGTTTTTCTTTTCCCATTTTTTTTTTATCAACAGGTTGTTTATTTGTTTATTTGTTGAGGATGGACAGGTTAGAAGAGGGCCAGCTATGAGGTCCGTCGAGGGCTTGAGCTAAATGACATGGAAACTCCTGGAGGACACCTTCAATAAAAGCCCTCATATTTTGTGTTTAACAGCAGGTCAGAGGTGTGGAGGGTGGTTCAGTGTTCATCATATTGCTAAATGATCCAGCTAGAATGCATCTCGCCCTCCTCCTGCCCTTGGCCCCCCTATTCAGTCTATCAAAGCACTTTGTCAGTAAAGATGGCATTTATAGAGGACCATTTCACCACAGCTCAGACATCTCAAGTGACTGCTATAGTCCTAGCATGACTCCGGGGTTATTGTGAGTTATTATATGATGAAGAATGCTCACAGAATTTGAAAACAGCCAATCTTCACTGGCATTCTAGAATAGACAATACACAACCCCCTAGGACATAAAGAACATTGTATAACAAGGTGTCTTCGCCAGTCCACAATGATCAGTGTTTTTCAAAGGGATATGAATTGATTGTAAGATATACAGTGGCATTGCTGTACAGTGCCCCCACATTTATGAATGAAATCCATATTTATTTGACCAATCGTTCACTGCGTCATTGTGCAGGCTGGCTACACTAACCCAGCAATAAATAATTTCCACTTCTGGCATGAATATATGAATGTAATTACAGTAGGTCATGTCGTTTATGATTAGCCTACCGGTATATTATTTTACAAGTCTGTCTGTGCTTAAGTCTAACAGTGAGAGGCTTCAGCACACTGTGTTCCAAATTAGCATTAAAAGCTACATTTGGAAGAAGCTCTATAAATATAACTTAAAGTATTACCGCTAGTGCCACAATTGGGTCAAATATAAGCTACACTTCCTATTCAAAACATGATGCTGTTAGTTTCTGCGAAGGAAGGATGTTCCATCCAGGGGCCAAAAATGTGTCCTCGCCCGAATGGAATGAAGCAGGGCTATTATGGCAGTTAACATTTAGCGATTAAATGTTAACACTCTTTGTCGGTTGTTAAATGCCAACCCCACCGTGGCTCTCAGCCCTCTGCTCCTCCGCTGTGAGGCGAGGGGGTGGAGAAGGGCAGGAGAGCCGCGCTGGCAGCACTGGCTGTCAACAGAGCCAGTGGGATATAGAGACCCCAAGTCTCCCACCTCTCTCGCTATGTATCTCTCCTTCTCCTTGCCTTCATCCCTCTCTCTCTCTTTCTCTCCCTCTTTCTCTCTCTCTCTCTCTCACATACACATGCACACGCACACGCACACGCACTCACGCACGAATGCACACACCTACACACACACACACACACACACATGCACATACACACACCTCACT
This sequence comes from Argentina silus, assembly GCF_951799395.1. Lineage (NCBI taxonomy): Eukaryota > Metazoa > Chordata > Actinopteri > Argentiniformes > Argentinidae > Argentina > Argentina silus. The sequence goes on along the minus strand of NC_139670.1, from coordinate 10,506,891 downwards.
GTGACAGGACGCTGCCAGCCTGTCTCCCTCCCTCCAGGGTGTCTAGCTGTGGCCAGACATCTCACCTTGGACGTGGTAATGGCTGGGATGTTGGTTTTTGTGAGAGGCAGAGAGAATGGCGAAGGGCACTCTGCGGTTGACCCGCGCTGTCCTGTGATTGGCCCCTACTGCTCTCCCTCTTCTCTTTTATCTTCTCTTTGCTCTCCTCCTCCTCTCTTCTCCTCTCTATTCTCTTTGCCCTCTCTACCCTCTCCTTCACATTCTCTTTCTCCCTCACCGCTCCCTTTCTTATTCATCTGCTCTCTCTCTCTCTCTCTCTCTCTCTCTTCTCTTCTCTTCTTTGTCTTTTCTCTGTGGCAGGCAGCAGCCCAAAACCCTTCAGGGTTTTCATTAGTTTTTGCTCTGTGACCTTCAGACGGCCATGTCTCCTGAGTGTACAGAGGACGCCTACGTAGGCCGAGCCGCTTGACTTATACAGCACTCTGGTCCCCTCTCTATTCTCTTCAACACTCTCTGGGTCTTAGCGTAGTCTCAATGTGGGCACTGGCTGGGGCGCCAGCAGGGGCGCCGGCAGGGGCGCTAGGGGGTGTCTGAAATATGATTGCTACTTTCAAGGCTGGAATATATATCTATATTTTTTTTTAAATTGCTGAATTGTCATAAACACACTACGCTACTCCACTCATCTGAGCACAGGCGAGACAGAGCTCTGGTCATTTCACCTGTTACCGCTGACACACATCGCAGGGTTTGGACGTCCTTTTTTTTGCGCGGGTAGAAAACAGAGCCTGATGAGTTTCAAAATGTGCATAGAAGAAGAGCCTGGGGGTGACGTTAGGAAAGCCAGCACTGGGGGCTGTACAGCTGCTCAGGAAAATGCTCACTGATGACCTTGCTTGTTTGCTGCTCTTGCTTTTCAAGGGATTACTGATTGCCAGGCTTCTCTCCTCTCCTCTCCTCTCCTCTCCTCTCCCTCTCCCACTCCCTCTCCTCTCCTCTCACGGAAAAAAAATACATTATAGATCTTGGAATGTCAGAAGGACTCTAAAGCTCCCCCAGAAAACTAAATATTCAAATGACTCATCTTGTTTTGGCAGAGTGGTGCAGAGAGATCCTGATTATCTATGTGAGGGGCTTTTCAATCGTCTGAAGTGTTGAACACTTCTCCTCTCCTTCTCTTCATCTGTGCTGAGGTGGAATTTAGACAGGCAAAAGTAGATGCCCCGGGGGTTCCACCATTTTGCTCTCTCGCCTATACTGTGTTTTTCTATGTCAGAAATACAAATAAACATGATGAAAAGCGTGATGGAGAGGAGAGGAGGCGAGGACGAGGAATTAGACTATTGAGATAAACTTGAAGTGTTTACAGTAACAACCCTAAACGCAATTCTGTGCTTGATTTCACTTCTGTTCAAGGTGAAAGTTTTGGGTTTGATTGTGCATGTGTACTTAGTGTGTGTGTGTGTGTGTGTGTGCGTGCATTTGTGTATGTGCGTGTGTGTGTGATGTTTTAAGTGTGATTAAATGATATAATATGATGATATATGGCAAGCAAATGTCAGAACCATGAGTCACCTGTGGTCCATCTGGATGTTACTAAGCAGGCTCACAGAAGTGGTGTGTTCGAGGAAGTATCAGGTGTGAAAATAAGACCGTTTATGTGATACAAGCAATCTGTGTACACAGGGTGGGAGATGGTCTCCTACAGTATGGAACCATGTTCTGATGACTCAGCCTGACTGACACCAGCTAACGATAGCTAACAGCTGCATCATCAAGATGCCGAAAGAAAAAACAGCAATTTAGCAATTTAGATTGGGACCCTGCTTAACCCACCGATCTGGGGTTACTGCCAATCAGAAATAATCACCCCACAGTGTAATTATACCGCCTCAGAAAACAGTACTTATCTACACTCTCCTATATCAGAGAAGCCAATAGTCAGGCAGTTGGTCCATCCAGCCAGTTCCATCCCTCCCTCCCTCCCTCTCTCTCCTTCTCTCTACTCCCTCTCTCCCTTTCTCCCTACCTCCATTCTTTCCCTCCTTCCCTCCCTCCCTCTCTCCCTCCCTCCCTCCCCATTCTCCTCTTGTCATGGATAAAGATATCTGGAGCTCCTTCAGGGTGAGAGGGGCCCAGTGTGCAGAGTCAGCCTGAGGAGGATGAGAGAAGGCTGGGGTGTTAGGGGCTGATAACCAGCCTCTGGGCTCCAGGGGTGGTGGTGGTGGGTGGTGGATAGTGGGGTGCTCTCTCTCTCTCTAAAAGACAGTTAATTGGTCCCCAGATTACAGCAGGATCATTGAACTGGGGTGTTTGTTCTGTCTCTTAATTAGGACCCAATACAGAGCAATGGCTCTCTGCTTCTCCGCCCCTCCTCCCCTCCCTCTCTCTCTCTCTCTCTCTCTCTCTCTGTGTAACAATGCGCTGTGCAATGTTGAGGACAGACTAGAGATTATTTGCGGATAAAATAGTTAAGACACTTAATCTTTTCATAGGTACAGTACATAACACTATTTGTTAATTGGCCTAATTATTGGTGAGTAAAGAACTAAAAAAGGAATCTCTCTCTCTCTCTCTCTCTCTCTCTCTCTCTCTCTCTCTCTCTCTCTGCAAGGCCGAGTTGGAAAGTTCTGTTTGTGAGATAGTTTTTATAATAATAATTTAAGTTGTGTTAGCCAATGGGTATTCTCAACGGTATTCTCTCCTGACTCTGATGACCAACCCCCTGTGGTACTTTTAATGAACTAGAGTTCTGAGCTGCTTCAGCTTACTTCTCACTGTCCCATGGATTACCGTACACTGGTGGGGCGTGGTGCACTACACTTTGACAGAACAGTGTGTGTGTGTGTGTGTGTGTGTGTGCGTGTGCGTGTGCGTGTGTGTGTGCGTGTCAGAGAGCCTTCTTGATTTCCAAGAACATGTACATTAATATATTCAGCATGCCCAGCCCCACACATCTGTGACTGCAATACTGAACATTTTCTCTCCAGCAACCAGCTCTGACTGCAACTGCCAAGTTCTCCTTTCAGATATGAACCCCCCCCCCCCCCCCCCGCGCCCCCCCGCCCCCACACCCCCACACCCCAGCACAGACACACTGAAAACACATCACATCTTTCTATATAACTCCTGCAAATATAGAAAAGCATCATGCAAGTGCAGGGTTCCTCTCTCCGCTCTCAGCTCTGTGACATATGTAAATGGGGGCTTCACCAGCCGGTTCTAATGCATTTTTAAACAGGCCCAACAGCAGACAGAAAATGAACGCGTCTCGACGGCGGAACATTCTATGGTGGGTCCTCCATCTATCGCTGGCTGCTCACCAGCCTCTCTCACACACAGACACACACACACACACACACACACAGACACACACACACACACGCACACACACATGCCCGCAGAAACGCACGCAAGTGCATGCACGCACACACACGCACGCACACACACACACACACACACACATACACATACGCACACACACACACACACACACACACACACGCGCGCGGACGGACACACACGCACACACAGACACACGCGCGTGCGCGCGCACACACACACACACACACACACACACACACACACACACACACACACACACACACTGGGAATGGCTGTCATTCATCACCTCTCTCACAACAATGGGCTCTTTAAAGGGACCATCTTTCAACTAAAGTGCTGCCAAACTACAGTGCCCAGCCAAGCAGTGCCCTCTCCCTGTCTGTCATCCCAAAACTATCTACCAGGTCTGGATGAGCAGTGGGGAATTAGATGAATCAGGTGTTTAGATCCTGTAAATGAACACTGAGGTTTGCACCAGTGTAGGCCGGTTGGAGGTAGAAATCGGAGAACAGGCTCATTGTAATTACAACGCTCCATGCATTACAATGAGCCTGTCCTCCGATTTGTACCACACATACTCAGAAGACCTGGCTTGGACCACACATAGAAGACCTGGATTGGACCACACATAGAACACCTGGCTTGGACCACACATACTCAGAAGACCTGGCTTGGACCACACATAGAAGACCTGGATTGGACCACAAATAGAACACCTGGCTTGGACCACACATAGAAGACCTGGATTGGACCACACATACTCAGAAGACCTGGCTTGGATCACACATAGAAGACCTGGCTTGGACCACACATAGAACACCTGGTTTGGACCACACATAGAACACCTGGTTTGGAGCACACATAGAACACCTGGTGTGGACCACACATAGAAAACCTGGATTGGACCATGCATAGTCAGAAGACCTGGCTTGGACCACACATAGTCAACCATACAGACTAGATCAACCCAAAGACTGAAAGAAAGAGCATCAGTGATCAACGACAAAGGAATCGGCTTTCTCAATTGGGAGTCATCATATCTCTAAATAATGGTCACATTTCAGTGGGCTCTTTTAGTGAGAATATTATGTGGTTCAGTGGAGCCTGTCCTTCGATTTGTGCCTCCACCAGCCTCCCCTGACGTGGTTGGTGTACTGTATCATCATGATTGCTTTTTCTTTAAATGGGGTCTTGTCTTTTCAATAATGCAGTTTTCAAAGACTTAGGGAGCGCGTCATGTCCCATGTCCGAGTGAATTATAGATGGCCTGTGTGTATGCCGGCTTTTTTCTTTTTAATGTTTTACTTTCTCACTTTCCCAGACTAATGGCTTGGCTATGATGGAACTAATAAGTCTCCATCTCTTTACAATCCGATTTGTCATGCATTCCCTTTTCTCTACCTTTCTTTGCCATGATATCCATGTCCTTGTCTAATGGAAGTTAAAGGAATACTTCAACCTCAAATACAAGTTGTCCTGATGTTTTTAAAACAGTACCTCAAAAAATTGTCTTAGAGGCTTGAGAACTGCCTCCAAATTCATATTTCCAACCTACCGTTTAGAAAATGCTGTTGACAATGAGGTTTGGTTGAAGACAGTTTTTGAGGTATAAAAACATCTGACAAAACTTTATTTGGGTGAACTATCCCTTTAATGATGCCCATTACAGCGTAACTCACAGCTTGTACTAATCACCTCCCTATCCATTGCTAATGCTCAGATACCCAATGCTTTCTCATGAGCATTGAATGAATCTTGCATTACTTTTTTTTTCATTGCAGGTACCCATCAACACAACTACAACCACATGGGTCTAGGTAGCCCAACACGCACACCTAAGAATGGTAAGGAAAGCTAACAAATTAGCATCACGACACTACCACTGTATTCATAGGAATACAGGCCACCGGAAACGCAGCCGCAATTGAGACGATAACTTTGAAATAGTGGTTGACATGAATGTGTGAAATACTCCTCGACACAAACCCTCTTTAAATGTCCGACTGCCAATCCATTCTCTTGCTGAAAAGGAGGGTTCCTTTAAAGATAGAATCATGTGTCACATCTCATGGCCATGAACATTTTTCTTTGAGCGAATGAATGCATCTGAGCGCAGACTCACTGTCCATCTCAGAAACAATTGGCTGAGGATCAAGTTAATGTTCTGTTAAGGTCATGCTGTCCCCTGGTCCTATTGAACATGTGCACGTTAAGATGATCAAGTCCGTCTCATCCCCAAATCGAGTGTTATTGCTATAACCTCATGCTCAATTTGAGAAAATCACCCCTAGTTTTATTACAAATGTCATTTAGGTATTTCTCGTGCCAATTTTTCGATTCATTCTTCAAACAGCTTGGGCTAGGGGGCCAGGGAGGGGGGCCGAGCGTGTAGCTTACACAAGGTCAAAGAGTGATGAGAGGATAAAGAGAAGAGAAAGATGAAATGAAAGAAAAGGAGAAAATCCAATGGCTTTCGTGTTTGTTTAGCTTTAACCTCTCTGGTCACTCCTCTCCCCGCCGACTGATTTCTATTCTGTTCAGGCTCCACACATGCTGTAGTAGCTTTCACCCTCCAATGGTCTGGGGTTTGTAGTCTTAACTTATTGTGTGTACAGATTCAATGTTCCATTTCACACACATAGGCCTACAGCATTTCACATACATAGGCCTATGGGCTCATTGGAATGCATGGAATGGAATGAGGCATGGTATCTTTGATGGTTGACATTGGAATGCATGGAATGGAATAAGGCATGGTATCTTTGATTCCATGCATTCTAATGAGCCCTGTCCTCCGATTTCTTCCTCCACCAGCCTCCACTGGCATACAGATAAGCAAACTGCATCCATGGAGAAATCCCTGTGAAATCTATGGAAAACAGGAGAAATCCTTTTCAACAGCACATCTAACACACAAGCTTTGATCAAAGGAGACATAAAAGCCTTGGAATTACAGTTTGCCGTGCATTTTCTAGATAAGGCTTAGGACTGCGACCGCTGGTGTGCTCTGAATGGAACTACCACTATTTTTCTATAAAATGAAAGGGATGATGTGATCCTGGCTTACATTAGTTGCATTAGTACATGAAGGCTCATTTGATGTGAGTCCTTTTTACAGGTATTTGCTGTGCTGATTATATTGAATCTTACATTTCGAGGTATGGGTGGGGTTTGTCTGAATGCTGTTTCACCCCATCAACATGTTTCTGAAATGTTTGTTTTTTATTTGGGTTTGGTAGCTCACCGATCATTGAGACGTGGTAAGTCACGCACGCGCGCACCCACTCACTCATGGCACTCATTGCTCTCACTCATGGACTCCATACACCATACAACACACACACACACACACACACACACACACACACACACACACACACACACACACACACACACACACACACACACACACACACACACACACACACACACAGCCGTTGTACTTTTCTCCTTTTCCATCTAGTGAGTGATGTGTTCGTACTGTGGTTTGTGATATAGCAGTGAAATGTATTTAGTTCCAAGGTAGCTAACAGCATGACACAGTAGGAGCCCATTTTCCCCATGTGGAAGGAGTATGGCAGACAGTTCTCTCACACATAACTCCCTGTCCTCCCAACACTCACCCCCTTCCAGCTCCCCGGACCCCTGCTGTCATCTGGCACTCCACCTACCCCCCCCCCCCCCCCCCCCCTCCTCTCCCGAGTTGTTTCCCTCCCCTCACTTCTCTCACTTTTCTCTCTCCTCTCCTTTCTTACTTCTCCTCCTTCTTTTTCATCCCTCTTTCCTCCCCTCTCTTTCTCTCTGCTCCCTCTCTCCTGCAGCAGTCACACAGCCCTATTTTTATCTGTCCGTTGGAGCCAGGGCTGGAGCCGCACCCATGCCCGCTGCTCCGCACTGCATGACAGGATCACAGCCCACAGGGGAGAGAGGGAGCGAGGGAGATTAGGGGGGGGGGGGGGGGGGAGGGAGAGAGAGAAAGAGAGAGAGAAATAGAGAGATGGCGGGGGATAGAGCGAGGTCGAGAGGGATACAATTAAAAAGTACAGATGGATAAAGAAAGAAAGAATGGGAGGGGGGGAGAGAGAGAGAGACAGACAGACAGACAGACACAGACACAGACACAGAGAGAGACAGACTCTCTGGCATGGTCACATGGTACGAGTCACGACCAGGGCAGTGCCTGGTTCCCCACTGCCCCTCAGATCAGAGCAGACACTGTCACAGTCAGGGTCACTCTGAAGTACACATCTGTTGTCCTGTGTAGTGTTGTTGGCTTTTTCTGGACCGCTATTACCTCCCGTTATTACAGCCCTTTCTCACCTGTCAAGCCTCTACCAAACGCTCACAGAGCGCGGGATGACCACCCTATCTCACCCACCCCCCCACCTATCTACTCCTCACCCTTCCCTCCCCTTCCTCAGCAGACGTGCTCTGTGATCGTTGCCTATGGTCTGATGTGGGACTTTTTTTTTCGTAGGGAATCTGCCCATTGTGCTTGTTTTTGTGTGTCTCCCTAGAGAACACTCGGACGAGCGGTATCCTGACCTCGCAGACGGAGCCGTACGACCTGTCCTTCTCTCGCTCCTTCCAGAGTCTGTCTCACCTGCCACCGTCCTACGAGGCGGCGGTCAAAGCCGACCTCAACAGATACTCCTCCCTGAAAAAACTCAGTAGGTGTCTCTTAAGTTCACTGCTAAAAAAAACCAACCTAAAATAACGCTGAGTAGGCTTCCTGCCTCTCCCAATGACCTGCATGTTAAACAAACTGCATTCATTAGTGCTGCTGCCTCGACTTGGCATACAAGAAGGACGATGAGGAATATTCCTTTATAATTATGTCGTGATATGATTGATACCTGAACACTTTTTAGCATGCTGGACCAGCACTGACGTCCTATTATACTTTAATAACCACAAGGCTTCTCTCTCGGTGGAGATCACTTTTATTCCAGACACCTCTCGGTAGGTCCAACATTAGCCTTACCGGTCCAACTTTTCCGCTAGAACCCACTCCTTCAACTCCCTCTCTCCTCATCAACTCTCCAAAATAAGAGTCCTCACATAAAACTGCCTCACAGTCTTGGATAAAATTAGAAACCATGAGTCATTGGTATTTCATGCTTCTACCCCTTGCCCCCCTTTTAAAGACTCCTCTTAAGCCTCTATAAAATCAGAAACCATGAGTCATTGGTATTCCATGCTTCCACACCTCCCTCCTCCCGTCCCATATTAAAGACTCCTCTTAAGAGAGGGAGCAGGCAAGGCATGCCACTATCTACGCTGGGAGCGTATAACTGCATTAAGACATTCCTCGCGCCCGAGCTACGGTCTGTATTGATTTAGTGTAGTAGGGTGGATTTCTGCTACGTAATGAGGTCTCATCTCATGATATTCTCTAAGTGGAACGCAAATACTCCTTAAGGCTTGTGTAATTGCATCATGGCTGTTCTATTTGGTTGCTGGCTCGGGACCAACGGCAGGGAATCGTAACGTACACCTCAATACGTTACTGCTGACTCACGTAGGCTGGTGGAGGTAGAAATCGGAGGACAGGTTCATTGTAATGCATATAATGGAATGAGTAATGGTACAGGTCCAAACACACGTGTTTGATACCATTCCCACCCATCCATGCATTACGATCCGATCCTCCTATTTCTGCCTCCACCCGCTTCCCCTGACACAGAGAGGAAATGAGGACTCCTGAAGTTCATATCTAGCTTGCTTTAATATTCTGGGCATAAAACAAAAACATGATTCTCCTCGCTCTTGAAGCACTCTTGTGCCGAATCATATAATCAGATGTCGTCCAATAGCACTGAGTCCCACAGTCCAGTCAAACCCACAGCATAAAAAAAGAAAAACGTAGAAACTGTCCTCAGGCGATGTCAACCCATCCTAGCAGCCGTTTTCTGCTTCCAAAGCAAATCATTTGTTGTAGCAAATAGCCAAAAGGCTCTGCCGGTTCCTTTTGTTACTCTGCTAGTGTCTCATGGTGATTGATCATGTTGGATTGTGCTGGAGGGGAGATAGAACAGCATTTTCTTTGTTGGAATAATGAAAGTAAAGCTCTGCCTCTTCTTATGAATGTTAATGGACGTTTAATTGAAAGCAAAGTATATACTCTGCGCAGAGCACACAGTCATAAGTTATTCATTCATTCCTTTTCAGTTTTGAGCTGAACTTGCCTGATTCACTATAAGGATTTAGAGTTTGTACTATACTGTAGTCCATTTTCTTATCTATAAATAACTCCTCTAGAAATTAATGACTTCTTGCTTTTATTTTCTATTTGATTCATTCTCATAAATGTATTTTTTGTGTTTGTTTATCATTTCATTTCATAAAGGTCAAGCCAATCCCCCTTCAGCATCATAATCATTTCATGACCAGCGTTTCTGAGAAATGACTGATCATAGCTGATGTTTCTGCGGATTTGTATCCATAATTGACATCGACAGGATATTCTACTGAGTGTTCTTTGAGTTCTGAAGAATCTCAATAATTCATTAGTAGCAGAATGATATTAGCGTTCACCTCAACATTACTTTAGCAGTTAACAGTTGAGACCCCAAGGACATCAGGCTAGGCAAATGGTGTCACATCATCTTTGTGGGGATGAACCTTTAAAGATGTTCTCTTTTTAATAATTTAGCCACAGCTCTAGTCAGTCATCTTTTTAACAGGAGGTGTGTGTGTGTGTGTGTGTGTGTGTGTGTGTGTGTGTGTGTGTGTGTGTGTGTGTGGGTGTGTGGGTGGGTGGGTGGGTGGGTGTGTGTGTGTGGGTGTGGGTGGGTGGGTGTGTGTGTGTGTGTGGGTGTGTGTGTGTGTGTGTGTGTGTGTGTGTGTGGGTTGGTGTGTGGGGTGGGTGTGTGAGTGTCTTTGTGTGAGATACAAGGGTAGGATATTGTGTGTGATATCACACTCCTTGACAGAGCTCGAAGTTCATGTAAAACTACATTCACATGTCTTGACCAGGGGAGGCTGCTGCTGGAGGTAGAAATCTGAGGATGGGCTCATTGTAATTCATGGAATAGAATTCCAGTCCATGCATTACAATGAACCCATCCTTCGATTTTTATCTCCACCAGCCTCCCCTGGTCTTGACCTGCTGTTGTATCACATAAGCTTGAGTATGAGTTCCTGTCTCAAGGACTTATTGGTACTTTAAAATTCACACGTGACGCAGCGGAACAATGACTCAATTAACATTTGTGTGTACACTGTCTGGGTGGTGCATGCATGCAGTATGACAATGTTTGTTTACAGACTTTTACACGACCTTTGGAAAGTTCATCCCAACAGCCAGCCATGCCGGTAGAATTACAGATCCAGACAAGGTTGTTGCTGCATGTTATATTGTCTGACCCCACCTCTTCTGCCTCTCCCTCTTTTTTCTATTCTCCGCTGCAGACAAAGAGGTTCGCATACAGATGGATTCAGATATTACACCGCACGTAATGTTGTCTTACACACTTAACCTTCTCTCTCCTACTCCCCAACCTATTCTCTCTCTCCCTTCTCGCTCCATTTCTTGCTTTCTTTTTCTCTTTTCTTGCCCATCTCCTCTTCCTCCCCCTTTTCTCTTCTTCTCTACAGCGGATAGAGAAGTAGATGAGTACTACTCCCGTAAGCGTCACCTGCCTGACCTTGCCGCCCGAAGCACACTCCCCTTACATGTCATCAAAATGAACCAGGAACAGGTGGGTACTTATCAGTCTTTCAATATTCTATATGATTTGAAATGCACTGGCGTTTGAAATCAAGAACTTGCATCTGTTCTGATGCTCTGTTTGTGTGTCTGTACTGCTGCTGGTGGCAATCGTAAAGGGATAGTTCATTATTTTACAACTTATAGTCAGATGGTTCCTTACCTTGAAGGTAGGCTATGGGCCAGGAGAAACCATGTAATCCTTGGCTCAGAACCATGGATTACAGTTTTTCCTGGCCCATAGAGGACACAAGGATCCTTTCATTGCCCCTCTGGGAATTAGTAAAAAATATATGAATTCATTGATTATTCATTAATTCATTCAACAGCAGCAGCAGCAGCAGCTCCAGCAGCAGCTCCAGAGCCAGCCCCTGCAGGCCCAGGTGTCCCAGCCCCCTCTGCAGCAGCAGCCTCCCCAGCAGCAGCAAGCCCCACAGAGGCAGAGGCCCCGCCGTGTTCAGAGGGCAATGTCCCAGGACCGGGTCCTGTCACCACAGAAGGCCCCGGAGCAAGACTACAGCACGTCCTCCCACGGGATCTCCCCGTACGGAGGTCGGATCCTCTCTGACGAGCAGCTCCTGTCCGCCGAGCGCCTGCGATCGCAGGAGCGGCTGATGGCACAAGACCGGCTCTTGTCCCAAGAACGTCTCTTCTCCAAAGACCGACTGTATTCCAAGGATCGACTGTTGTCGCAAGATCACCTCTACTCGAAAGACCGCCACTTTTCACAAGACCGCCTCTATTCACAAGATCGCCTCTACTCCCAGGACCGCCTCCTGTCCCAGGAACCTTTGCTCTCGCCGGACAAGCTGATGTCGCTGAAACGTGGCATAGTCGGCAGTGTGTCCGGGGGTTTCCGCGGCAATGACAAGTCGATGTCGCGCGCCACCTCGCACACAGACGTGTACATGCCCATCACACCTCTCATGGACCGCTACAAGATGACCAAAATGCACTCCCATCCCAGTGCCTCCAACAACGCCGCGGCGACGACCCCAGGCCACTCCAACACGCTAGCCATGAACCACACGGCTTCTAAGAGGCAGCAGTTTGCCTCCAGACGAACCCACACTGTGGAGCAGCTGCACTACATCCCCCAGCATCACCAGCAGCAGCAACAACAGCAGCAGCAGCAGCAGCAGCAGCAGCAGCAGCAGCAGCAGCAGCAGCAGCAGCACTACCGGACCGGAAGCAAGACTGAAGTGACTGTTTAACGCTAGCACGTTAACCACTAATCGTTAGCACGCGCGGAAGTGTGAGTGTGGGAGAGGGGTAGGGGTAAGGGGACACTGGCCTTGTATGAAGGTAGGATACTTTTGTGTGTGATGTAATTTCACACTCCGTAGCTCAGTTTCCTGCAAAGTCAATCAGTTAGTATAATCACATTTCTTGGCCTTGTCAGACTTCAACAAAGAACAAAGAACGATCCGTACCGTGAGAGACTGGAGCGATACGTGCTTAAGTTCATAAGTAGACACAAGCCCAGCAAAGACTGAACCCATGTGAACCCATATACAGGTGGATGGACTATGGTACAATAAGATGGGTGTTGTCTATTAATCTACTGTTATTCCAGTGACCCTCAGCACCAGCTCTCCTCTATTCTATCAACCTATCTATCCTTCAACCAATGGGCTCCAGCTCACAGGGCACTCTTATGGGAGGACATGGATCACATCTGAATATGGAGACTTTAGCAGTCTCCCTGTCCCAACACCAACTATTCTGTGGACTTTTATGAAGGTAATTCTTAAGGGCTTTGCATGGTTAAACACAAGGGCCGAAGTCTCCATGACTTCTGTTGTGAAACACAACTCGACCACGGCTGATGAACCGGGATGAACCTGTAATAATAACTTTATAAATATATAAATATAAACTACCGTTTGTAATTCCAGTCCTACTCATAGCTATAGAGAACCTTGAAATACATTGAAACTGATGTTACAGTACTAGCACTTCTATCGGTGCCTCTGACAAATGTTTCATTTTTCTAAAAAACGAAGTGGTTTCGTGGGTTAAAAAGCACAATCAATTAAGAGTTTTGTTTCTGTTCTGTTCTTTCGTTCATAAGTTTGGTCGGTGATGGCTACAGTAGCTCGTATCAGTTTGTTATTAAAGCAATGGCAGGTTTCTTTGCTTCCAGTAGATGATTGTAAATAAGCTATTTCTAGAGGCAGTATATGGAAAAGTCTGTACTGGTTGGCTTTTGTATTAGACTGTCTGTTTTCAGTAGACTCTGAACGAATTATAAATCATCACAGTTTTGTGAGTTCAGCCTAGAAAACCCACTTAACCAAGTATTTGACAGGATACATTACTACTATAATGTGTGTGTGTCAGGGGAGGCTGGTGGAGGTAGAAATCAGAGGACGGGCTCATTGTAATGCATGGATGCAAACATTTGATACCATTCCTTATTCCATGCATTACATTGAGCCCGTCCTACGATTTCTACCTCCACCAGCCTCCCCTGGTGTGTGTCTTTTCAACTCTGTTTGTAGTATGAGAAAGGAATGAATGTGTTGTTGATCAAAAAAAATATACCACTGTTCATATTTGGATGTAGACTGTGTGCATTGACTTAAAAGAGAAGTTGGACATTATGATGATGGATACTAATGCTTGTTGCAGTAGGGTCAAATAAACCATCCATATTTTTCTAAACATACATGATTATTTCAAAAGGAGTAGTTTTTTTCTTCTAGTTGTTCAACCTGCCTTAATTTTCTTTACCTTTGATGAATAATTGAGAATAGAATTACCTACAGTATACACCAACTATTTTCAAATCAAGATATTCAAATTGAATTCAAAGTGGAAGCTAAGTGTTGAAGCACTAAGGGAACACAGAAGTGGGAATCATTTTATGTCACAAAACCGTACATTCTGTTTCTCTCAGGCAGGGTCACACCTCCCATACCATAATATGTCACTCTGACAGACAGCTTCATCTGACAGGTTAACCATCAAATATGCCACAAACGCAGGTCAAAGCACTATTTTACTTTGACATCTGAATTAATACCCCTGACTTTAACGCCAGCCAGTGCAATTTCCGTCCTTCTTTAAATTCATCAAACTCCAGGGGTGCGAACGGCAATTCTCACAGCAAACAACAGACTCGCAATCACAATCCTCCACAAACACAGAAGAGGGGGGGAAATAAACGGAATAAGGTCGGGTTTCCAATTTGCACCGATCCCCCTAACCCATCAGCATTTAGATGAAAATATGACTCTGCAATCAAAAGGAATCTACGTATGGATGGGGAAAGTAAGTGAAGCGTACGAGGTAAGATGGTCAGGCGCTAGTGTTGGCGCTGGCACTGCAGTGGTAGAACCCCTCCTACAGGACAGTGAGTAGAGAAGCCCGAGAACAGGACTTTCTATAAAATAATCAGGAGCGTTCCAGCTGTCTTTCCACATCCTATAATGCAATAAGTTGCTCAACAGTACAACACTATTTCATTCCTGAACTCCTCAAGTTTTAATGCTGACAAGGTTGAGGACAGAGAGGGCTTCTTTTGTTCATTAAAAATTGAGTTTTAGCTGTCTGGGTTTTTTCATTTGTTCTATGCTTTTGTCATTCCTGTTAAGCCACCCAGAAAGGATTGTCATCTTTGAAATGGGAAAGGAGCATTTTTGAGCGGGGTTTAATATATAAAAATGTCAACATGTTTCATAAGCACTTTATCCCTAGAACCCATTGCACTCTGAAACCCATTGAAAGGACAAAGAAACTAGACAATGGGATTCCATTGAGCCACAAAAGGAAGCATGATGTACTGTACCTAGGAACACTACACGTCTCCACATTGAATCTTTCTCTGGTTAAAAATAAGTTACAATACAGTACATTAGTAATTTGACAAACCAGTCCAGTGGCCATACAGACACAGCCACAGCAGTGGAGGCTAGTGGTGGTAGAAATCGAGAGTTGATTGTGTGTTTTACATTCCTGCACCAGTCGAGTTGTTTATATGGACAACTGTGCCATGCGGAGTCACAACATCTCTCATCACTGCATGTCTCTGCTTCAGGGGAGGCTGGTGGAGGTAGAAATTGGAGGACGGGCTCATTGTAATGCATGGAATGGAATGAGCAATGGTATCAAACATGCATGGGTGATGCCGTTCCTAATTCCGTTCCATGTATTTCAATGAGCCTGGCCTCCGATCTCTTCCTCCACCAGCCTCCCCTGGACAACAGTGCATACAAGCATCTACTGTATGCATGTTATGGATTGTAGTGTAATTGTGCTTTCAGAGGGATTCTGTGCCTCTAATCCATCTGCAAACTTGTCAATAAAGGTTAGGTTGCTGGGAGCTTCACTTTGAGACAGGGGCTTCAGCAGACTCAATCATATAGTAATGGCTGTTGCAGGTTTTTAAACTGCTTACTTGGGCCCTGATGTATTGAGATTGAGAAAGCCCCCGAAACATTTATCATCGAAAAAACAAAGATGGGTATTTCAGCATATCGTCCTCACTGCCTCACTGAGCGTTGGAGACATTGAAAATCTCCCCAAAAAAATAAAAATCTCCCCCAAATTCGACCTTATCTCCGTCTATGCAGCATACAGCAACCCAAATAACAGTCAGTCATGATAATCCGCAGATTGGAGTCAGCTAACAGACATTTGTTTTACGACAGATGCCAGATTCAGATAAACATTTAATTAGCAACTCATCAACTCTGTCAAAGCTAATTATCCCAGCCCTCAGCCAAGCCAAAACCCGCTCCAGCGCTGTTCACAGTTGGTCCTCCGCTAAGTACTGCTGCCTGGGACACTGAGCTACAGCGACTTCATGTATACTGTAGTTAAAACCCAGCCACTGCTCTGGGGTTCAGCCCCAGTAATCGGACCGTTCTGTCTCTACATGGTCCTCTGGGTCAGGCTGGAGAGGACGATGAGTTGTGTAATACAGGCTGGCAGAACATTCTGCTGATTTAACATGATCATGTTGACCAGTACTTTACCAGCTCATTAGGGAGGATGCTAGAGCCACTGGCTAGGGCTGCCACCTGTCCTGTTTTTTGTTTCTAATTTTTTTTCCCACCAGTCCAGTCCAATTTTTAGCATCATGTCAGTGGGCAACATTTTGTGATGACACATCCCAATGTTTGAAGAAATGCAAATGCAACCCAAAAGCGAGGAAGTGTGGGTTGAAAGTCTTGCTTTGTTGACAAGGAGTTGAATGTCGGAATGTTTTAAAAAAAAAAAAAAGAGATTCACATATTTCTCAGTGGCTTTCGTATGCATGTGACAGCCCAATAAACAATAACACAAACAGACAATTGGCTCCTGCACTGTTACATTATTATCTGATGGTGGAGGATGAAGTATTGGATGAGGTATTGTGACTTCACACAGTCCTTGTACGACGCACCTCGGCAAAAGACAGATAGATCTAGGAAAAAAACCCTGCATTATCTTCATCATTACTAAAGGCATGCAAAGACTGCAACCATTTCCAATTAGTATTCTGCATGCTAACATTTACACACACCAAACCAGCACAAGCTTCACATTAGCAGTTTCTCAGGGCTGACCTGTAACCTAGCAACTGTATGACGTCTTACACAGAAGATGATTAAAGCCACCTTCTTTACCATTCCGAGCATGAGCTCCTTTGATAGATTCTTGCCCGACCCCAACATTCTCCCCTCTGTGGCATGGTATTACCCACACATATGAAATATGGATTGTCATGCTGTCTTTAGCCTTTAAAGACACGAGTTTGCAAGCATGTAACCTGCAGAGAACCATCATTTCAGCTTTGGGAGCCATGATGAATGAGGTGCTTCAACTTGTGTGATGTTGCTGCTGGTGTTGTATACAATATGGCCAAGCAGGGGTCAGCTCTTTGGTCCAATAAGAAGTTGGAAATTCTGCTTCATCTCAGAGAGACACCATACGGCCAACCCACACTAACTCAGAATAACATACACACGCGTACACACAGACACCTGTATGTTTTAATTGTCTGATTCAGTTAGTCAACAACAACTCAATACATCAAAACTCTTTGAAGCTTTTCTTCTACAGCCCAGAGTGAAATGATTCCTCCTCTGTCCTAGCCGTGCACCATCTGCGCAGCTCTGTGAATAAGCGCCACAAAGGCAGAGAGGCGCAAGCTGAATCTATTTTCATAACGCCACCTGAAGATGTAATTTGCGAGTTCGACATAAATTGCCTCTGCCTGCATTATTGCTTTCTCCCTCCTATTCACCCCATCTGGCCCTCCTCCTCATCCTCCTCGTCCTCCTCCTCCACACTTCTCCGTCTCTCTGCACATTGTTAAGGCTCTCCAATAACCATATGAAAGAGACACCAGGGAGCCTGGGCTGATGAGAGAGAGAGAGAGAGAAGGAGAGAGACGGAGAGAGGAGAGAGAGAGACGGAGAGAGAGAGAGAGAGAAAGAGAGAGAGAAAGAGAGAGAGAGAAGGAGAGAGACGGAGAGAGATGGAGAGAGGAGAGAGACAGAGAGAGAGAGAGAAGGAGAAAGAGAGAGAGAGAGAGAGATTGTTAGAGAACCACTGCTGCTGAGGCATCATAACTTGGGATAAAACGCATCCCTCCTTTGTTTTTCACTGGGCCTTCCTATATAACTGTTTTAAGATGTGCACCAGGGGAGGCTAGTGGAGGTAGAAATGGGAGGACGGGTTGATTATAATGCATGGGATGGAATGAGGAATGGTATCAAAAACACGCGTATATACATCTGGGTGCGATATACTTTAGAAGGGTATATATCTGTGAGACTCCAGAATGAGCTTTAGAGTTTGCAGGGTTTTTGAAGCTTAGAAAGGGAGGGGGGGGTCTGGGAGAGGGGAGAAAACGGAGGGAGGAGAGAGGAGGGAGGAGAGGGGGGCAAAGATTCAACTATTGGAAGAAGAGAGACTGCTGTGAAACTGGAAAAGTAAGATAGAAGGAATGACGTAAGACAGATGATGAGAATGGAGAGACTTCAGAAAGGTGAAGAGAAAGGAGAGACTTTGTCAAAGAGTAGAATAAGGTAACACAAACCACACTTATGCACTAGGATAGTTAGATATAAAAGTCTTTATTCGTCAAAGTCAAATAGAAAAATGTAGAAATATGACAATTGTAGCAATTGTAGAAATATGACAATCGAGTGAAAATAAGTTGAGTTGTTCTTTTGCAGCTTACAATGTAGAAAAATAAGTATTTATACAGCCAGAATTATACTGATTAGAGGAAGATACTGTAAGATCTATTGCCCTCTTAAATAATTCTGCTGAAGCAAAGTTATAACTAGATCTCAGTATTCTGACATCATCGGACCCCAAATGACTAGAGAGCTGTAAATCAAGCAGTGGAGGCTGGTGGAGGTAGAAATCAAAGGACAGGCTCATTGTAATGCATGGGATGGAATGAGGAACGGTATCAAGCACACGTGTTTGATACCTATTTCTCATTCTGTTCCATGCATTACTATAAGCCTGTCCTCCGATTTCTACCTCCACTAGCCTCCACTGAATCATTGCATTGTATTCATTCTGAAGTTTGCAAAGAAACAAAATCAGTAATGGGGAGACGTCTACTACTTCTACATGTAGCTAAGTAGCAGGATTGCATCTAACCACAGGCTTACACCAGGGAAGGCCAGTGGAGGTAAAAATCGGAGGATGGGCTCATAAATACCATTCTTTATTCCATTCCATGCATTACAATGAGCCTGTCCACCGATTTCTACCTCCACCAGCCTTCACTGGCTTACACTCATTCTATGTCTCTAAATACGGTAATTTAGCAGATACCCTTCCATCCAAAGTGACTCACAGTTACATTCAACAACACATGGGGCATCAAACCCATAACCCTGGTATCACCAGCATCAGAACCCAGTCCTCTGAGCCATCAGAACCTCAACTAGATCTGCAGGAGCAGGGCCACACCAGCCAGGGTCCACTTGGAAGGGTTCTCTTTGGTCTTCAGATTAAAGGTCCACACGTAAGTGGGTCCCCTCTGGCGGGTCTTGTAGACGGGACACTGGTAGACGTTGCGGACCTCCTGCTTGTCTACAGGGATGGCCCTGATGAAGATGACAGGCACGGTCGGTGTGAGCTCCTTCAGACGCGCGTCCACCATCATTCCAGCCTGGGAGAGGACATGGAGGACATGGGTGGGTTATTGAACACAGCTTAAAACAAAGATCTGAGGAAGAGTGGCAATATGATTGATGCTTCATGGTTGCTTATTTAGCCATTATTTTTGCTTTTTTTTTTTTATTTATGACTAAACATAGACCAAAACTTCTGAAAAAAAGCAAATAGCAAAAAGACAGACATGGGAATATGGACCAACTTTGTCAAATGGTGTACTGAAGGTTGTTTTTGTCAAACTTTTCAAAACCCTTTCAACAGTTCATTAAAGTACACAGTTTGAGACTTTTGGGGGAGTCTTCAGAGAGCTCAAATACGTTGGTACCCTTTAGAAGTGGTGAAGGTCACTTGAGTCGGAGCTGACGTCGTCCTGTCTTGCCTCACAGTACACACTCTCCAAACAACCTGAAAGACTGGTTCGTCCCTCTAATTAATCCCCCTCTCTTTAGCTTCCGACAGACAGAAGTTTCAGCACGCTCAATGACTTCAGGAACGAATGTAAATCCCAATGACTTTGGAGAGCTCAGAGGACGAAGCACTTTATGATGTCTGAGTGAATTACGGCCCTAATTGCGTCTGCAGTTGCCGTAAAACTTTGAGCGTGCTCTTTTAATACTAATAGTTTATTCCTATTTTGGTAAATAGGAATAATGGAGGTCATAAATATGCCATCCTGTCTCATTGAAATTCAGAACAAATGATCAGCTTTATTTCCCTTCAGTTGTTTTATGTTGAAATTAATATCTCAGCATTTTTTGTCATAATATTGACTTAATATACTGTATATGTATGGATTGCGAGGACGAGCTGAATATACATCATCAGTTGGAGCTACGATACTGTGAGCTGCAGAAACACAACCACACACCCTCCCCCCTGGCTATCATCTCTACATCTTGATCATATACGTGCAGCGTAGTCAGCGTACTACTGTATATCCAGCAGTATTTGATGTCCGCATCCCCCCTGAATAAGTAGCAACGCTCATTCATATAGATGAGCAGGTTTATCATAAATCTTTGACTTTTACAGCTGCGGTTCGGAGCTGCAGAGTCCAGATGGAGGCTTGCTTACTCCCCCGTTCACACTTCACTACACCCAGCCTCTGGCACAGAGCTGGCCCAGGGGCAGAGAGGAGAGGAGAGGGGAAGAGAGGAGAGGGGAGGAGAGGAGAGGTGAGAAGAGGAGAGGAGAGGAGATAGGAGGGGAGGGGGGAGGAGGGGGGGGGCAGAGAAGAGGAGAGGGGAAAGAAGAGGATAGAAGAGTAGGGGAGGGGAAGGGAGAGGAGAGGAGAGGGGGAAGGAGAGGAAAGGGCAACTTACTTACCTGTCTGCTTGCCTGCCTGCCTGCCTGCCTGCCTGCCTGCCTGCCTGCCTGCCTCCTGCTTTCTTAGAGAAAAGGCAGCACTAGTCTTAAGTGTGATTAAAGTGTGCCAGTGCATACACTGCACATTTACTAATGAATACTGTAGGAAGAAAAGGACGTGCAGGGAAAACTAAAGGTACATACACAATACCATAGCAAGCTTCATGCATATACATATTGGCCTGAAATGCTGCATGCATATGGATCAGGGGAGGCTGGTGGAGGTAGAAATTGGAGGATGCGCTCATTGTAATGCATGGAACGGAATAAGAAATGGTATCAAACACCATTCCACATTCCATTCCATGCATCACAATGAGCCCGTCCTCCAATTTCTACCTCCACCAGCTTCCCCTGATATACAGTAGATAGTGGTGCAGTGAGTAGTGTATGATGTTCCTAGGGCTGGATTTAAACACTATACCACACACGATACTGTAAAGAGCAGAGTAGTCCCCTGGGACAAGAGCCGTACAAAAGCCTCCCTCTTTAATCTATACATGCAGCAGTACATTTGGAACAGAGATGTTACATCTAATACAGTTCCATAAGCGTCAGTGATACTCTCATAAAAAAGAGCTTACTTTGAAGCCTGGGGATCTACGGTTGGTTATGGAAGGCAGTGTAATGTATGGAACGTTTGTGTGTCCAATACCAGTCCTCATTCCGTTCCATGCATTTCAATGAGGCCTGTCCTCCTACAGGAGAGTACAAGTGTATGTGTGTACCTGTGTGTCCCAACGTGCTCCCTCCATGAAGAGGCCGTGGACATAGGCCCCCTCCCGTGGCGGACTGCTGAAGTCCTCTCGGCTCTTCTTGGTGACATCACACTGAAGACACATCCTGTCCAGAGGCCACTCGTTCCTGAGAGAGAGAGCAGTGGTTCAGGGACAGTCACGGGATGATGTCACCATCACCATAACTCGAACAGTCGCGATTTCATCACCATCAATCATTGGCGATGCAACCTGTACGATCAATATTCTCTGAGTGTGAGGTAGAATTTGATTGCTGTAGAAAATGGAATACTTGGTGGTAAAATCCATCAATTCAAGATCATGATAAACCCAACACTATAACTGCGTTCCTTTACTTACTGTCATCATGGTTATGTTGTGTGTTTTCATTGAAATGTTAAATGTGTTATGACCCTGTTTAACGGTAAATGATAAGGCTAGGGTTTAGGGTCTACCCTACTGTACCTGCGAGCCATGGCCTGCATGATAGCGGTGAGGAAAGACTGGGGGTTGAAGAAGCCGGCCAGCCACACGGCCGAGGGCAGGGTGAAGTCAGACGCCCAGGCCTCCAGCTCCTTGATCCTGCTCAGCAGGTCCGTGAACCACAACGACAGGCCACACATGGAGGGGTAGGCCCGCCTGGTCCAAGACTCCGGGACCAGGTCCAGGAAGATGGCGTTCTGGAGGCTCTCCATGTCACTGGTCATAGTCAGCTCTCCCTGGGTGGTTAGTTCATTTGCAGATTAAATGAATGTGCTGTATATTCCCGTAGTTGTTAATATCGTCAGATATTAAGATATTTTTTCTTTGTCTATGCCCAGAGAAGTTGTTTGAAGTTTTAATTCCAGCAACAAATGTGTCATTTCCTGTCTGTGTTTCCAGGTAAACACTGAGGTGAAAACGTATTTAAAAAAGGTGAAATCTCAAGGTGTCTGTTCCACACGGAAACATCCTGTGTGGCACAACACAACCCCCCCCGTAGCTCCCGGAGCGTATCGTACATGAACAAATGGATACATCTTACAAGATAGCAGAAGAAATATGACGATATATACGACAATATGAAATGGTGTGTCCTTCACCGACTCATCCTGCGGCTGATGAATGTATATTACGCAACGGTTTGATCGGAACAAGCTTTGTGATTTGCCGAGAGGCTTTCTCGTCAGGCCTAACAATACCCCTCAGTGTGTAAACCATGAACGTCTCATCCTTTCAACTTTCCTCAAAATCACTCAGTCAGATCCCTCACAAATCGAGGCACACCCCCCCCCACCTCTCCCCCCCAAACGCCTGTTTCTCCAAGGCTAAGACTCTGATAGTTCCAATTTATTTCCACAGTAAAGACGAAATATGACTCCATTCTCTGGCACAATGGAGTACATGGCATTTTAAATCACTGGGGCGATTTATCAGACACACAGTGTTGAGAGATGGAACCTCATAACTCCTCAGAAAACGCTTCAGTCCTCTCTTCTGTTCCATGCCGCTCAGTCAAACCCTCCACACACACGCACACACACACACCTCCCTCCCACACACACACACACACACACACACACACACACACACACACACACACACACACACACACACACACACACACACACACACACAAAAACGCATGCACATGCACACACAAACACACACACACGTCTAATTCCACTCTAACCCTCCAGGCCGGCACACTAACTCACAATTAAGACAGGGCTTTTGAGAAACACTGTTGACATTAAGTTATGTATGAATACTAACACAGCAGACGGCCAGTGTAAACAGAGGCTTCAGCCACCAGAGCATGAATCATGACCACCATGACAAAATGCTCCTTCAACTTATTTAAAGGGACAATTTACTCAAATGTCATACTTTGTTAGTCATTGTCACAGTGGTTATCGTCATCGTCAACATAATATGCATCATCATTATCATCATCATTACCATCCTAATCCCCAGGTTTTGGTTGTGGTATGTTGTCCTACCTTGAGTCCGAGGCTGAGCTCCCGTAGAGAGCGTTTGATTTCCTGAGTGAGCACGTTCATCCTCTCACACTCCTGTAACGCCACCACCTGGTAGGGAGTCCTCTCCTCCGCCTTCCCCAGCAGCTCCGCCATGTTAAACTCCTCTGGGAGCTTCTCCATAATCTCCTCCAGCACTGCACGCACCTGTGTTTGTGTGTGTGTGTGTGTATGTGTGTGTGTGTGTGTGTGTGCGCGCACGTGTGAGTGTTTGTGTGTGTGTGTGTGCATGCGTGTGTGTGTGTGTGTTTGTGCGTGTGTGTGTGCATACGTGTGTGTGTGTGTGCGTGTGTGTGTGTGTGTGTGTGTGCGTGTGTGTGTGTGTGTGGACAGGGAGAGGAGACAGTGTGAAGGTAAAGAGTGTGTGAGAGTGGTACACAATCACCTTGTCAGCCCCACAGTGGTACACAGTGGGGCTGACAAGGTGATAATGGACAGGAATGTGGAAGGATACAAGGTGACCCAGGGAGGGGTGAGGTACAGTATGACACTTGACAACTGGGTTGTCCTAGAATGGACACTGACGCCCCAAACTGCACGGAGCAAGTCGCCTACGTGGAGAGTGTGTATCCGGGGGTGCACTGCATCAGGGCAGATGGACTTAGGGAAGACAAAGCTATGAACTGTACAGTAGTAAGTCATCTCTAAGAGATGACATCACTGGGAAACTGAAGATAAGGAAACCCAAAAGATTAGGCCATCAATGTCAAACAAACAAAATAAGTAATCCAATCCGCTGACAAGTTGAGAAATAGCTTTTGGGGGAAAAAACTAAAAATCATAAATATTCATAGAAGATATTTGCAACAACAGCTCTTTGTCTTCAATAGCACTCAAATCCCCGGGGAATCAATACTCATAGTTAATTTCTGTTGTGAAGTGATGAAAGCTTTCGTCTATGTCAACTTTTTCCCAAGACAACCAGAATTAGAGATCAATCAACGGATTAATCATTGCACAAAGGAGATGAGGTCATAATATCTATGGATTTTCAGCTCAAATACTGAATCTGTCTTTGTCAGCTACTTCTTAGCCTGAATACCAAACGGGCCTTGTTCACACCGCCTGCAATGTTGTCATCTGTTAAAACTGGAGTAACCCTGTTTCTAAGCTGGAAAGGCTACACGTCATAATACATACAGTACTGCTTGAAAATATGTGAACCCCTTGTGCAATTATAGATTTACATACATAACAGGTTTACATTTGCCAATTCCATATGTTGGTTTAGAGGAAATCCTGTGTGTAGTAGAAAAACTAAATTATAAAGAAATTAGTGCAGGTGCAAAAATAAGTGAACCCCAAGTTGCATTGGTTAAATCAAGTAGGTAAGTAGAATCAGGTGGGTAACTCAGCCTAGAAGTGGACGCCCTTCCAAAATATCCCCAAGAGCCACAAGAAAAATAATAAATCAGGTAAAAGCCAACCCAAACATAATATATAGAGATTGGCAGACCTCCCTTGCTGCATCCCAGGTAACTGTGCATGCTTCAACAATAAGAAGAACACTGAATCGAAATGGCGTTCATGGGAGGGATGCTAGGAAGAAGCCTCTCCTGTCAAAAAAGAACCAAACTGCCCATCTTAACTTTGCCAGAGACCACCTGGACTAGCCTGAAGGTTTCTGGAAGTCTGTTCTCTGGACAGATGAGCCCAAAATTGACCTTTTTGGTCACAATCAAAACCACCACCAAAAGAACCTTATCCCAACAGTCAAGCATGGTGGTGGGAATGTCAAGATCTGGGGCTGCTTTTCCTCCTCTGGACCTGGACAACTCCACATCATTAAGGGAACCATGAATTCTGAGGTATACCAGGAGATTCTTAAACAGAACGTCAAGCTATCAGTCAAGGAGCTAAAGCTGGGCTGAAAATGGGTCAAGACAACGACCCAAAGCATTCAAGCAAATCTACCAAAGAATGGCTCAGGAGAAAGAAGATTTTTGTTTTGGATTGGCCAAGTCAAAGTTCTGACCTAAATCTAATCGAGATGCTGAAGAGAGCAGTTCATGCCAGAGCTATTAAAGCTATTAAATGTCAGACACCTCTACAGAGGAAGACCGCTCAAGAGTGGACACCTTTTAATCTACTGGGACACAAGTGGGCCTCCTCACCTCACCTCTCCTCACTCGGAGGGAGAGTGAGAACACTGACCTCATTCTACATTAACACACACACACACACACACACACACACACACACATTTCAAAGAAAAGCTTGGATTATTTTCCTACCAGGAAGGTAATGACAAATGGCTTGGATTTCTTTTGTCTTCTTGTGGAAAGCTGAAACTGCACACAAGGGGACACTCACCTCCCGCACCACACCCCAATTTCTACCTCCACCAGCCTCCCCTGATCTCTACAGTGGAATTCTGGTAAGAATGATATACTGTATATCAAATGATATATCAAATAATATGACTGCCCTGAGTGGTACAATATCACCTATGAATCACACCATTGGGATATAATAGGTTGACCTTTCAATCTCTCTCTCTCTCCTCCGTCATACAGTGAGTCTGTGAATCTCCCACCTCTCTCCTCCCTCATACAGTCTGTATGAGTCCCCCCCCTCCTCTCCTCCCTCCTACAGTGAGTCCATGAGTCCCCCCCCCCCCTCTCTCTCCTCCCTCCTACAGTGAATCCATATGAATCTCCCCCCCCCCCCCCCCCCCCCCTCACTCTCTCTCCTCCCTCCTACAGTGAGTGAGTATTTACCTTCTCTTCGCGGGTGGTCCCACTGCCTTCCCCAGCCCCCCCGTCTCTGGGCTGCATCTCCAGTACGGTGCGGAACAGCTTCTCCGACGTCTGCGTCAGGAAGCCGATCTCCGCATTGGGGTGGAGCCCGTACAGGTACGGAGACTCCGCAGGAAGTGTGTCATCAATGTACTATAGAAGGAGGAAATGACAGCTCAGAATTGCAATGTCTTGAAAAAAGGTTGACTTCATTGAAATGTGAAGGGGTGGATGTTTTACCATTGATCACGTTAGAATGGACAAAAACTGCATTTGCTTTTACCAGTATTTTGCTGATATTAGTTCCATTGTTGTGATGCTGTCATGATGTGTCTTTGTAAAGTGTGTTGAGACACCTGTGTGAAATGCACTTTATAAATAAAGTTAGATTTGTAAAAAAAAATCCAGGCCAGGTTCTGTCATTTGTTGTGCAGATGAAGGAGAGGACCCATTTCAGACTCCTGACCAGGGGAGGCCGGTGGTAGAAATCAGAGGTCGGGCTCATTGTGATGCATGGAACGGAATTAGGAATGGTATCAAACACGCAGGAATAGTGTGAAACACGTTTGACACCATTCCTCATTCCATTCCATGCATTACAATGAGCCCTTCCTCCGATTTCTACCTCCACCAGACCCCTCTGGGTCCTGAGATGCTAATGAGTAAGGTTGAAGATAGCGTCTGGCTGATTTGAGTGACTGTTAGTGGGCATTAATGAGAGGACATTGGTGGAGGAAATAGAAAACTCAGGCATCAAATGGCTCATAATAAATGGAAGTGTGCAGTCTCAACTCCAATAAGGGGGACATAAAAGTAAAAACAAAGAAAGCAGACTCTACACAACTTGAAGGAAAATGGAAGTTCAATATTAAAACCAATAATAGCACCCTGGTGAAGGCTGTTTTGAAAAATAGATAGGTTTATAAATTGTTTTTTAATAAAGGGACTTTTATTGTATTCCTAAAGCCCACCTCGAGAGGCTGAACATATTGTATTGGCAATGAATGTTAGAGTCTGGGTTAAGACTCTGTTAAAAAGCTTCAACACTGTTAAAGCATTATTGACCCAAAATGTCTAGATAGATAGAGAGATAGATAGGTACTTTATTGATCCCCGAGGGAAAATTAAGGCGTTACAGCAGCTCACATCACAAACAACAACAACAAAATAAAGTGACAATAGAGTAATAGAATAAAATAAAATAGACATCTGAAACATTATATACAGTAAGAACAGTCCAGTATGATTTAACATCCCCCAGCCTGACTGATCACTGCGATGGAACCAGCCGGAGGAGGAGTTGTACAGTCTTATTGCGGCAGGCAGAAAAGATCTCCTATAACGCTCCTTAGTGCAACGTGGTTGTAATAATCTGTTGCTAAAGGAGCTTCTCTGCTCTGCCACAGTATCATGTAGGGGATGGGAGAGATTGTCCATGATGGCCAGGTGTTTGGTCCTCATCCTCCTATTGGCTACCTCCTCCACAGTGTCCAGGGTGACACTGAGGACAGAACTGGCTTTACTAATAAGCTTGTTCAGCCTCTTGGTGTCACCTTCCTTGATGCTGCCTAAAGAGTGTCTAGAGTGTTGCTGTGCAATGTTTCTCCTCTCCTCCCTTTTCCTCCTCTCCTCTCCTCTCAATCTTCTCTACTTCCCCCTCCTCATCCCTCCCCCTGCCCTCCTCTCTCCATTACTCCTCTCCTCTCCTCCACTCCTCTCCATTTCTCCTCTCCCTGCCCTCTCCTCTCCACCCCTCCCCTTTATTTAGTATTTGGGCCAGTCCAGATGGCTGAGGGAGAGGACATGCTTTAACAACTCCCTCGGGACCCACAGGCCTTTCCAGTCCCTGTGCTCTGGCCAAGTCTCAACCACTCAGCTCTCATCTCTACAGCCAAGTCTAAAACGCTGCTACCCTCCAACCCTCCAACCCTCTGTGGTGTCTGACAGGCTGGACATGCCCAGAGAACAGCACCCGGACTGGGTATAATTAAATACAACCCCTCCCTCTCCAGTTTCTGTCCCTGGAGACCTGGTGGGAGAGATCTGGACTGTCTGCAAGTGCCCGGCAGACATTTTATGAGCCAGCGTTACTGATATCAATCTTGGCAGTTGTCAGTTTTTTTCTTTTAAAGGGCAGCGGTGAAGTCAGTTCCTGCTGTCATAACAACGAGGGGCAAACAATACATATTCCAGAGATGGAAACCAATATCAGCACACGCACATGGTCACAACAACTAAATCAGAATTGACACAACATGTTCGGTCCATTATTTCCCTTCGGTTATTTCCCAAGTGGATGTCTCTCTCATAAATTAAGGATGATATTTTCAACCGACCGTAAGCAATTGACACAATAACTTAGTGTTTACGCATAAGCTTATCCAGTGATAAAGTTTTCCCAATTTCAAGGTTGGTACAGTATCTAATAAATAATGGATGGTATTACTCACCTAAGCCATGGTGGTGTGTAGTAAGTGGTAACTGGATGTTACCGTACCGATTTTACCATACAGAGTAGTATATTAGAAGAGTAGCGCCAAAGAGCTTCAAATAGTTCCATCTAGCTAGCTTCCTGGTTAAACTTCCTGATTTACCCAATATTATTATTTATTTCTTTTTAAATATGTTTCATTGGACTAACAACCGGTTGCCTGGCAACTTGCTCCGTTGGGATAATGGAGGAACTATTTGGCGTTGACCAATAGAAAATGTACCTCTTCATACGCGCCACTCTTCCTTATCCAACAGTCTGGTTCTTGTTATTCCTCTTAGTTGATGCATACTCTCCAGTTTATTAGCAGGTCTTTGTCCATCTAATGGACTGTGTCAAGACTCAGAAGTGCCTTTTGCAAAGAGCACAAACTTCTCCTCCACTCTCCCCTAACAATAGAAAATTGACTCCTTCATTGGTGCCACTCTTCCTTATACAACACTCTGGTACTGCACAGTAGCTGCTAAAGTATATGCTTCTTAGCCAACTATTTTAAAGTTGTTCTGTGTAATAGGTCTACCGTGATAATTGCTCTGCTGCATAAGAGATAGCTTGCCTGAACTAACTTGATCACTAAACAGGTCGTGATAATCCCCAAAATAACAGGCCTCTGACTTGGTGGTACAGTAGCTGTTGTAGTTCATATCTCTCACCACCTGGTAGTTGTAGTCTTTGTGTGGCTCTTACCTGGTGGTAACTGTTGTAGTCCATGTTTCCAGGCAGGAGGAAGCTTGGCGCCAGGTAGAGCTCTCCCTCCATCATCTCAGGCCTGATGAACTCCTCCAGGTACGTACGACACAGGCGTCTGTCCCAGTCATCAGTGATGTGGCCTCCGTACATGATCTCACCAAACAGGTAGCGGAGGTCGTCATAGGGCACCTGGGACAGAAACAGCTCACATGACGCCCCTGGCTAACGTTGCCGATGTTTTGATTTATTTATTATTGAAACTGCAACAACCAAACCTTTTTCCATACTGTAGCTCTGTATTGCACCATATCACTCTCACACACACACACACACACACACACACACACACACACTCACGCACGCATACACACACACACACACACACACACACACACACACATACACACACACACACACCTTGGAGTTGGCCTCGAGGTAGTTGTAGAGGACGTTAATGGAGATGGTGAGGTCTCCTGTGTTGAAGGGGTAGGACCTGTTCCAACCCTGAGGGCCAAACTTGCGTCTCTCCGCCACCACAGCATGGAAGTAGCACAGCGCAAACAGGATGCTCTTAAACTCATTCTCCCGTGCACACATCTCCAATGTGTCCTAAGAAATAGGAAAAGGCACAACTTATCCACCCAGATGAATGTCAGTTGAAGTTCAATTGTCTCTGTACAGGTGCAGTCCAGGAACAGACCAACGTTGAGATGACTACTGTCGATAGCAGTAAACTCAGGAATGAAATTCCCTTTTAATTGTCACTACTTGTCAAGAGCTTTCCGCCTCCGGCTGTTCTGTAGGCTCATTACTTCAGATAAGAGGAATAAAAAACTGACATAAATGGCATGGAAATGTCCGGGGACGGACAGTTAAATAAGTATGCCAATAAACCCTATGGATACACTAAGTATAAATTGCCTCTATGTGTGTGGGTGAAATGTTGAGGGCTGTGGTGAGGGCCTTTCACTTATCCCTGCAGGGGAGACAACTCCTAGGATGCACATACACGTACACACACTCGTACATACACACACACACACACACACACACACACACACGTACACACACACGTACATACACACACACACGCACTCATGCACGCACGCACTCTCAGAGAGTTAGTTAATATTCTGTACAGCCTGCTTCTCTGCTCAACACAGCTGAAAGCGAAGCATACTCACCCTATTCACGGACTGGAGAGAGGACACACACACACACACACACACACACACACACACACACACACACACACACACACCGTATTCACGGGCTATCGCCTCAGAGAGGAGCGAGCACAGACAAACAGAGTGTGTGTACCAGAGTGGGAACAACCTTCAAATTCAATATAAAAGTTTGTTGAATAAATCCCATGGAGTTTCTGTGTAACAGTGTGCAATAGTAAATACTCATACTCATAAAATGCATGTGAATACTGTAAAAAGAATAAATCATGATAGCCATAGGTATTTTGCTCGGAAACAAGGCATGGAACAAGGCATGGAACATGGAACAAAAAAACACTTAAAATCTGTAAAAGCCTATATTTCACAGCCTTTTAAGGACTGTAGCTAGACAACAACGCCTATCATTGCAGCGGTCTGCTTCTTAAACCGGTCCAGTCTCCTCCACTGTCTGTCAAGCACAGCCAGGGAATGGACATTGGCATTGGGGCTATTTGTATCTCCTAGTGAAAAGGTCAAGAGGAAAGCAACAGTCATTTCTCTGGCTTAGCGCAGGCTTAGCTAGTGTGGGTGGGCTTTAACAGAGGGTTAGCGCAGCATTGATTATTAGAATTAGCTTTCAGTGAGTACACATGACCGGAATATTCTTCTTCTTTTCCCTAGGGCACTTCCCGTGAGTCAGCGGGTGTGAGGTGCAAAGACGACGTCCAAAGACGACACACACACTCACACCGACACACACACCGACACACACACCGACACACACACACACACACACGCACACACGCACACACGCACACACGCACACACACACACACACACACACACACACACACACACACACACACACACACGTGTGGGATGGGAGATAAGCACTGAGGTAATGGTGTAGAGGGAGGTGTATTGGCAGCTGAGCAGAGGCTAATGGTAGACTATAGATGGAGATACGGTTGATAAGTCAGCTAGAGAGGCGAAGCTCGAAAAAGTGCAATGACACAACGGAAAATACCCATCACAGAGACTCACTGAGGTGGTTATTGAATAATGTGTTAAAGGCCCACATTTGTCATTTGGCCTTTTTTTTTTAGCTGATACTGTATATGACATCCTGGTGCTGCACAATTTGTCAATGATTCAGTCTGCCATTTAGGTCAAAGTATGTGTATTTTGGGCGATACATTCTATTTTCTTAGCTCCTCCTGAAATCATTGTGCCGTGACGTATGACATTTCATACAGCTACGGAGCTGTGAGGTGTGGCATGGCCAACCTGTTAGAGCCCAGAGTCGAATAAATAACCTTTCCAACCCCCTTCACCGGCTTTTTTGCGACTGAGTCAAACAACCTTTCAACACATTTTACTGAGAATTGTTCCTAGCTATATCTGCCATTATTTCCACATTATTTCTACATCGCCACGTCAGTGCTAACGTCAGTGAAACCGTTATTTGAGTATTTTTTTTTCAAGAAAAATCAGGAAGTAAAAGTGGCTGGTGTGGGCCTTTAATATTTATGTTGATAAAACAACAGGTCAATCTCCTACAGAATTTCACTCAGCTTTGCCTCCATGTGTCCTGCATTTCCTGAGACAACCCTGCAGACAGAGTCCAAACCCCACACTCTCCTACCAGGGGAGGCTGGTGGAAGTAGAAATCGGAGGACAGGCTCATTGTAATGCATGGAATGGAATGAGAAATGGTATCAAAGACGTGTGTCTGATAGCATACAATGAGCCTGTCCTCCGATATCTGCCTCCACCAGCCTCCCCTGACATGTTTATAGTGACACCTGTGTCCTCCATGGGTCATGGGCAATGTGAAGGTTGGTGGGAGGTGACACCCTCCATCTGCTGACTACAAGAGCAGACCAGAGCAAACTGGCAACCTGATGACAATATTACTGAGAAGGTTGGCATGCATTGACTGAGCTGGCAGAGGGAACATAAAGACATCAACACATAACTGTACGCCCCTACTGTTTATACACATTTTATAGGTTAGCGTGTGTGTGTGTGTGTGGGTGTGTGGGTGTGTGATTGACATGCATGCAGTGCATGTAGGTGTGCATATAAGTATGTGAGTATCTCTGAGTGCGTGTTAAACTGGTTGAAGTTGTCAAGGTCATTGTGAAAGTTGGCATTGTGTCACAAGTGTGTGAGTGTGTGAGTGTGCGTGTGAGTGTGCGTGAGTGTGTGTGCGAGTACATGTGTGTGTGTGTGTGTGTGTGTGTGTGTGGTGTGCCCGTGTGCGTCTCTGAGTGTGTGTGTGTGTGTGTTGTTACCTGGTTGAAGTTGTCCAGGGCCTTGTGCAGGTTGGCGTGCATTCCCGTGGGTGGTTCGTTGGTGATTTTGATGGAGTTCTCCAGGATGCCCTGTGGTATGATGTGTCCCTCGCGGGTGGAGGAGGGCTCGGCGCTGACGAACACCCTGAAGCCGCTGTGGCTGCCTTCCCCATGCTGCTCCAGACGCTTCTCTAGAGAGCCCAGCCACCGGGCCACCAAGTGGATGTTCTACAGGGAGAGGAGGAGGATGAGGAGGATGAAGAAGAAGATGATGATGAAGATGATCAAAACAACTACAGCATGGTCATGGACACAGATTGGAATGGACTCCTCATGACTCTACAGACTATTAGAGTGGCATTTGCATGTGTGTGATATAAAAGCCTTCTCCCAATTGTTAGGAACGCATTGGAGGAGAAGATCTAGGTTCCTCCCCCTTAAATATTCTCCTACAATGTTTTTTGAGGATGAAATGAGTGGAGGACAGAGGACCAGACGCGAGGAGTCGTATTCCTAACAACTGAGAAAAGGCTAAAAGGGCAAAAGGTCAAAGGTTAACCATTTCAGGGAGGGTCAATTTTCCTAGCTGTTAGTAATTGTGAATTGAAATGAGTGTGCTGAAAAGACAGTTTTTATGGATGATTTCCTCACTAAACCAATTCCCCCACTGGGCATACAATGTTCTACTCCCCCTATCTAAAACTGCAACAGCCAACACAACGTGTTTTAACTGCAGAGGTCAAATACTCTCCAGGCAAAGCGAGGCTGAGGCAGAGAGCATTTTTTGCTTCGTCTCCTATTATTGCACAATACCATCTCCACTCCAGTGGAGGCTGGTGGAGGTAGAAATTGGAGAAACGGGCTCATTGTAATGCATGGGATGGAAGTATGGCACGTGTTTGATACCATTCCTCATACCGTTCCATGAATTATAATGAGCCCGACCTCTGATTTCTACCTCCACCAGCCTCCCCTGCTCCACTGGATATAGAGTCTCTTGTGTGTGTGTGTGTGTGTGCGCGCGCACACACACGCATGCATGTATGCATGTGTGTGCGCGTGTGTGCATGCGCGTGTGTCTGATACAGCCACAACACTGGGTACTATGTAGGCTTGGGTGGGCTCAATTTTCCATCTCATGTGTCCTGCTAACGCTTACAGGAAGTCCTCTGAGTGAGAAGGAGTCAGCCATGCCCCCTCGCATCACGCTGCGGTGCCCATTCCTAAATCTAATTACACCACTAATAACTCCAGTCATTAATTCATAAGCCTCTTTGCTTTCTCATTTCCTTTTCGCACTCCAAATTTAATCTTCCCTCTGATAGTTGAAGTTAACCTTCTTTCCAAACGACAGGAGATGCCAACGAGAACATTGCTGCAGTTTCAGATGACAAGAAAAGAGACCAGACAAAAGTTTCCAGTTGCGCGAGAAAGAAACCGCAGCTGCAG
The DNA here is from genome assembly GCF_951799395.1 of Argentina silus. Classification (NCBI taxonomy): domain Eukaryota; kingdom Metazoa; phylum Chordata; class Actinopteri; order Argentiniformes; family Argentinidae; genus Argentina; species Argentina silus. Next base: position 10,472,751 of record NC_139670.1, on the reverse strand, counting down.
GGGTGAAAGCCCCAAAGCAGAGTTAGTTTGAGAAAAGTACTATCAATAGCAAAGTTTGAGCTGGAACCTTGCAGCATATTAAACGGTACACAAATTAAAACTCAATTTAAGTGCTTCTTCATTGCCCTAAAGTCTTTCCTTTTGGCATGTAAATACTTGGGAATAAAGAGACCCCACCAACTGAGAGAGAGAGAGAGAGAGAGAGAGAGAGAGGCTCGCCTTAGAGCTTGTCACCTTAATGAGACCATTCATCCTTGGGCGCGCACACACACACCACACACACACACACACACACACACACACACACACACACAGGAACAGAGGAGGAGTGGAAGACAAACAAACAGACAGATGGAGAGTGAGAGAGATAGAAAGAGAGAGAGAGAGAGAGAGAGAGAGAGAGAAAGAGAGAAAAGTAAGAAACAGACAGACAAGGTCCTGCTGTGACTCTGCCGGCAAGGTTTGGCTATGATGCAGCAGTATCACTACTAAACACAACCCCGAGCGAGGCACCACAGCACAACCCTATCTGTCCCTGTCCCTGCTCAACAACACATTCATGTTCCCTCATCAGGGGCCTGTCCTCAGGACAGGTCCACAGCTGGGGCTCCACCAACGACAACATCACCCTGTAGGAGACACACACACACAGACAGACAGACAAACAGTGAAACAGACAATGAGACAGACAGACAGACAGACAGACAGACAGTGAGACGGACAGTGAGACAGACAGTGAGACAGACAGACAGACAGAAAGACAGACAGTGAGACAGACAGTGAGACAGACAGAGATACGGACAGACTGTTACGTTCCCACTCCTGCATGTGCGTGTGTCCCTGTTGTGTTTTGTGTTTCCTTCTGTTTTCTCCCTTCTCCTATCATTCTACTTTCAGGTGTCCGTCAACAATTGGCCATTCGACCCCGTCACCACTCATCTGTTCCTGTCCAATCAGAGGGCTGTCCGTTTCCTTAAAAAGATCCGCCTGTCTTCCCTTCGGGAGTTGACCCGTTTCTTTGTACTCGTGTGTTAGCTGTCGACTCTCCGTTCCGTTGTTTGTTTGAACCTCCTTTGTGTTCTAGTCTGCATCGTGTTTTCTTTTCTTAGGTTGTAGTCATTGTTTTTTTAAGTCTTTTTTTTCTTTTTCTTTTTTTTTCTTCTAGTCCTCATCTTGTTTTCTGGTAGTTTGTCTCTTTGTTATTTGTACGCCATAGGGGTAAGGTGAATAGGTAAGAGACCCATGGGTTTACATTTTCATCGTAGGCTTACCTCTGTTACAATTCACCAGGTTAGGAGTGGGTGCCTCCCTTTGTATGTATTAGTCTAGTGTAGCATAGCATTATAGCATAGCCTTGATAGTATAGCCTACTATTGCACTAGTTTAGGGGATCACTTGTTTATGATTTCTTTGCTTTGGCACCGCTCTTAGTTCCCTTTTCCCCTTGGCGTGTGTCTTGTGTTTGTGTTTGCCCAGAGCAAGTAAATACTTGCAATTTAGTTACGTTGGCTTGTGGCGTGTTTAATTCCTACAATAAGTTCAGTGTGCTCCCTTTTGTTGCGACTCCTCTACACCCCCTAGACGTAGGCAAGTTTTGATCTAGAGTCGTAACACAGACAGACAGACAGTGAGACAGACAGACAGACAGTGAGACAGACAGTGAGACAGACAGTGAGACAAACAGACAGACAGACAGACAGACAGACAGTGAGACAGGCAGACAGACAGAAAAGACAGAGAATGGCATCCACATAGACAGAGAGGCAGACAGTGAGACAGACAGTGAGACAATCAGACAGACAGACAGACAGACAGTGAGACAGGCAGACAGACAGAAAAGACAGAGAATGGCATCCACATAGACAGAGAGGCAGACAGTGAGACAGACAGTGAGACAATCAGACAGACAGACAGACAGACAGTGAGACAGGCAGACAGACAGAAAAGACAGAGAATGGCATCCACATAGACAGAGAGGCAGACAGTGAGACAGACAGTGAGACAATCAGACAGACAGACAGACAGACAGACAGTGAGACAGGCAGACAGACAGAAAAGACAGAGAATGGCATCCACATAGACAGAGAGGCAGACAGTGAGACAGACAGTGAGACAATCAGACAGACAGACAGACAGACAGTGAGACAGGCAGACAGACAGAAAAGACAGAGAATGGCATCCACATAGACAGAGAGGCAGACAGTGAGACAGACAGTGAGACAATCAGACAGACAGACAGACAGACAGACAGTGAGACAGGCAGACAGACAGAAAAGACAGAGAATGGCATCCACATAGACAGAGAGGCAGAGTGAATGCTGTATGATAGAGGGACAGCAGGCTGAATGGAAAGTTATCCTTGACGATAACTCCTTCAGACCGCATCGATAACGGCCTTTGGATATGCAAGACACTTGACCATCTCCAAAAGGTGTATGCTTTGTCGTCAGACTTTAAAAGAGCTACAGCATAGCAGAAAGGGAGGGCTCACACCATTGCAGTAAAGTACTGCATGAGTCATGACACTGCAATTAGAAGACCCCTATGGTGAGAACTCTGATCAATTCAACTAAGTCCTCGTGCTGAAAAACTGCAAGAAGTCAATGTGATGCTCATTAAAGTTTAAACACTACCAAAAGCTAAGCTATCATGTTCCCCTTAACAAAGTTAAGTGAAGAGAGAAGAGAAGAGAGGAGATGAGAGAGAGAGAGAGGGCTTTTTTCCCTGAACCGTTTCGCCTGGTTTCTTTCCCATCTCGCTCTCTCTCTCTCTCTCTCTCTCCCTCTCCCTCTCTCGTGGCTTTAGCAGTAACTGTGTGGAGAGGCAGGGTACTTTAGACCACTTGATTCTCAAGGTTTGGAGGGGATATGGGATATTCAGTTCCAATCCGCCCGATAGATTGCCTTTCTCTCCTCCCGGCGGCTGGTTTCAGGTTTCTGCATCTGGTTTCTGCATCCATTGGCCCGTCAAAAACAGCAGTATAATTACCCTTCACTGAAGGGGAACCCACCATTGACCAAAGCCCTGTACTGATGGATACAGGCCCCGATAGCGACTGGTATGGGGGCGGGGGGAGACAGGGGGAGAATGGAGGGATGTGGTGGGGAACAGTATGGGTAGGTGTGATATAACGGAGAATGAGTCTACAGAAGAGAATGTGGTGGGAGATAAGGAGTGATACAAGATGATGCAGAGAGAGAGAGAGAGAGCGAGAGAGAGAGAGAGAAGGGGAGAGGGTGGAAGAATGGGGGGAGAGTTAGAGGAGGTAAGAGGGGGAGACGACTGGAGGAGGTGAGACAGGGGAGCTATGATGACAGAAGAGGGGATTGAGGGAGATGAGAGCCTTGGCCCGTCCCTCCCTCCCTCCCTCCTCCCCTCCTGGCATGGGGGTGGTCCTCCTTGGGCAGACAGTCAGGCGATGATGGAGCGTGTGGGCGGTTGGTTGCCAAGGGGACAGGCCTTTTTAAGCATATCGATTGGGATTTTTAAGCAAAGGTAATTAAACGACTACATGTCTGTGCAACGTTGTGTCTGGGGCAGGGAAGGCTAGCCGAGCCCCTCTCACCTTCACGAGCTGGGTGTGAATTAAAGGGAAGAGGTGCCCCTCCATGCCCCACGCTGCTGTTCATATCTGTCGATACTCCCCATTAGGATTCTACAAAGGCTCTCTCTTAAAATGCAAACTCCGGTCCTTGCCCTACTGATAAGAAGGGAACAGACACTGAAGTGGGAGATATTGAACTGGGTATTACTGGGCCTTTTGGTAGAAATGTTCCTCAGGATATTAAAATCCTTCCCTTGCAGTTGAAACAGGGAGGAGAGTGTATAATATGACCTTAAACAGCATAGACAATCAGTTGAGTTTTACATACAAATAGGGAACTGACATTTAACAGTATTCCTATACTGACATCCTAGCAACACGTAAACTGTGTGTAGTCTACGTGTGTGTGTGTGTGTGTGTGACTAAGTACCGCTGTGACATTTTGGAGAGAGGGTAACCAATCTGAAAGGCTCATTAGTAACCATGGGTTTTCTCCCTGGTGTATAGTGACAGAGGACTGGGGATGGGGTTGTGGGTTCTATTGAATATCTGTACCAGGGGAGGCTTATGGAGCTAGAAATCAGATAGGCTCATTGTAATGGATGAAACCATTCCTCATTCTGTTTCATGCATTACATTGAGCCCAACCTTCGATTTCTTCCTCCACCAGCTTCCCCTGATTGAAGTGTGTCCCATGTGGGTACCTGTAGGATGACCCAGTGCCCCTCCTTGGCGGCCAGGTCCAGAGCTTGTTCTGCCACCACTTCCTGTCCCTGGCCCAATGAAACGTTGTGGAAGTTCCTGTTGTCAAACGTGTAGCCGAGCTTCCTTCCTGGAAATGAATACATGGGCAGAGAAAAATAAAACATTGCTAAAACCTCAACTTTCTTTTCTTTGCCTTTTTTATATCTGTTTTGAAAACACACAGCCATTTTCACACACGCATATTTCACACATTCTCTAAAATATGATCAACCTGCTGAAAACGAAAGTTGAAATGAAAAAGTGGCATGTTTAGATTCTGGTTGATCTAGCGATCTGTTGTGTGTTAGTCATGACCCTCTCTCTCTCCACAGTGGTCTTCCCTGATTGGTTAGCTTTTGCTTTGATGTGATTGGTCATGCACACTAGGGGGCGTGAATAATCGATGTCCACACCGCTCTAGGAGGCGGGAGCATTCTCTCAGGTCACATGATGAGAGGACAGCTGATTTCACACCAGGACTTAGACCCTGTAAGTCTGTAATTCTGCTTCAGGCTCTAGTCAATCAAACCAGGCTCCCGTCATTCTGTGATGCATTCATCAATTTCTATGTTATTTCACACAACAGTAAACAGTGGGAGAACTTCAACAGAATAGTATTTGCAGTATGAAACTGAATAGAAACTCAATGCTGCACGTCGACTAGAGTGGATGTTAATGTGGTTTGATTCTGGAAATGCAATAAACTATTTTGAATGAAGTGAAGGGCTGGTTCAGTTTAGAGCAGAGCCCGGTTACAGTACATGCAGTCCAGCCAGAGTACTTCATCTTAATCTTTCAACATGTTATTTCCTCTTTGAAGTGTTCTGTGTGAAATGTAGGTCCCTTATATTGTGTCTAGCAGGGACTACTCACCAACATAGAGGACATAATATTTATTTCATATCCATCCAACTGAATAATATTTGCAGTGTGAAGCCAGAGTGAATGCCAATGTGGTTTCATTCTGGAAAGCAGAGCTGAGTAACAGTACAGTACATGCAGTCCAGCCAGAGTACCACAATCACACAGCTCACGGAGTGAAATTAAATCAACACCATCCTTTCATATCTGAATCTTTCATAATGCTGAGATCAAACATCGAAGGACTGGAATATTTGGCATTAAATATTAGTCAAGCTCTGTTGTAGCTATCGTGCCACTGATCTGACAGCTATCGTGCCAAAAACGTGTCCTGATCTGATCCAATATATTCGTGCAGGAATGCAAACTAGCAGTTAAACCCATGACATTTACTTTCTGCCCTCCCTAATACACCACTGGTACGCTTTCATCTCTTGGTGACCTTTAGCGTAAGCCCTTAAATCGTACAGTACAGTCTAGAACCTGTGGTGTACTCATTGCCAACAATTGATATGACACAACAACAGGCAATAATGCTGATTGTTCTAACATGCCTGTGGAGGCAGAAATCAGAGGACAGTCTCATTGTAACAGATGGAATGGAATGAAGAAAGGTATCAAACACACACATTCCTCATTCCATTCCATGCATTACAATGAGCCCGTCCTCCCCTGCTCCTGACCCTGCAGGTGTCTTTGACTAGGTCTCCGTGGAAAACAATCATCAAAATTAAACACATTTATAAAGGGATATAATGAAATAATAAAAGATGTTTTTTGGAAACTGTTAACAGTTATCTCTCCCTTGAGGTGGTGATAGAGTAACTGCCAGCATTATTACCGTGCTTCTCCACGTCCTTCAGCGGATCGACGCCAGGAGAGAGGATGAAGAACATGGGGGTAGCCGGACCAGATTCCTCAAAGGAGATGGCAAAGTCCAAGGACCGGACCACCACATACTTACTCCCTAGTTGCTCCTCCACATAGTCTCTGCAGGGGGAGAGGACTCAAAGTTACTCACTGCTATGGTTCACACACACACACACACACACACACACACACACACACACACACACACACACACACACACACACACACACACACACACACACACACACACACACACACACACACACACACGGCCTTCTGCATGGCATTGTAGAGTTTCAGTACTGAATATCTTATTAAATGGACATAAGGGAAAGGCAGTGAACTCAGTGGGTACAAAGATTCAAGGCCTGTAAAGTACCGGTGCCTCATCTGAGGGTGTGGGTCAAAGGGGAAGGTATCTGGCCCCTCACCTGACGGCGTAGGTCATGCGGTCGGGCCTCATGGCCCTCATCATACACAGTCTCTGGAGAGAAGACTTGTTCTTCCACTCCTGAGGGAACTTCTCCTTCTCTGGAGCCTCCGACTCCACAAACTTCTTCCAACGCTTGGCGGAACCCTCAATGTCCCGGTCAAGGTTCCGGAACTCCTCCAGAGAACACAGAGCCTGGAGAGGGGGGGAAGGGCGGGGATAGAACACATTATTTTGTTGCCATTCCTGGCCGATACTTTTAGATCAGTTTTCAAACCTTTTTTTTTTTAACCTAACAAATATACACTCTTACTGTTTACTAATTTTAAAAAAAATGCCACAAAGGGAGAAAAGTTTGGAAAAGTCACACAAAGAGACTGCTTATCTTCTGTAACGCCAATATGAATTGTATTTATTCAAACAGAACTGCTGAGTAAACAAGCTGGGATTCATAACAGGGGGTATGGAATATGCCTCCGCAGCAAAAACCTGGGTATTATTGTGAAGCTCCATCTGACAGACATCTTATCTCATCTCTGGAGAACAGAGGTGTCACACTGTGCTATCGCACGCACACACACACACACACACACACACACACACACACACACACACGCATACGCATAAAGGCACGCACCCAATCATCCATTCCCAACATCCTGTCAAGTTACCCCCCCCCACACACACACACTTTTGTACCAGTAAAGCACCATGGGACAGGGGCGAAGTGAGATGTAGGAACGCAGCTCAGAACCCTCCACTTCAACTCAGTTTAGTTCATTACCGATACCGCAGGCAGCTGGCCGTCTCTCCGTCAGTCAGGAGTCAGGAGAGCATCGTGTGGTCCCCCAGTGGGAGTCCTGCTCCGGCTTATATGATCAGGAGTGCCAGGCAATATCACAGGATCTCATCCCCATCCTAAAGCTCTCCAACTGATTATGTGGCCAAAATCTAATTAGAGGAACGTACAGTGAATGTCCCCAGTGGAGGAGTCAGGATGGTCCTGAACTTTAGGAAGGTTTTAAGTTAATACTGTAAAGGTTCTGTGTGTGTGTGTGTGTGTGTGTGTGTGTGTGTGTTTGGGGGGGCGGGGGAGGGGGGGGGGGGCGCTTTGAAATATGCATGAGGACGTGAGGCTTTGAGCGGAGCTGCCATTAAGGTTTAACTTGTGACTAAACTGATCTGACAGGAAGGGGGGACCTATGCTCTGAGCCCTCCACTGTGGGGCACAACACCAGACCTCGACTCCAGCGTGCCCTCGCCATGACGCTAAACAATGAGCATGGCCGACCTTCTAGAACAATCCCCCCCCCCCCCCCCCCCCCACCGTTAGACCCCGGTGAGGTCACACGGAGGGGGATGAACCCTCAGAGAGACAGTCACTTTAGAAACCGAAAAAAAAAAAAGGTTTTGGGAGAGTGAGGTTAGGTTCAATAATGTGCCTTTGGCATTTCAATTTCAACATGTTTTAGCTCTAATGGCCTATTGTCGTTGCGAAGACTTGACTGAACACGTTATGTTCTGCTCTATCCTCTGCAGATACAGCGGACATGTTGAAAACAGACTAAGTGCTGAAATAACGACCATGGGCAGGGGAGGCCGGTGGAGGTAGAAATCAGAGGACGGGCTCATTGTAATCCATGAAATGCAATGAGGAATGGTATCAAACACACATGTTTGATACCATTCGTCATTCCATTCCATGCATTACAATGAGCCCGTCCTCCGATTTCTACCTTCACCAGCCTCCCCCTGACAGGAGGATAGGGAGCCTCAGACAAATTATCGTGGTCCTCTGTGGCTCAGTTGGTAGAGCATGGTGCTAGCAAAGCTAAGGTTGTGGGCTCATTCCCTGCTGGGATCATATAAAAATTGTATGCAGTCACTGTAGCGTAAGTCGCTTTGGATAAAAGTGTAAAAGCTAAATGCATATATACTCTATATATAAATAACAACCCTAGTGGGTGGAGGTTGTTTTTTTTGTTGAGGGTTTGAATCAGATGCTTTAATGCTGGACTAGAAAATATGTCTTGCATATCCTTTATTTCTCCAGGCAGGGATGTGCACAGACTTGGAAGGACTTGGAAGGGCAAGCACTTTTTCCCAAAAAAGGGCACAACGTGAGTGGCAGGGTTCCTGATCTCATGTCATACTCTCCGCCATTGTCTCAATTCTCCTCACTTTTCTCTGAAGCGTACACTCGTTCACTCCCTTACATAAATTAGAAAGCACATTCTGACCAATTGGGAAATTCAACATGGGTTTGCAGGTTTGGGCGTGTCCCCTTAGTCTTTCCCAGGTCTGACACAGCCACTTCCTGGTTCCTCACCTTGATCCCGCCCCAGGAGTGGTTGGACAGGAAGTCCACAGGTGATGTCACTCCAGGCTGGACAGGGTACCGGAGCAGGAAGTCCAGCTCTGCAGGGTTGATCTCCTTGTTCATTAGCAGAATCTGGGTTTCAAATTAGATTAAAAAAGAATGATAATTACACCTTTAATTGGTCTGTCGTTTTTCTTTCAATGGCTTCTTTCAATCTCTTTTTTATGTCTTTTATACTTTTTTAAAACATTTTTTTATTTTTTTTATTTTTTTATGCTCTTTCATTTTTATCTATTTTATGTAAAGCACTTTGAATTGCCTCTGTGTATGAAATGTGCTATATAAATAAACTTGCCTTGGATAAGTTATGGCGGATTTACCTGGTTATAATGACCATTCAACCTTATCTTATTATCTTATCTTCAATCTGAAATCACTTAATGTTGAGCTAGGTGTGCTGCCCATATGGAAGTCACACACACACACACACACACACACACACACACACACACACACACACACACCCACGCACAGTAAGCTAGGTTAAGCTAAGCTAAGCTAGGTGTGCTGCCTGCTTACCTGGAAGACCAGCTGTGCAATGTATGTGAGCTTGTCACATTCGAACAGGCCCCTGGTAGTATACTGGAACACAGAGGAGGTGATGCTGTCTATGAGGTTAGTGACTCTCTGCTTCAGAACCTCGTCTGGCTGGGCCTTCAACACCGCCTTCTGGAACACCACACTGAACGCCTGGAACACAGGGATAGAACCAGTGTGCTATGAGCTGTGGTAAAACGTCTACGGAACTCTTAATATGCGCTGTGCAAAAACGTCTATCGGAATGTATTTCATTCAATTCAATACAGTAGGTCAAAAAAGTGGGTCTCCTCTACGGGTTTTTTTTCTTCTCCACTGCACAATTTCATTTGATTATATGAGATACGGCGGGGTCGTCCACCGGGGTGGCTACCTGCGGAGCTCTGTGTGATTGCAAACCGTACGTCACCCTGCCCCTCCTCGCTGCGCGCCGGGTGACAATATGAGATACATTATGCTCGGGCGTAACAGCATCAGGGAGCCACAAACACAATAAAAGCCGAGCAAAGAGCATAAACCACGGTGAGCAAATGGAAGGAAGAGGAGACGGAGAGATAATAAGAGAGCGGCGTGCGTAAAGAAGGGGCCTCGCCGGGGCCCCGTGTGACAGAGGAGAAACATGGCGTGTCGATAGACAGCCCTACCTTGAGAGAGAACTGGTACATGGGGTGGATTTTATTGAGGTCGTTCATTATGAAGTACAATAAGGAGGCGCGGGCAGCCGCCGGTCTGTAGTGCTCCCGGGCCTCATTGATTTTGGACTCTGTCACCTTGGCTTCTTTCACCTGCGATACAGACAGAGCAAATATAGATGCTGTGTACTGTACACACACACACACACAAAAGCAGGCACACACACACACACACACACACACACACACACACACACACACACACACACACACACACACACACAGGAACACACACAGGAACACAAGCTAACATACACACAGGACCATGTCAGTCCACTTAAGAATAGATAACCTTGAGTAGAACAAAAGACAATCCCCTCCATTGGGGCGAAGAGCCCATTCCAATTCAACAGTTTGAGCATGCATGTCTACAGTACTTAATACTGAAAATACCGATGTTGTTATGCTGTGGAAGAGAATTCATTTCATGTTCAACTATAGTAGAAAGCCTCTTACAGGTGTTCTTGAGTCTAACACGGCTCACTTGTTAAGGATTCACACACGGCTCACTTGTTAAGTGTTGTTTGTTCACATTGTGACAGGGGAAGCTGGTGGAGGTAGCAATCAGAGGACGGGCTCCTTGTAGTAATGCATGGAACGAAAGGAGGAATGGCATCAAACATCCTCCGATTTCTGCCTCTACCAGCCTCCCCTGCATTGTGGCCATGCTGAGATCTACAGGGAGCTCACACGGTACGTTCAGCAGTGTGCAGGGGCCTCTTCATTAGTGTCCTAACATCATGCAAACTCAAGGACACTCATGAGGGAGACTTAAGATTTTGGAGAGTGGACAGAATCAGCCATTACAGTGGAGATTTAAACTCATCTGAAATGGAGAGGGAGAGAGAGAGAGAGAGAGAGCGAGAGAGGGGGGGAGAGAGTGAGAGAGAGAAAGAGAGCGAGAGAGGGGGGAAAGAGAGAGGAGGGGAGAGAGTGAGAGAGAGAGAGAGAGACAGAGAGAGAGGGGGGGAGAGGGGGGAGAGAGAATGAGAGGGGGAAAGAACGAGAGGGGGGGCAGAGAGAGAGAGGCACAGAGACACAAGGACAAATAAAATAAAACAAATCAAATAAAGAACCATGTCTCTATAACGGTACCTTCTCTTCTATCTCGGCGGCGGTGCGCTTGGTCGTCTCCAGGTTTTCCACCAGCTCCGTGTCTCCCAGGAAGTCCCCCGAGGCGGAGGAGAGGCGCGACAGCAGGTTGTCCTCCAGGGTCTTCAGAGTGATCTTGAAACCATTCTGCTGCTTGGTCAGGTTAGACTAACACACACAGACAGGAGACACGAAGGACCAATGACTATGTACTGTATGTGAGTTAGACTGTACAATAGCCAAGTGCACATTTCCATCTTCAGGTGGATGCTAGCTGAAATGCTAGCTGGAATTCTATTATGATTCTATTCTATTGTGTTATGTTCTATTCTATCCTATCGTTTCTGCAGCTCAGACAGATACTGAGGGTAAATGGACACCAAGGTCAGTGGATTTGTTGACAGTTCTGCTTGACTATGTCAAAACTCAAAAGAGAAAGTGGAAACAATCAGAAACATCTGAAACACATCCTTGATTCAGGCCACTAATTAGCCTGCTGACGGTAAACACATAAATAGACATTAAAGGTGTAGGGGGCTTAATTCAGACCATGAATACTGGAAGGACACCTCAAAGGCAGAAGCAATCGATAGGGTCTGCATCGGCTATGTGGACACATGAAAGAGAGCTCTGGGGTGGATTAACCAGCATCCTCCTGGCTAAGGACATCAAACCCCTACCAGCCTCACCCCAGAGTCAGACAGGAGTGTCAATGAGGCAGGATCCACACGCTTTGATGGTGAACCAGACAAACACAAAGACACACAAACACGCACACACACACATAATGATGCGGGCCCGTCAGACAGACAGACAGACAGACAGACAGACAGACAGACAGACAAACAGAGACAAACACCTCCGGCGCTGGATTAAGGAGCATAACTCACACAGCACCATATGGAGACCAATGAACCTGTCCTGTTAAGCCTAAACTCTTGTTTTTCGCTCTCTTTGTTTTTAAGAATAACTCCAGTCTTCAACAAACTGACTCTTCAAAAGTGGCAACTAGACTAATTAGCACTGCAGCTGAGAGGCGATCAGAGAAGGAGCACACAAAGCAGAGGCCGTCTGTTCCTGGCTGTCCTTTACCTGGTTTGACCTGGAAAACTTCCACGCTGAGTCATTTTAGGACTTGGCTAAACACTGGCCTCAGTTCACTTTAGTATTTTCCGAATGACGGTTAAGGTTAGGGTTCAGGCAGGGCAAGCTGATCCTAGATCTGTGCGGACAGGACAACTTCTACCCTGAGGGGTCGTTTCACATCCCTGCTGAGTCCTGGCTATTGGAGCAGGTCAGAGGTCAGAGGTCATCTCTCTGCTCTTTGGCTGACTCTTTGTTCCCATGGTGCAGCTTGCATCAAAACAGGTCGATGGATTCTAGCGCCAGTGTTACATCTCATTCCGGGGGTCTTGATTTCCCTAACACATTAGTAATGGTCTGTATCACACTGAATCTCCCCATTCACACTCCCTCTTCTCTATTCACATCAGGGGAGGCTGGTGGAGGTCGAAATCGGAGGACAGGCTCACTGGAATGCATGGAACAGAAGGAGGAATGGTATCAAACAATGGTATCCTGCGATTTCTACCTCCACCAGCCTCCCCTGATTCACACTGACTTCCACTCATACTCCTAGACTAGGTTAATGACCTGCTGTGAGTCAGGGCTGAGGCTAATTACACCACGACACAAGACACACTTACTCCAGATCACCCTGGCGCTGCGGTCAGTTATTAAATTCATATTTTGTTCATAATTGCCCCTTTTTAAGGAATCATTTATTTCCCTTCCTGTAATAAAAGCTACTGTATGTCAGATATGTTTCAGACACTGTCTCATTTTAGGCAAGTTGCTAGGAGCTAAATACTTTGAGAAGCTAACACACACACACACACACAGGGATTGAAAGATGAGGTTCATTGAAAAGAAATGGTTGTATTTTTAAAAGATACGAAAGGTGTACAATAGGAGAAAAGTAGCTGATTAAAAAAGAGCTACCAAGTGAGTCACTGTCGCATCCCAACCTTGACCTTCCCCTCTCCGCCCTGACACATCCACATCATAACACCCCCAATTCAAATAATGAGTCTGTTATCATCAACCATTATCTCTCTGTTGGCAGATTGTATGTGTAATTACCCCAGAACTGGGAAAAACAAACAATTAACCAGTCAGCAGAAAGCCCTAATTGGGATTAAAATGAGATAATACATCTATCATTTCAGGAAAATGATTACAGAGCACCACAGAGCTGCCCTGTTAAGGTAATGTGGGAAGCAGAGCATTCTCCCTCTCATTAACCATGACCGTCTGCGTCAGAGCAGACACACACACGCACACACACGCGCGCACACACACGCGCGCACACACACGCGCACACACACACGCACACACACACCAAGACACACACGCACACACATGCACACACGTACACATACACTCAAAAGGTGAAGGAGGTAGTTAACGTCGTTAAGGGTTATTTGGGGGGGGTCCCACGTGCCCTCTCCAAAAACGGAGAGTTGACATTTGAAGCTTCTTAACTCGACTTTGCATGAGTTAAATGAGAGCTGTTGCACCCTGCTCTCATCCTATGGCTCAGTGACACCGCTAACTTCATTAAGGCTATAATGACACCAGGCAATTCACAAGACAATAAACAGGTACATCCAATTTGCAGAGTATAGTGATTGTTATCAATCAGCAGGAGGAAAAAAGGTGTTGTTTACGGTGAATACAAAGCAGTTTCTATCAACACAGCCAATGAATTCAATAGAGGGTGGATGCGATGGCAGGTGCTCAGGCTTTTTTTTCAACGCGTTTCCCCCCTCAACTTTCGGTGTTCATTAAAATGATAAGTGAGTTCCATATCAGTTATTTTTTTCTTCTTCTCCCATCACAGTGAAATGCTAATTAAACAAGCTTCATTAAATCACATTTCACTTCTCCGCTGAGGGGAAGGGGACAAGTGGATTAAAATAACTCTTTTGTTTGGAAGTGTGTGTGTGTGTGTGTGTGTGTGTGTGTGTGTGTGTGCACGTGTCTATTTGTGTGTTCAGTTAAAAAGAAGCTGATTTGACCGTAGATGAAAGCCTACAGGTCTGAATTAAACACTGCCTACAGAAGTCTAACGCAAACATGCAAGCAGAAATAATCAAAATGTAAATAGGAATCATTGTTAGCGTAAACCTCTCTGACCCGCTAACAGAGTTTTCAAATTATCGGAAAATTCTCATCTTTCAGAAAAAAACACTGCCGTCAGCCAAATGTGCTCTGTGTGTGAAGTTGGATTTCTGATTTCTCCCTGATTAGAGCCAGGGTAGAGCAGGAACAGGACTTAAAGCGGGGGGATGGTGGTGAGCGTGTCAGTGTCTTGTCTAATTGCACTGGTAGCGCTCCTAGCCATCCATTTCAAACAGCTGACACTAAAGGCTTCTCCGTCGTCCTCGTTGTCGTCGACGTGAGCATGTGGCATCATTAGCAGCCGAAGCTTTGATCAAGCCAATTTACACATAATTACCTCCCCTTAACATACCATAGAGTGGACCATTCTCTCTCTATATATATCATAACTCTCTCTGCTCATTATCTATAGCGTGATAGGCAAAGACGTAATGCTGCCGAGGGACTGGCTGTACCCAACACTGCACTGTAATGGAATGTACTGGAAAAGCCATTATCTCTGATGAGAAATGACAGCTAATCTTAATGATAGCCTTTGCTGATCAACAAAAGAAGTCAGACTATATAATGGACTGTATCTGTAGTTAGTCTACAATGCAGCTAACAGACAATGGACAAAGCGGATTGTCAGTTTAAAGTGAAAAGATTAAAAACTAACCACAGTTAAGAGTATAGCCTACCAGAAATGTGTGTGTGTGTGTGTGTGTGTGTGTGTGTGTGTGTGTGTGTGTGTGTGTGTGTGTGTGTGTGTGTGTGTGTGAGCGTGATTCCCTAAGTGAGGGACCCAAAGCCCTGCAATTATCATCCATCCACTTAGCATCTCGCTAATCAAAGCCGCTTGGCGATTGTTTTGAAATCAAAGAGCTCAAAGCTGAGGGCTCTAATGTTGCCTTTTATGTTGTTAAAAGACAGAGGGATGTTTTTTTGCGTCAGAACTATGTCATTAAAGTAGACATAATGTTGTGTGAAGCAGAGAGGCAAGACTGCAAAAACACCCTGACTCTTTTAAGTTTAGATTTTAATGACACCTGGGGAAAAGAGACTTGAGAAACTCCTGAACCTTTGAGAGTGTCTCTTCTGTGATGATACGTGATGAGCAGGCAAAAAAAACAACACAAACCACTGCTTTGAGTTTTGATCAAGCGGATGCCCTTAGCTTCTTAGAAATACTTGCTGGAGAGAGATTCATTAACCTACAGTATTCCCCAATGTTGCTTCTTCTCAGCAATCAAAGCTCTCCATATCACAGAGGCAACAAAGACCGAAGCTTCCTGGTTCTTGTCCAGAGTTATTTCTAACACCTGAGGGTGAGGCACAGCAGCCATTTTGTGCCAGAACTCTCACCAAATATCAACTATCATTGACTATGGTGTAACTGTGCCCTCCCTGCTCCTCACCTTGAGTTCCTCCAGGTCAGGCCTTTCCATGCTGACGACGGAGGCCAGCAGCTGGTCCTCCAGACCGTCCCTGGTCACGGTGAAGTTCATCAGGGTGCACTGGGCCTGCAGCTCAGGCTGGTAATGGGGGCTCGCCAGCTTGGTGTGAAGTATCAGACGGAAACTGGGGTTGTACTCACACTCCTTGTCCCCTATCTTGATGTACCTGAGGAGGGAGAGGAACAGGAGAGCTGTCAACAGTGTTTGTGTTAAACCCTGGGGTTGATTATGGGATTGGAAGTGGTAACATTTCAAAGTTGTATCCATTTTATCAGCTTGAAAGGGAAAGGGTTGAGGAGTCACCTTCCCTTCTTGATGGTTTCTCGTCCCAGCAGCGGCCCAAGAACAGGGTCTACTGTCTCCTCCAAGTTCTCAATGAGGACCACGTCACCTTCAGACAGAGCTCTCTCGATATTGTCCAGATACCTGCCAAGGACACACAGGGTCAGGGAGATGTAGAGTTTCTTTTGCATTGTTAAAGAAAGCTCCATTTGCACCCTCCAGAAACCTGAGAGTTGACATCATAAGACTGACATCATAAGACCCTCTCTCTGTGCTGTGGAGGAGGCACTTTGAGGAGTTACACACTTAGAAGAAAAGGGGTGTGAAAAGGTTCTTCATTCGTCCCTGTAGGCAGACTTTTTAAAAACCTTTTTGGGTTCCATTTAGAACCCTCTGTAAAAGGTGTTCAACATTACATGGAACCCAAAAGGGTTGTCAAAGGGTTCCCCTACTAACCCTAACCCTAAAGAAGACTTTTTTTTGTTATCCTAACTAGAACAATTATTTTCTAAATGTTTAGCTTGGCCCTTCAGTGTCCTCTCCATCCCCTCCATCTAAAGAGAGGTGCCGTCTTGGACAGCATACACACTCACCCTTTCTGTCCGATGCGGATGACGCGCAGGTTCTCTCCATATTTGTTTTTGATCCACTTCACGCCCTGTAGCTGGGGGTCGACCATGAGAGGCCAGCGCTGGCAGGAAGTTAGAATGGTGGCGTTCTCCGTGGACATCCTGTCAGCGGGCAAGCCCTCGTTCTGCCACGCTGCGATGTCAGCGTCGTCCATCAGCATGGTCAGAGGGTCAAGGTCAGGGGTCACTGGGATGGGCACCTGAGGTTGGGGGTGGATGGAGTGGGAGGGAGGAGGGCAGATGAGAGTGATAAATGGTGGATATCAGGTTTAAGACTGTGTGTGTGTGTGTGTGTGTGTGTGTCTTTGTGTGTTTACGTGTGTCCTTGTGTGAGAGAGAGAGAGTACCCACCTGGAGCTGGCTGAGGTAGGGTCTCCAGGTGTTGTCCATGAGCTGGAGCCGGTAGCGTTTGGTGAAGTAGCCCAGGTAGGAGACAAAGGCTGTGATGAGGAGGACATCACCACACAGGGTCCTCTCCTGCCTCCTGAAGCTCTCCACGGCCTCGGCCCAGCGCACGTTCTCTGACGCCAGACCACCCACCTGGGACACAAGACATCCCAGCAGGGATACAACATTAAATCAGGGATCCAAAAAACAGCACACAGAAATAGCACACTTGATTGACCACGACCAACCTTAGATATACTGGGCGAACCAGGCGTTTCCGATCCGGTCCGGCAGGCTTGTATTATACATAGTATCTCCCGGCACACTATAGAAACACACCTGTCCTAATGCTGCTGCTCATGCAGGAATGGGTGCAATTGTATATAAAGATATGGTGTAGAGTATGCAGACCACTGGAGACTGGTGGAGGTAGAAATCAGAGAACGGGCTCATTGTAATGCAGGGAATGGAATGAGGAATTGTGTTTGCGTGTTTGAGACCATTCCTCATTCCATTCCATTCATTACAATGAGCCCATTCTCTGGTTTCTACCTCCACCAGCTGATGCAGACAATGCTGTCAGTGAAGTGGAGGATTTGACTGGTTCTGAGGGCTTACAGTGCATCCCCTTAGCTGACAGACGAATGAATAAATGAGTGGCTTATGGATGTGTGTTGTGTCTAGTGTTGATTGTTTGTTGACTGTTATTATATTTACTGTCTGCTTTTATATGTGGTTCTTTGTATATCTTCTGCTGAAAATGAATGTCGCCTTGGGGATTAATAAAGTACTACTTTACTCTAGTCTACTCTACAGACAGAGTACAGTCAGTGACACCCTTACACAGGGCAACACCACTGATAATACGGTAACATCATTGGTCATTTGAATGCACAGCTGTTTATTCACTGATACACCTAGTCAACCATTTCCAGCAGTGATTACATTGTTGTTTGAAACTGATTGGACATGCTGAACACGTTCCTTGGTTTGTCTTGTATCTCCTTGTATCATCCTCTGGATAGTTTAGATTATCACACTCAGCTTCTCAGTTTGTTACTGTCTGCAGGGGATTTATCTATCTGCAGCTGATTGTGTGTGTGTGTGTGTGTGTGTGTGTGTGTGTGTGTATGTGTATGGGATGAAACCTTGATGACCTTGATGAAAAAAACTTTTGGAGCACTGGAGCATGAGGCTTTGTTTTCTTTTTCTTAGTGGTGTGTGTGTGTGTGTGTGTGTGTGTGTGTGTGTGTGTGTGTGTGTGTGTGTGAACCCCTGCCTTGGCCCACTTACCAGACGGTTGGCGAGGGAGATGGTGCGAGCCGTGGACTCTGCCTCCTGTTGGCACTTGAGTTTGTCTGCGGTGGCTTTCTCAAACTTGGCTGTTAGCTTGGCCAGGTTCTCATTAAGGTGCTGTCAAACACACACACACACACACACACACACACACACATACACACACACACACACACACACACACACACACACACACACACACACACACACACACACACACACACACACACACACACATACACACATACACACATACACACATACACACACACATACACATACACATACACACACATATACACACACACACAAAGAAAGCGATGGGGCTTGTTAAGATACAATAAAGAAAAAAAAAGCTTAAAAAAAACATTCCTTACATGACAGAGAACAAGCATTCTCACTCTGGAAGAAACAAACTTTGAGTTTCAGAAAGTTGGAGAAAAGTTATCAATGGATTTATTTGGCATATGGAAGCAATTAACAGCAAGGACAAAATGCGATTAATTGGTGGAGACGCAAACTGTAGGAACAGTATATTAGCTTGAGGACTTGTAATTCCCCTTGGCTCCAAACCAACTCCCTGCACACATGCTTTGGCTAAGGGCTGACTAACAAAGATGGGAAAAAGTGAATTCAGGAACTTATTAGCGCCCAAACTCTTAACGCTTCACAGTTGGACATTGGCAGGCAACGCTGTCATGACACACTGAGCAGAATGTGCAGACAGAGGCTTTTGCGAGAGGATCATAGTCTAGATATCAAATGCAAAGCATGTGTCACAACTAGTAACTATTATCTACTGTACAGCAGGGGAGGCTGGTGGAGGTAGACATCGGAGGACGGACGGGCTCATAGTAATGCATGTAACAGAATGAGGAATGATATCAAACACGTTCCATTCCATGCATTACAATGAGCCATTTCTCTACCAGCCTCCCCTGATCTACAGCTGTTCGGGTGGTGGCATTTTATATGAACCTTGTATCTAATTGGCTAAATAGTTGACTTAAATAAAAAAATAAAAAAAAAGCAGTGCCACAGTCCTGGCCACCTACGTTGATCTTAGCCTTGATGACGGTGAGTTTGTCCTGAGCTGCAGCCAGCTCCGCGTTGGCCTTGCTCAGTGCCTGTCTCTTGGGCTCCACCTCGCAGAACACCTGGTAGAACTTGACGATGTTTAGAACCCAGGAGCAGAGACCGGCGGCGGCCTGTGACTTGGAGGAGACCAGGTCAGGCTGGAACTCTGGGTCCTAAAGGTAGAGAGGTGTCAACTTCTGATGGTGGAAGTGGAGACTGGAGGAAGTAGAAATCGGAGGACGGGCTCATTGCAATGCATAGAAGGGAATGATGCATGGTGTCAAACACACGTGGCATTCCATTCCATGCATTACAATGAGCCCGTCCTCCGATTTCTACCCTGGGTCCTGTGTGGCTCAGTTGGTTGAGCATGATCCTAGCAACGCTAAGGCTATGGGTTCGATTCCTGTGGGACCGTATTTACAAAACATTGTGTGCATTCACTGATGTGGTCCTCTGTGGCTCAGTTGGTAGAGCATGGCGCTAACAACACTTAGGCTGTGGGTTTGATTCCTGCTGGGACCATATATACTGAGATGTATGCACTCACTGCAATGTAAGTCCCTTTGGATAAAAGCGTCAGCTAAATGGCATATATTATTATTATTATTACTGTAAAACACTTTGATAAAAGCATCTGCTAAATGGCTTATATATTATGTAACAATGATACTATACAGACCAATCCGTGGGCAGACCTTATTTCTGTACATGCACTAAAGAGCACTTAACCTGACAGTATAGAGTATTATTGTTTTAATATGAAATAAACAGTACTGTATGTCTATATGTAGTATGCATCTAAATTAAAACAATACACATTGATATGGGGATGTTATAACGAGATTTGACATCTGTATCGGCAATCATTTTGAGTCAGTACATTTTTACCTGCAGGTAAGGCTGTATGGCTTTCAGACAGGGTTCTGGAATGTTCTCCTTGTTGAAGTGGACCAGTGAGTCCAGGAAGGCGTCCACTTTGGCCATCATCACCTTGGCAGCCTTCCAGCTGCGGTCCTTAGGAACACGGCCGCCGGGCGCCATCAGGACCATGACCGCAGCAGTCACGTTGGTCACGGCGACCACGGGAGAGCCGAATGACTTCAGCTCTGTTAGGTTGTTCTGGAGGAAAGGAAAAGAAAGGCATGAAGGAATTAAAAAATAGAGGACAAATCTAAAAGGAATTTGACGAACTGCAGCTCTGTCAGGTCTGGAGGCAAAGCAGGATAAAGGAAAAGAGGAAACAAGTGAACTGGCTTTGAGAAGACAATAGGGATTTCTAATTAGGAGTCTTTAGAGAGCCGAGCTGTGATTGAACCGTCAGTTCTGCTTGTTTGAACACAGAACACTTCTAAAACACTGATGTGTTTCGGAAATCCCTCAGGTTTCTCATAAACCAATACAGGATAGCTGAATATTAAGTGACTGGGTATAATATACAAGTGCTTATGCAAACGTTTGGGCCCAAACCAGTAGTTCCAAATTGAATACTGGTGTCCTGAGGAGGATGTGGGTAGACATAACTCACCTTATTGAGTGTTGAGGGCCTCCTGTCAGTAGCCTCACCTTATTGAGAGTGTTGAGGTCTGGTGTATTGAGGGTGAAGGTGTATGTAGGCACAGTAGCCTCACCTTATTGAGAGTGTTGAGGGCCTCTTGGGCAGCTATGAGAGCAGGTTCTGCCTTGGTCAGGTCTGCTTCACAGTCTCTCTGTTTCCCAGTCACCACCACAGCAAAGGCCGCCACCTTCTCCTCCTCCTCATCTGCCACAGCCTTCTCCTTCGACACCTTCTCTGTTTCCACGCCAACCACCTAGAGTCAGCAGTCAATGACGATTATTGCTAATACGATTACAGATTGTGACTGTGTCATGTTTCATGTGTATTTTGTTGTCGACAAAACGAGTACTCTGTCTCGTCTGCAACTCTACCTGGATCAGCCTATCCGCATCCTCGTTCTTCTGCTTCAGCTCCACCTCCTGGGCAGCCAGCTTGGCCTTCAGATCATCCACCTATCAGACGAGAGAGGAGGAGGGGTCAGGGGTCAGGATTAGGCCAGGTAGGCTACAGTATACTGTATTTTAAAACTAAATCCTGTTTAAATATCTAGAAAATGCACCCTTCCTTCCTATATGGTCCTCGAGGTAAGCACTGATCTGTTTGTGATGGGATAGGTAAAGGTAAGGTTTTCATCTTATTACTTTAACCAATCCAACCCTTAGATCTTAGATTACTTCAAGGAAGCGAGGATGGAAAGATGAATTCAGAGTGTCACAGCAAAGATGGAGGCAGAGAGCAGGGCAACATATGTTTTGTGTATTCCATGAATGACATATGTGGTGTGAATCAGGGGAGGCTGGTGGAGGCAGAAATCGGAGGACGGGCTCAATCAGAGGACGGACATGCACATGTGTGTTGGATACCATAACTGATTCTGTTCAATGCATTACAATGAGCCCCGTCCTCTGATTTCTACCTCCACCAGCCTCCCCTGGTGTGAATGTAGGGGAAACCGACGACAGAGAGGAGAGTGGGTTCTTGTCAGACCACAGTATTTTTGTCCATTGTAGAAATCGTGTATTCAATCAACGTGCATATCATAGCCACTGATGAATGAGCCGTTTATCATCTAATTGAATCTCTCTCGTGGTTTTGAGAGGCAGTGGTTTGTTTTTGTTGTGTGTGTCTCATTGTTTTGATCTTATTAGTGATATTATCACAGACGAAGAACAATGACAACGTAATTGAAAAATAAAAATATCTCCAAAGCAACAACTGCCACAAAGAGGGTTGTTATGAAATGGCAGAGGGGAGCGGAGGAGATGGGTTTAGTAGGCCCAAACCATTTCTAAATAACCTTTCCCTCAGTATTAATCTATCATCCCTAACCTTTTGAATCATCGCATGAAAAGTAGCAATTTCATCAAAGCGGAAAGAGGGGAGAAAAATGGAAGAAAAACATGCATATCTACTGAGTAATTGAATAGCCTTAGGATCTAAAGCTGTTATCTCAGACACACACACACACACACAGATGCACGTATGCACACACACACACACACAGACGCATGCACGCACACACACTACACACACAAACACATCAAAACAACACACAGACAAATTAATCCCCAAACAAACCACTCATAATTCCCACAGAGTTGTACATTACTGTCTGACTTCATGAAAACGTTGCACAGGGGAAATAAAACAGACCGTTTTTTAGTTGTCTTTCAGCTAATTAACCAACATAATATAGGACCTGGGGGGTGTTGGGCGGAAGTAAACATCCCCTTTGTGTTGTGATGCCGGCGGAAAAAAAACCAAGAGAGCTATCAGAGTGATGGATCGGACGGAGGAGAGCCGGAGAGAGGGAGAGAGGGAGAGAGGGAGAGAGGGAGAGAGAGACGACTAATTGCTCGGAGACTCTGATGAGAAATAAACAGAGAAAATCTCTCTACAGTGTACAGCTGGACTGCTCTCTGTACCTGTGTATACCACACACATACACACACACACGCGTGCGCGCACAAGCATACACACACACACACACACACACACACACACACACACAAGCAGACACACACACACACACACGCACAAGCATACACACACACACACACGCATCCGCACACATGCACAACCATACACACACCCGCACAAGCATACGCGCACACACACACACACACACGCACACGCACACGCACACGCACACGCACAACTTAAACCTGATATATGACAACATCATCATCATTTTGATGATATAATGGAATGCAATGGTGGCATTTCTAGAGTAATATCTGTCCATTTGATACCGACATCCATTAATGTTATGCAGTATAGGGAGTATAGCCTTTGCATTTATATCACATGGTAATATCTTTTTTCAATCCTAGCTTATACAACATGTCGACGCAGGTATGACGTGTCTCCCCTGAAGCACAGGGGGCCATTGGTTCTGGATCTGGCTGTATGTGAGAGTTGAAGACATTCAGTCACCGTTTTCATTAATAACTCTTTAAAAGGTGAAAATGTAAATATGCTATGTTCTCTAATAGACCTTACCTCTACATAACCTGTAAACAAACACAAAGTAAAATAGGTATGTCAAGCCCAGTGCTTGGACACTAGATTTTAGAAACAGCTTTGCTTAGACCAACACAGCATTCATCACTGAACAGTCTTTATCTGGTCATTTGAATCCTTGATTGCGACCGATTTATCATGGCCATTTAGCACTATTTTAGAGCTCAGATCTACACTGTACATACTGGTCCTTCAATTAAAAAAGACATTTTATGTGCCAAGCCCTGTCATTGGTCCACTGATGAGGTTACTGCTCTCACATGGAAAGTTAAACGTGGGAAGGAGAGACAGCCACCTCCCCCAAGGGATTACTGTCAGAGAGGAGAGGAGAGGAGAGGAGAGGAGAGAGGTGTTTGTTCAGGTCTGAGCCACAGGGACTCAAAGCAGTGCTCACCCACTCAACTCTACTCTCACTGACACAGCCAGGCAGCTTCACGGTGAACATCGCTACAGCAGATAATGGAGAGCCACACACACACACACGCACGCACGCACACACGCACACACACACACGCACACACACACACACACACACACACACACACACACACACACACACACACACACACACACACACCAAACCCTCTTCCAAACAAATCCCCTGGTACCATCTCTGCCCCAGCCCACTCTCCTCATATTAAAACACTATTACTGCACAACTCACCACCCAATATGGCGGCACAGAATTTCAGAACAGCTGAATGGTAAAAAACAGCCTACTTGGATAGAACCGCCTTAATGTGTCCCTTTGGGACCAAGTGGGTGAGTGTTATTATCAGTCTGACGACCTCTGACTTATTGTATTGAGTGTGAATTTTACAGCAGAACACTGACTGTAAATGAATTGCATCAGGCTTGTCGGTGAGTGAACCCAACAACACATACAGTCCATTAGCGGAGGGTGCTTTGTATAGAGGGCCAGGGTTTACGCTGTAAGGAGGACCCCCCACACAATGAATGTACAGCAGCACAGTGCATGTGAGGGTCCAGACGCAGCTGCTGACGTCACAAGGCTAGGAGCTCCATTATAATTAGACCTTGGCTTGAGAATGGGATCTACTGCCTGCGTGTGTGTGTGTGTGTGTGTGTGTGTGTGTGTGTGTGTGTTTTGTTGCCATATGCATCTTCAATGTGAATAGTAAACATGTACAGTATGAAAAATATGAAATCTAATATGAGCCCAGCTCTTAATCTCATGAGCTCTGAGTTCATAAACAACGTACGAAAAGACGACTATACACAACAAAGGCCCTAAACAAAGCCAGATATACAGTTGGAATCTCTGGTAATGGTCGTGGTAATGTCTTTTATATCACATCATCATATGTTCTACTACAATGGTTATTATTATGGTGTGTGTTTTTCATCTAAATGTAAAGTGAGTTGTGATGACCCTGTGTACAAATACACTTTTAAACTCAAACAAACTTGAAACTTCAATATAGGTGAAGTGTGTGTGTGTGTGTGTGTGTGTGTGAGACAACCCATCCATGCTTGGTGGAGGTAGAGGAGAACAGGTAATAAATAATCCAATAGTGTTTAGGTGCAGCTGAAGTTGAGGTGGGGCTGGGCTTGTTGTGCAGCTTGATGTGTGGTTAAAGGGAGTCAAAGTAAACAGGCAAAGATGTTTAAGTAGTAGAAGTAGATACGTAGGTAAATCTCTCTCTCTCTCTCTCTCTCTCTCTCTCTCTCTCTCTCTCTCTCTCTCTCTCTCTCTCTCTCTCTCTCTCTCTCTCTCTCTCTCTCTCTCTCTCTCTCTCTCTCTCTCTCTCTCTCTCTCTCTCTCTCTCTCTCTCTCTCTCTCTCTCTCTCTCTCTCACATAGGTAGAGTAGGTGTAGGCTGACCTGAGCTGAGGTGCTGTTGAGTTTCTCCAGGCCGTTCTCCAGCCTTTCCATTTTGGTGGTGAGGTCCCGGCTCTTCTGGCCCAGCAAGCTGCGGTACAGTTTGATCTGCTCAAGGAAGGACTTGGGCGTGGTGTAGTTGTAGCGTCTCTCGTTGGCCAGGTACTCCTTAGACGTCTGGTTCACACTCACGTGGACGTACGCCATGAACTTGCTCACTGACTCCTTCACCTCCGGCTGAGAAGACACGGTTATGTCACATATGTTTGGGTTGTTATTGTAGTTAAAGACTTATATCCAAAAATGTGACTCATGTCTTGCTGTGTGTCTATGGGTGTGTGTGTGTGTTTATTACCTCGATGTTCTCCACCTCCTGTAGGATTTCAGGCTGACTGACTCTAGCGCCTCCTGTGGCCACTCATGGAACCAGTCAATTGCTGTACAGTTGACCACAGCAGGGAACTTCCTACTCCGCACCCGCAGCTTATTACCCACTGGGGGAGAAACACAGAGCCACCTACACACACACACACACACACACACACACACACACACACACACACACACACACACACACACACACACACACACACACACACACACACACACACACACACACAATGAAGGGTGCATAGTTGAGGTTTTGGATTGAAACATAGCCAAGGAGTGTGGGACTCACTAAGCCTCTATCGCACCAGGGGATAGCAGAGCACCATAGCACCATCAATGGCACCCCAGAGCTAAGCTTCCTACCCCCAGGGGGGGAAACACACAGCCACATGACCACACCTCCAAAGACCTAGGAGAGGGATGAAGCCTCTCAAAGCACAGGCCCATGGGATTACCCATCCATACACTCATCTATTCACTCCCAGGAAGCACAGTGCAGGCAGTGGGGAATCGCCCAATAACATCATCACAATGCTAATACAGTGGCACCACCACCCCCACCAATTCCCGAGCTGGCTTCCCCTGGGAGAACAGGGTAGATGTGGGTGGGATGACCTCATCAGATGGGGACACACTGACTGAGGTTTCTGTTCATGCCAGAACCAAGGCTGTTACATCAGCAGTGTTATCTATCGCCCTGGGTGAGACAGACCTTGGTGAAATATGGATTTGAGTTTATCTGAAAATTTTGTTGTGAACCTTGAATATGAATATCACTGCCTGAAGTGTCTGATGAATTGCAGTGTCGATCCACTACTAAATCAAAGATTGGATTAAAATTCGGATCAAAGTTTGTAGGTACACTCGTAAAAAAAAAAGAGTTTGAAGAACCCTTTTGGTCTAAGAGTGGTCCTGTTGATACAGCTACTGAAAGTAGGATGATAAGTGGATTGGATGAGGCATCTGGATGAGGCATCTGATTGCCTGAAATCTTAACTTCCAAGAAGTAGTATTTATTTATAAACTTTACAAAACCCGGAGAGATGATTCTTAGAGCCCCTACACTTATTTGAGCCCGGCTGTCTAACCTTGAGCTTCCTGCGAACGCGGTCGATGAAAAACTTCCAGCAGTTTTCCCTTGTGTCTATCATTCCCAACCCGCGGACCTCGTTCCTCATGCTCCCAATGATGTTCTCCACCTCATCATCCGGGAACAGATCAGGAATCTCACCTTGGGAGAAAAGAGTAAGATGTTTCATTCTAAAACAATTTTTCTATATTGATTTGCAATCATTTTTTGACAAGTTACTGTACATTAAAAAAAATGAAAAGGGAAAGCATATGTTTTAAAGTGGTGGATATAGCGTTTAGCTACAAAGCTCTTCAGATATTGATTTTTAAACTCAGTTTAGTTGCACATCTGATCTTGCATACGTGCCTAAAATGTAAGTTGTAGCGGTAGCTTGTAGCAGGGGCTGTGATAAGGCGAGGTGTCTCACCTCACATCACATTAAGATACCTGTACCGGTGTTGACAGGCCTGGGCCAGGACTGACTGGATGACTCATTTTACTGCACAACTCTGACCCAACAAAAGCATCTAAACTCTCTCTCACTGACTTAACCGAGAGACAGGCAGGTAGGTAACGCTATCCTCTGTGAATGGGTTTCCTTTTGTCCTCAGTTCTCTTATTGAGCATATGTGGTAGCCTTACATATACATATACACTCACCGAACACTTTATTAGGAACACCTGTACACCTTCTCATGGTGGAGGTGGTGTAATGGTGTGGGGAATGTTTTCTTGGCACACTTTGGGCCTGTTAATACCAATCAATCATCACTTGAATGCCACAGCCTATTTGAGTATTGTTGCTGACCTTGTGCATCCCTTCATGGCCACAATTTACCCATCTTCTAACGGCTACTTCCAGCGTGATAACGCACCATGTCACAAAGCAAAAGTCGTCTCAAACTGTTTTTAGGAACATGACAATTAGTTCAGTGTTCTTCAGTGGCCTTCCCAGTCACCGGATCTGAATCCAACAGAACACCTTTGGGATGTGGTAGAACGGGAGATTCACAGCTTGAAAGTGCACCTGAAAAATCTGCAGGAATTGCGTGATGCAACCATGTCATCATGGACCAGGATCTCAAAGGAATGTTTCCAACATCTTGTGGAATCAATGCCACGAAGAATTGAGGCTGTTTTGAGAGCAAAGGGAGACCCTACCCTTTAGTATAGTGTTCCTAATAAAGTCCTCAGTGAGTGTGTGTGTGTATATATATATATATATATATATATATATATATATACAAACATACATACATACATGTGCACCACATTATCACAGAAGATGAAGGTTAGATAGATGAAAATGAATATCATATAATGTCAACACATAAACAAATCTCTAGAATGATTCGTGTAAGCACACACACACACACACACACACACACACACACACACACACACACACACACGACTGTCCTTTGAAAGAGAGAGAGAGTACTGTAGCTGCACACGCAGCCATTAGTAAGGAGCAGCCTTACCCGATGCCAAAAGATCGTTGACCAGAACAAGGAACTTCTCATCTGCCACCTGGGCATCAGTCATCAGCAGCACTGTGCCAACATTCTTCACTCCAGCTTTGATGTAGAGGGACGCCAGGTCACTCTGAGGAAGAGGGAGGGAGGGGGGGAGGGGGAGAAAGAGAGAGAGTGGAGGGGAAAGGGAGATGAGGGGGGGGGGGGGTAGAGGAGAGGGAGGAGAGGGAGAGAAGAGAGCGGGGGGAGAGAGGTATATATAGAGAAAAAGATGGGGGGAGAGAGGTAGAGAGAGAAAGAGAGAATGGCGGGGTGGGGGGTGGGGGGGGGGGGGGGGTCATTGGCATCAGCACATCTGTTGCTCAGGCCATTGGAAGGCCTTTATGCATGTTAGTGGAATATTACTAGCTTTTGTTCTCCACAGAGAGAAAACATCTAAATCATTCATGAAAATGAAGCCTGTTTACGTCTTTGTAAAAGCTTTCCACTTTAACAGATCTGTGGAAGCTCTATGATAGTATTTCACAATGGTCAAATAAAGGCTACCAAAGTCTATAGGCAGTTTGTATGACTAACTGGCTGTGTGAGGAGGCAGTGTGGAAGGCAGTATGGGTGGTGTGTGTGTGTGTGTGTGTGTGTGTGTGTGTGTGTGTGTGTGTGTGTGTGTGTGTGTGTGCGTGCGTGACAGACCTTGAGGTCGGGTATGCCGTAGCCTTTCTTCAGGGTGATCTGGAACACTTCCAGGTTGGAGATAAAGGCAGCCAATCGGGTCAGGCTCTGCTTGCCGCTGCCCCCCACCCCCACCAGCAGAGCGTTGCCCCGCGGAGACTCCAGGATACGGTTTATACGACAGCTACAGGACGGGGAGAACGAGGGAGGAGGAGGGGATGTGAATCATGAATGAGATGAGTGGAAGGAAGTCCAGGAGGAGAGAGAAAAACCAGAGCGAGCCTCAGCGTGGTATCACTCAACCACTTTTATGATGGCACACTCTCTCCAAGGATAAAGCCAATTACCATCATCATCATCATCATCATCATCATCTCCACAATCATCATCATCCTCATCAACCTCAACAGCAGACATCTGCAAGTCATTTAGCAGATGTTCTTACTGAAGTGGAATACCAAGATCTTCAAGGCCTTGGTATAGGAAAGAAAGAAATTATGATGATGATAATGATAATGGTGATGATGATGATGACTACGAAGATGACTGTAGTACATCACAATGATTACAACGACAAAGATGAGGATAACAATGATGATGATGATGATGAAGATGTCGAGTTGTTGACGCTCCTATCTTACATGTGGGCCATGGCGTCCTCAAACAGCACCAGGTTGAGGGCTGCGTTGACTTCGTTGTAGCCGTCCAGCGCCTCCATCAGAGTCTTGTTGAGACTGCTCCAGGACTGGACAGGCAGGTACTTGGGCTCCCCGACCCCAGAGGCGAAGTGGCAGTACATGTTCATGTCCCTAGCCTCCTCCAGAGCCTCCTCCATGTCCTGAGGGGACACACACTCCAGTCAAAACAGAACAGGGACACACACACACACACACACACACACACACACACTCTAGTCAACACAGGACAGGGGAGGTGAGGGGGGGGGGGTTGGTAACTCACTCCAGTCATCACAGGATGGGGGGGGGGGGGGGGGGGGGGGGTAACACAGCACAGAACAGGGGGGGTGACACACTCCAGTCAACACAGTATGGGGGGGTGGTTAACACATTCCAGTCAACACAGAAAGGGGGGTGGGGGGGTGGGTGACACACTCCAGTCAATACAGAACAGGGGGGGCAATCACTTGGGGGGGGGGTATTTACTTGTACTTTACACTGTATACAGTAAGTATGTATGGCATGTTTAACCTTGAACTTGAAATGTTTTATGGTGCTGGAATGCTGTCGTCATTTGTGACTCATCGTCATGGTGACTCAGAATGTTTTCTATTCTTTACTTATACACATGTATGTTATACACATGTAAGTGTCAGGCTGTGTGTGTGTGTGTGTGTGTGTGTGTCTGTGTGTGTGTGTGTGTGTGTGTGTGTATAGGTGTCAGTTCCCTCGCTGTTGCATGAACAGTGTGTGTGCTATAAAGTCAGGGAGGAAAGTCAGGGAGCAGCGGACAGAAAACCATTAAAATGTTTTCCAATTTGCTGAGCTGATGGCCCAGGCCCTGACAGTCAGGCCCCATACACTGATTAGTATTCTCTCCATTCCTCCCCCCCCCCCCCCCTTCTCCTCTCCTCTCCCCCCCCCCCCCCCCCCCCCCCCCCCATCCTCTTCCTCCTCGCTGCGCTGGCCACTGATGTCCAGGCATAGACACAGAGCACACAGACTAATGATTTTCCCTCTCCACCCCCCGCCAGGCCTGTCTTCCTCTGCTGAACTTTGTAAAACTCTCACCTCGTAGAAACTCTCACCTCATATAACTTTCTCACAGTATCTGACTGCAGCTTATCAAAAGCCTGGAAGTCTCCCTCCTCCACCATCTTGTCCCTGTAGACGCGGTTGGACTCGTGCAGGTATATCTTCACCAGGTCAGGAGGGCTCTTCAGACACGCGCTTGTACAGAACAGAATGCCCTGGACGGAGGAGGGAAAACTGAATGTTTCATTTTGAGGGTGATTCGCTCAATTTAGACCTTAACAAGAGCAAATGGTAGACAGCAGCAGGGGATAAAATGATTGGTGTTGGTGTAGAAATGCGGTTAGAAACCCGGTGGAAGAAAATGCGAGACAAGTACTTTCTTTTGCCAACATATAAACTACGGAAAAGTGGCATGCATTTCTTTCCTCAATGGGACTTGTTTGTGCCTTTGATGAAAAGAAAAAGAAGAAAACACCAAATCAAACCTAGTCTAATGAACGTAAGATTCTCGATGTTTCTCTGAAACTCCGGCGTTCCTCCACAAGTAAGAAGATAAATGACTGTGTCTCGGAACGTCTCGGAATACCTTAAACAGACGCATGTCTAACGAGGGGAGGGTTATTTACTTGACTCTGGAGGAGTTTAAACGGTGGGGTTCTCACACAGGGGAGATAATGAGGCAGTCAGCTATGACTCTGGTTAATTGAATTCTCTCACCCAGCAGGTGCCATAGCTTGAGGAATGGGCACAGTACCACCCAGGCACCCAGTTTGTCCCTCTCTGCGCTCCATCATTGGCTAGGAAGTATGTGGGCAAACAGATGCTGTGTGGTCTTTGCACCAGAACTAATCGATGGTGTCATCTCCAGCATACAGCCAGCCAAATCAGATCTGTCTTCATATTGGGCCCAATGTGACTGTTATCTGTGAAATTTGAAGAGTAATGGTGCGGATGGGGGATGTGTGTGTGTCTGTGTGTGTGTGTGTGTGTGTGTGTGTGTGTTTAATTGGTGGGATCTGAGATGTACAGTACCACAGTCAACAGTCAAACCTACAGCCCACGCCGTCTACAGTAAGTATCCATAACCTGCTTCAGGTTTTGATTGAATAGCTCTCTTTGTGTTTGTGCCACTTTTGGCTCCGTATCTTTGCTTAATAACAGCTTCCATCAAAAACACCATATCACACACACACACACACACACACAAACACACAGGAAATGAAGTTGCCAAGAAAACATCATCCCCAACACCCTATGGGAGCTGTATGAAACCATCACACTTTGAGAGCAGCGTAACTGTTGAGAGGAAAGAGAAAGTCACAAAGTAACAACAGCAGCAACGTGCTAACAAAGTGAGGAGGAATAACTTTATTTCTCATCCTTCTAGTCCTCCCCTGGCGGCCTCATCCTGTCTGATCCTTCACTCTTTCATTAGAGGGAGGAGAGGAGAGGGATTGGAGAGAGAACCGGCTACAGGAGCTGTCTGTCTGCTCAGGGCTTCGTCTCAACAGAGTCTGACAGCTGCTCTGCGTTCCAAACAATGCCGTCTTCCTTTCCTAACAAATACACCCAGCTGACTGTCCGTCGCATTCCAGCATTCTCCCTAGTCTCCATGTTACAATAGCTCTACCTCCTCTCTTCTCTCTCTCTCTCTCTCTCTCTTCTCATCCTCCTCTCTCTCTCTCGTCTCCCCCGCCTCTCTCTCCACCCCTCCTCTCTCTCATCTCCCCTGCCTCTCTCTCTCTCACTCTCTCTCTCTCTCCTCATCCTCCCTTCATTCTTCTTCCCCTTTTCTCTCCTCTCTCCCCCCATCCTTCTGTGCTTGCTCATTTAGGGTGACGTTTGCTAGACAGGCTCTTGATATGGCCGCTGGTCATGACAGAGAAACAAACATTTGCTCATCGCCTAGAAGCTGGGGAACGCAGCTCGCTGACAACACATCCCAATAGGATGCCAGGCTTTAGTCTTGTCTTATTAGCTGAAATGAGGTATTAAGAACTATCAAACATCTACAGGGTTTAGTGGGCCATCGTCTTCCTGTTATGTACCAGTCAGAGAGAGGGAGAGAGAGAGAGAGAGAGGGAGAGAGAGAGAGAGAGGGAGAGAGAGAGAGGGAGAGAGAGAGAGAGAGAGAGGGAGAGAGAGAGGGAGAGAGAGAGAGAGGGTGGAAAGACAAGAGCTACTATACCACCCCAAATCCCCTCATCTCCCAGGGGAAATTTCACCTGACTTCACGTCATAACAAAGATAATGTTATATGATGCATAAATTAAACAGTTTCTCCACATTACCTTGAATATGGTCTCGACAGAGTTCTTCTGGAACCTTTAGAAATACTATTACAAAGTGAGTTTTCTAAAGTTACACAGCATATGAGTGCATATCTTAGTATTTCTCATTAAAGTTGATAATAATGAGGCGGTTGTCTTTGACTATGTCCCAGCGTAAAAAAACAACAACTGGTGCATCATTAAAAAAACACCACCTAATTACTTTCAATCAGGTAAACATCTGAAACCATCAACATCTCACGCCCCCTATTGAAGAACGACATGAATGGGGGGAAACAAAAAGGCAGGCAAAATGTGAAACATCAAATAAATAAAGAAACATCAAACTTTTCAGAAAGCGATACCTGTGTCAAAAACGTTCCTTCTTTTTAAAACAGTAAAAGCAGCCAGGGAGAAGTGTGTGTGTGTGTGTGTGTGTGTGCGTTTGCATGTGTGTGTGTGTGTGTGTGTGTAAGGCAGTTAGCTCATCTCTGCCTTGCTGTCCTCGGGCTTAAGAGCTGGGAGCTGAATAAGTAAGGCACAACTGAAGAGACACACTTAAAAAGCCCTCTAGGCCGTCTGAGTCTGTATCTCACTTCTTCTCCTTATTACCGTGACTCCAGGCTGACAGGCAGGCAGGGAGGGAGAGGAACAACAAGGAGGATTCACCCTCCCTGCTCCCCTCTCTGTACCCGTTTGACACCTCTGACACAACACAAACCTCTCAAAACGCACACTTCAACAAAACACAAAGTGCAGTGTCTTCAAATACTAGGTTCAAAGAAGTTCGGTTGGTCTGGACCTCTGCTATTGAAATCAGTAGGGAGCTGCAGTCCAACTTGATCAAAGGTCTTAAAGGTAACTCAATATGGGCCATTAGGGTTGTAGACCTGGGTCGGTAATTATACATAATAAAGTCTCCAGAGCAACGTCTCTATAGGTCAGTCCTCATCATTAAAGGTGAGGAGAGAAATCCTACTCATTATAATTGCTAAACCTCTTAACCTCTAAACTCGTCTTAAAGTCGCTAAAACATACAAAGAATAAAATGAAGCAGCCTTTATTTTGAAGTATGACGTACAGTATGGTATTGCATACTGCACTGCGCATTTTGTAAAAGAATAGAAAGTGATTTGATACGTTTAGGCTTGACAGTCTCCGGGAAGGAATTATGAAAAATAAAGAAGCCATGGTTGAACGGCTTAAAGCATTAATTATACATTTCAGTGTGTTAAGTGAGAGAGTTTTGCCCCCGTGAAACCATGGAGGATTCTGACAGAAATATCTCCCAAAAGCCTCTCCCCTAACAGGTTTCGAGCTATGATATTATATTAATTTAAACACATTAAATCATTACTAACACCCGCAAGAGCGAGAGTCTCTTTTATTTTCTGTAATACTTATTTTTCAGAAGGATTTATGTGCCATTCGATCCACCTCTTAAATCAATAATCATTTAGATGAGAAATTAGTTTCAGGTCTTGACTTCTACTGCCTGGGGTGCAAAGTGCCACCAAAACTCGAAAAACAAATCAAAATATCAAACTTGGATATCTTAGAAATAAGAATAGAAGAATCACCACATTCCCCTGATTCTGGTTTCAGTGTGAATTCTCTCAAACTTCTCTCCAAATAGTTTTTAGCATCTGTCATCATTTGCACCTAACTAATATAATCCTGATCGTCTTGTGCAGTAATAACACAATTAACAATCACTTCACCAGGAGTTCACTTTATGAATCATTTATGATTCATGATTCATACTGCCAGCCTCAGGTCAGCATAGGTCAGTGTGTGTACTGTGTGTGTGCGCGAATACGTGCGTGCGTGGGTGAGTGTGTGCATGCGTGTCTGCTTGTGTGTATGTGTGTCTGACAAAGAGAGAGAGAGAGGGAGAGAGAGAGAGGGAGAGAGAGAGAGAAAGGTCACCTGGAATATATTGGAGAGGTCTCGGAGGTTGAAGATGTAGTGGAACTTGACAGCGGTGGGTAGGAAGGTGGAGGAGAGGCGTTGGTGCAGTGCCAGGGCGAGCTGGACCAGGGCAGGACAGCTCTTCTGCAGGGCAGCGCTGAAGCCCTCTCCTCTGAGGTGCTGGCTCAGGATAGAGCTGTAGATGGTGTTCAGAGCCTCTGCTCCAGGGAAGGACAGGGCGAACACCGAGAAGTGACGCTGCAGAGACAGTGGGGCCAGGAAGATACACTATGACATGTATAATCCCCAGCATCACTTCATCTGTGTGTGTGTGTGTGTGGGTGTGTGTGTGTGTGTGCGTGTGCATGTGTATGTGTGTGTATATACCTGCAGTCGTGGATTGATGGTAAAACTGCCAGCCGTGGGGTTCATGCAAGACACGTACTGCACACTATGGACCTCCTTCAGCAGCAACTTAGTTCTATCATACCTACACACACACACACACACACACACACACACAAATGCCTGAATAAACAAACTTACACACACACTTACACACACACCCCACGTGCTCTTGTCGATACGCACGCCCCAGCACTCACTTAATCCACCATGGCTCTATAACATCCTCCTCTCTCT
The DNA here is from genome assembly GCF_951799395.1 of Argentina silus. NCBI lineage: Eukaryota > Metazoa > Chordata > Actinopteri > Argentiniformes > Argentinidae > Argentina > Argentina silus. Next base: position 10,437,247 of record NC_139670.1, on the reverse strand, counting down.
CAATTTCATACCTGAAGTCCCCCCTCTCCACATCTCTAATGGTCTGACCGTGTCTAAAACAGACGCCCTGTGTCTAAGACAGCGGAACCATGTCTAAAATGCCATTACTGTGTCTGAGAGCAGAGCAACAAAATCCTTTTAGGGAAAATCAATGTGAGAGCCCCTGCTTGACATTCATACACTTGACATTCATAAGTTATCTCGTACAGTATTTTACAGCAATACATATTTGAATCCTTCAGCTGTAATAGTTTAACTGAAAAAAATATGAAAGTGTGTGTGTGTGTGTGTGTGTGTATGCGAAAGCCTCACCAGTGGTTGTAGTCCATGTGCTGGCGTATGAGTGTGTGTGGTTGTACGGTGCCATATGCGTCCACCTCTGGCATGTTCATGTCATCTATGAAGTAGACCAGTCTCCTGCTCCCTGGGGGACCATAGTTACGCCCTGCCTTCTTCTCTAGGGGCTTCTCCAACACCGCTGGAGAGGAGAGGAGAGGAGAGGAGAGGAGAGGAGAGGAGAGGAGAGGAGAGAAGAGGGGGATGAGGGGAGGAAAAGAATGAATGGACGGGGAAGGTTGTTATAAAGAGTTGGAGTTTGAAATGTTTCCCTCTCAAAACCTTCATGAATGATATAGGGTCTCTATATAGATAGATAGATAGATAGATAGATAGATAGATAGATGGATAGACTGATAGATACAGTTGATAGATAGATTGATAGGTAGACTGATTGATTGATAGAGTCTATGTATAGATTCTACCATTGTTTTTTGATAAAGTCACATACTAATTCATTGTCACCCGAGACCATGTCCTACCCTGTAGCATGGCTGAGGTGGTGTAGTAGTTAAAGGGCACGTTTTTGATCATGTATTTCTCCGGGTCCAGGGATCCCAGCTTGTCTCCGACCAGGACAGACTTCCCCGTCCCGGCGTTCCCCACCAGCATGACAGGTCGACGCCGCTCCAGGAGCCGGTCCATGAAGTACCGGACCCGGATGGTCTCTGTGGTGTGGACCAGACAAGCCTGGGGGTGCAACGGACGGACGGACGGACGGACGGACGGACGGACGGACAACCAATCAGTATCTCTTATAATCTATTCATCATTCTCTGATCTTGTGTGATCTTGTATGGACTATTAAAGCACTTGGTAGCATAAAGTACAATATAATCTTCTTTGATCTAGGTTTTAAGTTAGACATTGCCTCTTGAGGGTGCCTGATAAAAAGAAGATTTATTTTCCACTCGTGTTCAAATGGAGTATTAAATGAGTGATGTCTGAATCACATTAAGATGAATCGCATACGTGTGTGTAAATAATGCTTGAGTCCTACTGCTGCACCTGCAAGGGGATGTCTGCATCCATCTCAAACGTGGGCACCATCTTGGACCAGGGCTCAAACTTCTTGGTCTCTGGGTCGATGTAGTAGTCAAACACGGTCCCCTGGGATGGGAACTTGATGGTCTTGAACTCAGTCACCCACCACTTACTGAACTCCACTCTGTAATCCACCAGCTGTACACAGACAGACAGACAGACAGACAGACAGACAGACAGACAGACAGACAGACAGACAGACAGACAGACAGACAGACACACACACACACACACACACAAGCTTACATCAGTGTTTATGGACAAAAAAAGAGGAAACAAGTAGAGAACGGATATTGAGATGCATTCATAACACTCACAGCATACCAAATTAAAGATGGCAGTCCTATCTACCCATCTATCTTTTCTTTCCCTCAGACAGTCACACAGGCTCATCCCTGACTGGTATTTCCTCTTCTCTCTCTGCCTCGCTGCCCCCCCGTCTCTGTCTGCTCTGTTCACACCCTCGCTCTACAGTCAATAAAACCACTTAGCATTTAAATGCTCCTAAGATGAGAAAATAAAATGGAGTACATTTGTAGCGGGTGGAAAAGCGTTTTATCGCATAACTTAGACGGACGTGGTTACAGTACGACACTGTCTCGGTTGCTTAGCAACCGCTCGTCAAAAAACAAAAGCTGGTTAAAAAGATTCAGCCGGCTAGTATTTAGGGCTGTGTGGAATTCACTTTGTTTTGCACTGTGTTATGATGTCCATAGAAAGCTGCACAGCTTTACTTTGGAACTGAAAAGTACGGCATATGACTTATTTATTCCATCACCTGAAACCTAAAACTTCGAGATGAGAAGAATAGAGTGACTTTTTAGAGCCAGATATACTAGCACCAGTGATACAAAATACTGTATAAAACTTGTGTGGACGGAATACACCCTTAAAAGGTTGAAATGGTCTTTGCTTTGGATTGGAGTGATCATGTTTGATTCCTTCTTGAAACCCTCAGTCAGGCCATCCAGTGAGTACTTGGGATCCCCTGAGAGCCAAGCCTACAGTACCTGGTCCTGGAACATGGCCCCACCGAAGGCCCAGACAGCTGTGAAGACGAAGTAGAGCTCGTAGAGTTCTTTAGGGCAGTCTGGAGGCGTGTTCTCCGGGGTCAACAGACACTCCAGCAGGTGGCACAGCATCTGGACCATACTCTGCTCCGGGACTGGGATGATCTTCTTAAACCTGACCAAACATATAAATACAGTACGGTTCAAACCAGCAGAGACATCTACAGTCGGTGATGACAGAAACATGGTTCAACCGTCACTTATGATTCTGTCAGTCTCTCCCCCTGCTCTCTTTTATCATATTTTACTCTCTCATTATCTCTCTCCATTTTGCTCACTCCTTTATAATAGAAACATGTATCTCTGGTATCTACCATGACATCCTGACTGGTAAGCTACCTTGATCTGAGGGTGTCCAGGCAAGAGGGGAGGTACTTGTCAAATAGAATGGTCAAATTGGCCTTCTCCGATTGGACCTCCCTCCTGTCAATCCAGCTGGACACGGGCGGGTTCCAGCCCAAGTCGGCTGGGTTGATGTACAGGATGCCTGGAGGGACAAAAAGCACTTAGATCTCAGTTCAAAGAAGTCAAAAGCATCATAGTAACTCAGTATGCCATATCACCCAAACACATTGGAAGGGGGAGAAGGATGACAGGAGGAGATGAGAAGAGAAGAGGAGGGGAGGAGAGATACAGCGGGAGATGAGGAGAGAGCAGAGGAGGCGGGGAGGAGAGGTACAGGGGGAGAGATAGAGATGAGAGGAGGAGAGAGGAGTGGAGGAAGGGAGGAGAGATAGAGGGGGGAGATAGAGATGAGAGGAAGAGAGAGGAGTGGAGGTGACAGAAGATACAGAGGGATGAAAGGAGAAGTATGCACCAGCTCTGGATACAGTGGCAGGAGTAGCAGTCTGGAGGTGACTGATCTCAAACACCAGCCTCATGGTAGGGTTGAGGGGGATACGCTCGTTACTGGCCAGGGTCAGCACCTTGGAGTAACACAGAGAGAGAGTATCACATAGGGAAACACACACACGCACGCGCACACGCACACACACACAAATGCACATGGACACACACACACAAATGCACATGGACACACACACACACACACACACACCTTGTTGTCGTCCATGACAGTGTTGAGAGACTCGATCCACATGGGGTCGATATCCCCGTCCAGTACGATCCACTTGGGCCCAGTGTGACTGAGGTTTGCCAGCTCACGCATGATGTTGGAGAACAGCCCTGGAACGGACAGCAGTATCACAAGCCTGCATCTACACCAGGGGAGGCTGGTGGAGGTAGAAATCGGAGGACGGGCTCATTGTAACACATGGACTGGAATTAGGAATGGCATCAAACACATTCCTCATTCTATTCCATGCATTACAATGAGCCTGTTCTCTGATTTCTACCTCCACCAGCGTGCCCTGATCTACACACACAGGCCTCTACATCTACATCCAGTGAGCAAATGGAGCCTGCCATGGCTAACATGTGGGGTCTGTGTTTTATGGGTAACTGCCTATGAAATCTTCTCCCAGAATTATTAGCTTTTGCGCTTTGAGATGTTTATGTAAAGTGCTTTACAGACAGAATACATACCTTCACCTGTGTGTGTGTGTGTGTGTGTGTGTGTGTGTGTGTCTGTGCGCGCTCTTACCATCCTTCCACTCCCTTGTTGCCGGGTTGATGATACCAAACAGTTCGTCATTGGTCACGGCTTTAGGGTTGAGGTCCGCCCACACGGGCCGACGCTTCATGTTCTGATAGGTCCGTTGGAGTGACCTCATCACCTGACTCTTGCCCGAACCTGCATTGCCCACCACGAACACAGAGTGGCGCACTGCCAACAGCTCCTCCAGCTGCACCACCTAGGAACAGACACTGCAGATGACACGACACACTGTGGTACACGAAGCAGGGGAGGCTGGTGAAGGTAGAAATCTGAGGACTGGCTCATTGTGATGCAAACACACGTATTGGATCCACTACATGTATTTGACGTGTTCATTGTAATGCGTAGAACGGATTGAGGAACGGTATCAAACACACACACACACACACACACACACACACACACACACACACCATTCGTCATTCTGTTCTTTGCATTACAATGAGCCTGTCCTCCGATTTCTTAGTATAGCGTCATGCAGCATGGTAGAGTAGGGTACGGCCAGGCGCACTGCAATGCAGCACAACAGTTCAGTAGACTGCTCACGTTACCGCAGAGCCAAGAGCACTGCTTACTGCTTACACAAACAGCCAGGACAGAAGCAGAGGACAACTCTGTCTGCACACCAGGGGAGGCTAGTGGAGGTAGAAATCGGAGGACGGGCTCATTGTAATGCATGGAACGGAATGAGTAATGATGTGTGTGTGTGTGTGTGTGCATACCATGTGTGTGTGCATACCATTCCTCATTCGATTCCATGCACTACAATGAACACGTCCTCAGATTTTTTACCTCCACCAGCCTCCACTGCTGGACACCCTCATCTGTATAGTATGTACACTCACCGAGGACTTTATTAGGAACACCTGTACATGTTCTCATGGTAGAGGTGGTGTGGTGGACGCCACAGCCTATTTGAGTATTGTTGCTGACCTTGTGCATCCCTTCATGGCCACAATTTACCCATCTTCTAATGGCTACTTCCAGCATGATAATGCACCATGTCACAAAGCAGAAGTCGTCTCAAACTGGTTTCAAGAACATGACAATGAGTTCAGTGTTCTTCAGTGGCCTTCCCAGTCACCGGATCTGAATCCAATTGAACACCTTTGGGATGTGGTAGAACGGGAGATTCACAGCTTGAAAGTGCACCTGAAAAACCTGCAGGAATTGCATGATGCAATCATGTCATCATGGACCAGAATCTCCAAGTAATGTTTCCAACATCTTGTGGAATCAATGCCATGAAAAATTTAGGCTGTTTTGACAGCAAAGGGAGGCCCTGCCCAGTATTAGTATTGTGTTCCTAATAAAGTCTTTGGTGAGTGTATATATATATATATATATATCTATAGGTATAAATACTATTATATAATATAAAACTACACCCATGTGATAACGCCATAATACTTGCATGAAACAACACTAACCAACAGGAGAGAGAGAAGAGAGACAGACAGAGAGAGAAAGATTTCCTCTCCTCTCACAGTCAAACACACTGACGGAATGCTTAATCAATGCCATCGACTGAGCCTCCCAGTCCTGATCTATTCAGCCTCAGCGTTGCGTAGCATCTCAAAGGCCCAGTCTGATTACATCTTTGATGTGTGGAGGGCTAATGCTACCAGAGGCTAAGGCTAAAGGCAGACAAACCCATCCCCTTTCTTTTAAATCGAAGGACGCACAGTACAGACAGAGATTATACAGTTCAGGGGAGAGAGGTGGACTGGCGTTATTGACCTGTCTGTCTCTTCATCCCTCCCTCCCTCCCTCCCTCCCTCCATCTATCTCCCCCTCCCTGTATATTTCCATGGCCGTGTTTCTCAGGGTTAAGTAGCGCCTCGCACTGTGTGGCTCCATTGATGGAGTGTTATTATGTTGTTCTCGTGCTTCTTTGACCTGCCGCAGATTGTACTTATTTCCCCCGGCCCCGCATTCCTCTGTCTCTGACATCCAAACCAGACTGGCTCTAATGGACGTGTATGCGTGTGTGTGTGTGTGTGTGTGTGTGTGTGTGTGTGTGTGTGCATGTGTGCGTGTGTGTTTGTGTGCGTGTGTGTGTGTGTGCGTGTATGTGCGCGTGTGCTTACGTGTGTTTGTCTGTGTGTGTGTAAGAGTGTGTGTGTTTATCTGCCAATGTGGACGTAACATACAGTAATGACTAGAATGAGGACAGCCAACCTGACACCTGAGGTACCATCAAGGCGTAGCCGCTGGGCTTCGCTAGATTTGCCCAATTCATCCACAACCCAGACATGTCTGACACTAATGTCAATTTTCCACTGATAACAGTGCAATAAGAGGGAACAGTCTTCCAGACAACAGTCTGAAATATAACACTAGAAAAACACTACGAAGGGCAAGGGCTATATTGTTAACTACTATATAACTATAAAAGGCTCATTTTGGACGTTAGTTTTGTGTTCCTGGCAGTGTTTTTTGTGAGGCCTGAAGGACATTACAGTTTGATGAGCTGTGTCAACAGGCCTCCAATAGACAGCTGGCCACTGACAACTCAATTGCCTTGGACTGCTCTGTGAGGGTCCGCGCCAGCACAAAGCTTTAAACCACTTTGTGACAGTTGCATTTGTAAAAAAAAAAAAAAGATGTGCCATATCAATAAAATGCAAATGACTGATTGATTGATTGGTTGTCTGATTGATCAGGTGGCAATACCCGGCCCGGGCGGTAACGACAGTAACACTCACCTTCAGCACAAAGTTATCCTCTGCCTGTAGTTTGAGGTCCAGCACCGACTGTTTGACGTACGTCTCAAAGTCCAGGTCTCTCTTCCTGGGGACGTCCAGGGCAGGGAACAGGTCCCCGATCAGCCCCAGGAACACCGGCATGTCGTCCGTCACGATCTTGGGGATGTTGAAGTCTCTCAGAGCTCTCATCAGAACCTGGTCCTCCGGCCGGGTCGGGTCACTCCGTTTCAACGAGCCTGCCACCACCAGCACGGACTTGATGGCCCGCAGCCCCCAGTCATAGTGGTCCTATGGGAGAGAGTTAGGGAAAAGGGAAAGATTGGATTGGATGAGATAAGATTAGATCTGATACAACTTTTTTGACGCTCCAGAGATGGACATTTGTCTTCGGCATCACCAGTGGCAGTTACATAAAACAGTTACATAAAAACATCATCATTAGTCATGAGTCACCATACACATACACAACACATTGTTCTGTATTGAAATGTTTGTGATGCATTGTTTGTTTTGTACACATGTGCAGTTATAAAGTTATTTCCTGATGACACAAAATAGAAAGGTAAATAGACAATGGAGCAGGGGAGGCTGGTGGAGGTAGTAATCGGAGGACGGGCTCATTGTAATGCATGGAATGGAATGAGGAATGGTATCAATGGCATGAAACACGCATGTTTGATACCATTCCTCATTCCATTCCATGTATTACAATGAGCCCGTCCTCCGATTTCTACCTCCACCAGCCTCCCCTGCAATGGAGTTAATGTACTATTATTAGTGAATCCACCATACGATAATCAACTACTTGTTCAATAATTAAAAGCAGAGGTTCTTTTTTCACTTTCATTCTCTCGTTCATTGATGTGCAGATTCAGCCATTAAGCACAATGCTTACAGTAGCAGTCTGTTCATTATCCTTCAAGTTCACAGCCACTAAATCGCTAATGCTGGCAAACCTACACAGAAACCCTGAATGAAACAACACTTTGAGAAGTTAAAAAAAAAATATATATTCCAACCTGCTATAAAAGGCAGGACAGTGGTATGACGGTTAAATGGCTCTACGATTGCAGGATATTCATCCATAATTAAAAGGTCATAAAAACTCTAACCTAAGACTCTCCTCTGTGAGGATGACTTTATGACTTTATGCATAATTAAAACAGTTGTACAACATCCAGGAGAGGATTGGGAAAAGATTAAAAGTTTAGTTTGAATATGTATATTTGTCATTCATACAGTGTATATGTCTTTATTAAATCATGTTTATCTTACATTAGGGCACGTGCAAAACAACATTTCTACAAGCTATTCACTTGCATTGGAGAAGTCACCATGAACTTTCCCATTATTGGGAGACATTGCAATACACACACACACACACACGCACACACACACACACACACACACACACACACAGTCCAGTAAAGTGGTACCTGTTTGGAGAGCAGCTCTTTGCACAGTGTGTAGAGGGTGATGAATTTCCTGGCCAGGACTCTGGCCTCCAGGAAGCCCTCAGCCACCAACATGATCTCACAGATCAGCTCAAAGTCAGGCACCACCATGGCACACGGCCTACAGAGGAGAGACACCATGCAGACAGTCATTCAGAGAGCGAGGGAGATGATGATCATGATCATGATGATGACGACGACGAGGATGATGATAATGAGGAAGAGATCAAGAGATCCGTGCAGAGTCCTGTTTGATTTGATTGGTTTGACAGTACCAGTTCAGGGATGAGTTTCACTACAGCTTCCTTGTAGCACTTGAACATAACAGACCAAAGATGATCCTATTGTTAACAACACCTTTGGGAAATGCAAAAGTTCATTTTGAGTGCACGGTCTCATGATGGAATATTTTCATTATTGTTCATAGTTGTGTCTTGCTCCACGATCCTCCACCTCCCAAAGTGGCTGCTCTGCAGAGGCCAAATGACGTGTTGATGAGATGGTTTCTACCAATCCCATAACATCACTGTTAAACACAACATCAGTCAGTAGCTAAGACATAAAACATTTTATCACGAGAAAACCCTTTACTAACAGTGACAGCCAGTCCTACTGTATATAGTTTAAATAGAGATGATGGCTGACTGTAGAGCACCATATTGCACTTCAATTAAATATTGCAGTACTGCAATACAATCATCACCCTTTACATCGGAGGATGGGCTCATTGTAATGCATGTAACGGAATGAGGAATGGTATCAAACATGTGTGTTCCATGCATTACAATGAGCCCGTCCTCTGATTCCTACCTCCACCAGCCTCCCCTGCTCTACATGGTACCTTTAATGGCCTGAGGAGGTCGACCAGTGGCCGGCTGGTAATGGCGAGATGCTCCTCTGAACGGTTTAGGAGATCCTTGGTGCCAGCGGCCGTCAGGTTCTTCAAAGATCGGACTACATGATGTATCCTAGTCCAACTATGATGATTGCGATGATGATGACGATAATTATTGTATTGGATAGAGTTGTATTGTTGTGCTGATGATAATCATGTCTCTGAAAGTTGGGAGTATGAAATGTTTTTTGTATTTTTATGTTGTGTTTATTGTCCTGTTTTTATGTGCGGGGGGGTGTGGGGGTGGGTGGTGGCTATCCCAGTTTCCCCCTTGGGGGATGAATACAACATCTAATCCAATTCATTATACATCTACTGTAGGAGGTTCTGGTAACAACTGTCACTTACAATATCATTTACAATATTTACATTATAGAGAACGACGGGGGAGAGAAATCTGCCCTACGCAGGGATCGAACTCACAACCTTCTGCTTGCCAAGCGGTCGTGCTTGCTACTCCTCCAAACGAATTAAGTCGCTTATGGGAAAATGCGGGGCTCATACAGGGGCTTTATCATATCATTTGCATTTTAAAAAAAAGAAGAAAAAAATCATTTCCAAGATAATTTCCCTACTATAAAGTATGTGTGTCTGTGTAGAGCAGGGGAGGGAGGTGGAGATAGAAATCGGAGGACGGGCTCAATGTAATGCATGGAACAGAATAAGGAACGGTATCAAACATGTTCCATCAGCCTCCCTTGGTGTAGAGGTCTGTGTTGTTTACCTGAAGAGGGCCTTGAGGTTCTCGGGTAGCTCTGTCCTCCCGGCGTAGCCTGGGTTCATGGTGATGAAGATGCCTACGGAGGGGAACAGGTTCACCTCCTCTCCCATGAAGTCGAACCTCTGCTTCTTGTCCCTGATGGCGTCCTGGATGCTCTTCACCTGGAGGCCAGAGACAGTGAGGAACACAAGGTGTTTTGTATGGAGATTGATTATCTATATTTGAATGCAGTCAAGGATCTCAGTCAGTTTCTGTAACCGCTAGATAGGTCTCACCGAGAGCTTTCAATCAATATAAACAACTCAGCATTAGTACCTCAAACCCTCTGACACATCGGTTATGATATTTCCATGATATTCACAACTCTTAAGAAATATGAAGTGTGCGATGTGAAAGGTTGACACATTCTAGAAAACATGTGTTTTTCAGATAAGGAATCTAACCATCAATCAGAAGCTATCAGTAAGTGTTAACTGAATTGATGAAATGCCAACCCTGCTCCATTCCATGGTACTGTACTATATATCTGGGTTGTTAATGCACTGGAATAAGATATCAACCTGAACTTTCCTGTGTCCTCGGCTGAACCCCAAATCCCTCACTGTAAACCAGCTTTATGAATTTAACATTTCTTTGTAAAGATAGCGTAGCCACGGAGCGGAGGCAGCAGCAGAACACTCCTTCACAGCCGAGTACACAGGCAGCCACAGATCAGTCATCCGCCGATCAGTCCGTCAGACCAAGACAATGGG
>NC_139670.1:10324149-10416649 GCF_951799395.1 Argentina silus | reverse complement strand
TGAGCTGCAGCAGGTCCGCCAGTGTCGTCTCCTGCTCACAGCATCAATCCATTACATTCAAATTAAATTCGATGCTTTATCGCCACCGGGGGAGGCTGCTTTTTATCTCCACCAGCCTCTACTGCCATACCAATCAAAGATCGCTAGGAAATGGCTTTAAGTGCAGCTCACATGTAATAAACAGGGACAGTTGTACTCAATAACATCCATACACACACTAGGCTAATCACATCACACTTCACCCAAAGTGCATTTAAAGACAGCTCTGCGGTAATGCTTGTAGTGTAACATTGTGACGATCGATTAAATAAGTTATTTCCATTGAAATAACAAGCTTAAGTCTTTCATAATTGTTATGTACTTATTACAATGACTATGTAATGATACTATGATCGGTACCATGATCATGATGTAATGTATATGCCAGGTAATTAGCAGACCGTTAGATAAAGTGTAATTAAATAAAAGGACACGCAACGCTGCTGTGTGAGATTAGATCTAATACCATAAAGGTTTCTTATTCTAGAATCTTTAATAGAGGTGAGATCAGAACCTGGTCCATGGTGAAGCGGACCCCCGTAGCAGCCATGAGCTGGTGCCAGTGCCGGGCCCGTATGGCCGGGTTCTGGAGCTCCACCACGGCCCTGAGAGAGGTCAGGAGGTTCTTGACCCTGCTGTCCAGACCCGAGAACGCCTCCCATGCTCGCATCTGGGAGAGACGAGGGGGAGAGAGGCAGTCTTGTAGCATTCTGCTCTGGGAGTTTTTACAATGTGAAAACTGTTGTTTTTTTTAATAATAATTCTGTTTGTCTATAAAAAAACAACAACATAAAAACATCTGTTTTTCCTTCAGGAAAAAATGTTTGACTGGCCATTTTTATATGTTCTGTTGGACTAAACACTCTCAAAAAGGAATCCTCTTCTACTATACCTCTTCTCTTCTCTCCTCTCCTACCTCCTCCCCTTCTCTCCTCCCCCGTCTCTCCCCCCCTCATCTGCTCCCCACTGCCCCCTCCTTTCTCACTCACTCTTCCTCCCCTCCTCTCCTCCTCCTCTATCTCCGATCCTCATATTTCTTTAGAGATGTGTTTACACTCCATCTCATCTCTCCTCTCCTCTCCTACCATCCCCTCCCCTCCTCTCCTCTCCTCTCCCCTCCCCTCCTCTCCTCTCCTCTCCTACCATCCCCTCCCCTCCCCTCCCCTCCTCTCCTCTCCTCCCGCACCTCTTTATCCAGTCCTCGTATGTCTTTAGCGAAGCGTTTAGACTCCAGCTCCATGTCCTCCACGTTGATATCTCTCCAGGGGGTGGTCCTCCAGGCGGCCATGCTAGAGTCCACCATAGCAATCATATCCCACAGCTCCTTCAGCAGGACCACCTCACGCCTGAAGGACACAGGCAGTTGGATGAACACACACACACACACACACACACACACGCACACACACACGCACACACACACGCACACACACACACACACACGGCCATGATGGACTTTTTCAATAGCAAACATTTGGGTCTAGCCGGATCTGTTTAGTTCTGCCCAGCCTAAAAGCTGTTGGCTTACATAGAACACGTTGGTATGGGATGCTGATTTGTGGGCCTCTGTACCCCGTCTGAGAAGAACTCCGCAGAGAACTTCCTCAGAAAAACTGCACTCGGGTAAATCTTTTTTGACCATATGTTACTGTCGGGTAAATCGGTTTTTACCATATGTTACTGTAAGCATGCTGTTTTTTTTAAGGCAACATTTACTGTATTTGTTTTATAGTACATACAGTGTATACATATATACAGTATACTGTTTAGAATAATAACATGGACATAATCATTCCTAGAGTTGCCCTCCGTGCCCTGTTCACCTGCACTGTCTCAGCTGTCTGTAGTCAGAGACGGTGACCTCAAACAGGCTGGCTGACTGCACCAGAGAGGCCATCACAGCCTCCTTCTCCTGGATCAGCCTGTGGGAGCCATCCAGCATCTGGTAGGGGCTCTCACTGTCAAACCTAGAGCACACGCACACACACACACACACACACACACACACACACAGTCAACAGTCAGTATGGGGTAGGGTCTCTCACTGTCAAATCTAGAGTACACACACACACACTCACTCAACACACACACCCACACACAGTCAATACTCAGTATGGGGTAGAGTCTCTCACTGTCAAACTTAGAGCGCAGACACACACAGTCAACACATGGAGTATACACACACACACACACACACACACACACACACACACACACACACACACACACTCAACAGTCAGTGTAGGGAAGGCAGGGTAACACCTTCATCAAAGAGACAGTTAGTCAAAAGCTATTATGGGTGTGTAGAAGGAGTGGGTAAGAAAGGTCCTTTATCATTCATTATCATGTCAAGTTTGGCACAGCCTGATTTGGCTGGAGCAGTAAGCGACTGTGGCAGCCATGCTACCACCACCAAGGACCAATTACCAATCAGGACGATCCATGACACATTAATGCGAAAATAATCATCCCGTTATTAAGAGGGTGATTATGTGCATAATTCATTTGTTAATTAGACAGCAAGATGAAGCGACCCTATCGTACCTGTAAGTTAATTAGCATATGTTAAGATTCAATTAGCCTTGTCTAATGTGTGTGTGTGCGTTGTACTGTTTACTGTTCGCTACGCAGACAGGCTGATCAATGAGAAGATGATGAATGAGAAAGGTGACAGCTATGTGGCTAATCTTTAGAATGGTGTTCAACGAGCATTAGCTCAAGAGGGGCACACAGCATGTCTTGGTGTCACTACCATTCTCCAATAGCTACACACACACAGTCAACGTTGTACTGCTCGTCAGAAGTCAAACATTCAAAATATGTCATTCATAGAGGGGACAGTATATCAGGCTTTGATGGCCATGTGTAGTCTGATGGATGGTCGCCCTTCAAGTCTGGTTCCTCCCAAGGTTGTTCTTTACACACACACACACACACACACACACACACACACACACACACACACACTCCAATCCCTCAGTCAGAGGCAGATATTCCTGACGGTGGTGTTCAAGGCTGTGAGTGAATTGAGATCAATGACAGGAATGGATCAACTAAGCACTGTTCTAGAACCGTGTTCTCAGCCTCTCTGGTATACCTGGGAATAGAGGGGAGGGGGGCGGTGGGTGGTAGGGGTCAGTCAGGGGCTGTTTAGGGCCTGCATGGTTATTAGGGACAGATCTGTGTGTCTGCGTGTGTGCGTTCATGCACGTGTGCGTGCGCGAGTGTCACCTGAAGGGCCCGTGTTTGCGGAAGTGCTCTCTGAAGGCGTGCTGCTCCACGTCGAAGGAGGCACACTTCCTACGCAGGCTGGCCACCTCGCCGGCCTGCAGCGGCGCCACCTGCTGTTTCACCACCACAGCCTGCTTCTTCACGTTGGTCCATTTCTCAGGCAGCTCCTACAGACAGAGGAGAGGAGGGGACGGGGGTGGGGGGGAGGGGGGGAGGGAGACAGAGAGGAGGAGGGGGAGAAAGAGAGGGATGAACAGGAACGAGTACCAGAACAGGGGGGATAAGCAGGTCTCTGATAGGCTGGGTAGTTCACACCACAGTGTGTATCCCGTATCTACTTCTACTTTATTTCCCGTATCTACTGTAGTTTAAAAAAACAAAAGTTCTAGTTAGTACCAACATTTCTGCCTCCACCAGCCTCCCCTGAGTGAAAAGCGAAAAACATACAGTAAATCCAATCGCATTACTACCAGCATCATCATATACAGTATTGTTACCTCCAGCTGTTTATAGACCACGTCAGGCAGGTCCTGTTCGTATGTCTTCAGCAGGGTGATGGTGTGTTGTAGAGGCTCAAACATGGCGTCCGTGGTGCTCTGTCTCTCCTTGACGGCCAGCAGGTGACCCATGACCCCCACCAGCCCCTCGTAGTCACCCTCCTCCACCCTGCAGCCCAGCCCCAGCTCAGCCACACCGATAAACTCCTCCAGGTCAGACAGGCTGGGGGAGAGGATTACAGGTCACTTACTTAATATATGTCTGTCTTTGTTATTATGTATATGTATATTTTTTTTATTAATATTAACTGTATGTTTGAATTTAGGAGACACTTGTATCCACAGTACCTTACAGTACATAATGTGCATTCCAGGGGAGGCTAGTTGAGGTAGAAATCGGAGGCCGGGCTCATTGTAATGCAGGGAATGGTGTCAAACACACGTTTAATACCGTTCCTCATTTCATTCTATGCATTACAATGAGCCCGGCCTCCGATTTCTACCTCCACCAACCTCCCCTGTTGCAATCATACTGTAGGTGTACAGGGGGCAGGGGGCGGGGGGGGATGCAGACTCTATCTGCCCACCTGTTTGTCACATGGTCAATGAGGTGCTGTTTGAACATGAGGCTCCACTTCTTAATGATGTTGAGCAGGGCGCTCTTGAAGGCACGCCCGTCCACTTTCATCCACCTCTGGAACACACACACTGGCTCCAGCCCCTGTACCTCCTCATAGATACGCTCATACCTGGGGTATACAGAATAAACATTGATTTCATTGAACATTGAACACACACACACACACACACACACACACACACAATACCCACCCATCCACCTGCTCCCTGAAGTTGTCCAGTGTCGGGGGGCTCTCTGGGACCCCATCCTCTGCGTGAGCTTCTATCTCCTGACTGGTCAGGACGTGGCCGTAAAGGAGGAACTGGCGCATGAACTCCTTCCTGTCGTCCACGTAGAGGTACGCAAAGCGCTCCAGAGAGTTACGGAACTCGCAGCACGTTGCCATGACGCCTTCAATGCGCTCCATCAGCAGCTGACGCATGTCGGCCAGGTCAGCCATGTCCTCCATGTCAGCCTGAGGGAGCAGAACAGAACAGAGTACAGCATAATAGAACAGTACAGAGTAGAATAGAACAGAACATTATAGAGTAGAATAGAACAGAACATTATAGAGTAGAATAGAATAGAACAGAGGAGCAAATGTTATTCTATTTCATTGTGTCCTTACAGTATTGTCCATGTACAGGTCAAATTCAATCCATGTGTTCCATCACAAAATGAACACACATGTTTACTGTCACACATAGCAGGTGTCTGAATACTTGGCTTTGAGTCGAACCTGACACGTCTCACAATTAGCCTAGCGTTATGCTATGAGTGTGAGATGTTTGGCTGAGATGTAACAGGGCAGCTACAGTACCTGGTAGTGTGTGTACGTGCTGTTCTGGGCCAGACGAGGCACCAGAGAGGACGTCCTGTAGATGTCATTGATGAGGCTCTCCACCAGGTCGTAGAAGCCGTCTCCCACACCGAACTCCAGCGAAGGGTTAAACACCACGTCAGGCACCAGTAGGTCCAGCTGGGCTTCAAACAAGGGAGCCACACCTGCCCTCTGGTCTGAGGAAAGAAGGGAAGCACGGCTCCAATCATGGATCAGGAGAACTCACTATTTGTATGTGTGTGTGTGCGCACGCGTGTGTGTGTGTAGGACCTGTACCTGTGTGAGTCACATACCTGTGTTGTCCAGGAAGAACTTGAGGGAGCAGTCGATGCTGCTGAAGAAGCCGTCTATGACCATCTCATCTATGTACTCCACGTAGGCTCTCCACTCCTCAGACGAAGGCTCCGCTCTCAGCAGCTCCATGTTACTCTGGGACAGGAGGGACAAACCACCATTTTGAGAATGGAAATGATGGAGCAGAAACTCATCTAAAGCAGGCTTATTTTATTATGATTAATAATAAAAATACATTCAACAATGATGGAATTTGAGCAGACGAATGATGACACATGATTTCAGTGAGCTCACTTCCTTTTCCCCCCCGACATGATCACCTTTAACAGGAAGTGTATCTTCTCTCCGGAAGAGCGTATTAGTCCGTAACACCTGTCCAGCCTCTCGGCCCGGTCCTCCAGGCTGAGCAGGGTGTCTCTCTTTCCCTCCCGTCTGTCGAAGATGGGGCTGGCCCAGGCCCTCATGAAGCCCTGCATCTCCTCCACATTGTCCTTGGTCCTCTGGAGGCGTTTCTCCAGGTCACACACGGACTCTCTCACCTCCTGGATGTACGCCCAGATACCTGGGAGCGGTAAGAGCATGGAGGAAAATCATTTGATGTGTTGAATAGTTTAATCTGTGTGGAAAATTTGCAGGATTTAGACATTGGACACCAAAATCAGGTGACCGAATTACTGAAATCTGAAAAATAAATGAAAAATTGCATGGTCAAATCCTGTCAGGGTAAAAGGTCCACAAACTGTTTTTTTTTATTACCTGTCACTCACTACCCTTAATAGCACCCTCCAAATAAAATGTGTTACATAAGTATTGGAAAGAGGAAGCATTTTGTCTTCTTTTAGCTCTGTACTCCAACAGTTAGGATTTGAAATCAAATTACTATGAGGTTAAAGTATAGATTCTCAGCTTTAATTCAATATTTTGACCTGATAGTAATTGTTTGATTTCAAATCCAAACTGTTTGTAGTAGAGCTAAAAGAAGACAAAATGCTTCCTCTTTCCAATACTTATGGAGGAGACTGTAGACCTACTGAACCGCACATACACATTAATTCTATAAACCCTACCCTTGTCCTATTTTCCATAAATGCATACAGTATGAAGCGCTTGAAGTTGACAGAGTGGCACTCAGAGCTTGAGTGCACTCAGAGTTTAGTCTTCCCCATACTATGACCCTTACCCTCCCTACAGACAGGGAAGAGTGCATTTACATGTTCCATACGACTCCTCTCCTCTCTCCTCAACCAACCATCTCCATCCCTGCGGACAAACAATACGCTGCATAAAACATACTAACTATATGAATCATTCAACGTCTCCCGTTCTATATCTATTTAAAAAGCATGTTCTCTCAAGGCCTGCTGTACTGGTCATGTGATCATGGCAAATAGCAGTATGTTCTGTCCCAGAAACGACAAGAATAGAAGCATGGTCATGAAAAAAGAATGTGTGAAGAATGTATCACCGCTGAAAGGAGTGTGTGGTTAAAGTAGAGAACAAGAGTCAAAGAGCTACTGTATGTGAGGGAGGTATTTTGGACATGAGTTGGCAGTAACACATTTGAACTAAGCTCATGAGAAATTTATAAGATACACTGCATTCATCAAGAATCACGGGCTATACTGTATATGATTCATTTAAAAGTCAAATTGATGTACTGTACCAATCCAGGATTGCCATTTTAAGGAGAGAGTTTGGGAGTTTCGATAGGAGCTGGCTAAAGCAGAAATAAAATGGCACCCAGGCACCAGACTCCTGTTCACCCATGCAGTTCTAACCCGGTGACCCCTGACCTTGGCTGTTCCAGTTGACTTCCTCCTCTGCTTCTCTGAGGCGGGCGTCGATGTCTCTGAGCTGACCCTGGACCAGAGGGTACTCCACATCCAGAACGGAACGCACCACCTGGGTACAGAGAGAACAGGGTTGTACTGAGATTACACAGGAGGACTGGCGTTAAAACAAGACATAAAATAGACTTCATGTACTGTTCTAACAAACAGACCGATCATACATGTATGACTTACTCATTATAATGGAGCAAGCATACTGTATCAGTGGACGGGCTCATTGTAATGCATGGAATGGACTAAGGAATCATATCAAACACGTGTTTGATACCATTCCTTATTCCATTCCATGCATTACAATGAGCCCATCCTTCGATTTCTACCTCCACCAGCCTCCACTGAAGCATACTGTCAGCTTATAAGATATCCATGATATACAATGCACACACACACACACACACACTGTAGAAATATGTAGTTATGGCAAATGATACTAAAGAGCTTTGCCCATGATCTGATAGAAGAAGGACAGATTGTAGCTCCATGTAGTTTAGAGCAGCACCTTGTTGTAGCGGCATACGGTGAGCTCCAGGTTGGCCACGTACTGCCACAGCTGCCCCCTGGTGGTGTAGACCTGAGCTGCAGTCTCTGGGATGGCCTCAGTCTGCCTGGCCTCTAGGTACTTTACCTCTCTCAGAACTGACACCAGCTGGGAGGTGGTGGGGGGGGGGGGGGGAGAGGTGGAGTGGGAGAGGGAGTGGGAGAGGGAGAGAGGGAGTTGACTACAGCTGAAACAAGCAAAAAGTTCAATCAATTTTGAGTCTGTTGAAAAGAACAAAGGCAGCTTTTGTCGTTACCTGGGGGTTAAAGTTAACAGAGATGAGGCGTGTGGCTGGGTCTCGGCTGAGGAGAGGCAGGTTGAGGTTGTACTGGGACTTCTCTCCCACAGACTTGGTCCACACCTCGTACAGGTTACTGGAGTATCTGTGGTTGACAGGCAGGCCAAAAAAGCCAATCACACAACCAGAACAGACAGAACCCACTGTTTTCAGGCCACCCTTACTGTATAAGTCAATATGTCAAGTTATGTTGAATATGGAAGGATGTGTATTGGATTAAAACATCACTATTTCGTTTATGCTCTACAAACAGCTGTTCAAATCCAATGTACTGTGAGAATAGAGACCATTATGCTCACAGACATGAGCATAATGAGCATAGACCCATGCTCTAAATTGTCTAAAATTGCTATGTGATACGCCTAATTATCTGTGGATACAATATACTGTAATTAAATCTCTTTAATGACACAACTCAGCGTCTATTCAGCTATAAAGAGAAAAGGCCGGAGAAATATTCTGATTACATTCTGCTGTGGAAGGAAATACGAAACAACAATAATGCATTGTGAAAAGGCGTGAGACCGAGAGAGAATGAAAATCAGCCGACGTTGTAAACGACAGGAACAGAATGAACATCTCACCCGCTGTGAACAGAGGAGAAGAGACAAAACACCCGCACAAACACTGACTCGTACATTACAGACACCAAACAGACAATATGTCACGGAACCCGGGCGGCTATATCAATCTGTAAATAGCCCGATTATGATGAGGACTTTAGTGCACGGGGCGCCTTATTGGATTTCTGCTGTAGGGTTCATTTCCTGATAGCGCCAAAGCAGACGCAGAGGCAATGAAAGGCCTTCGCTACAGCCATAAATCACTGAGCGTTTTGTCTGGGGGTAATGACTAGGGATGCAAGGCAGTAATAGCCTGACTGGATTATGTACACACAGCGCCGGTGATTATTACAATCTAACAAGGGGCCCTGATTTCTGACGGGAGTGAATTGGTAGGGAACCGGCGTTGTTCATCATCGCATTAGCTTGAGAGCAGGGGCATAATGTGAGGGGTGATATTATGCATGTGAAGCACACAAATATGTGCGTGCATGTGTTCACACACACACACACACACGCACACACGCACGCGCACACACACACACACACACACACACACACACACACACACACACACACACACACACACACACACACACAGGGTAATTTAAACCCAATAGGACACTTTGTCTTGGGAGGTTTAGATGTTAGATGCGGTCTAAAGAGCCATTCCTCACAGGGCATCAGTGAGCAGAGACAGAGCATGTGGGATTATGAAACCCCTGTGAAATAATCTACAGACCAGCACCGCAGTGATGAAGACATAAATCATACGTGGAGCGGCACGTCTCTGTGGAATTCCACTGTGGCTTTGTCATACACGAATCCACTCATTTCACACAATAAAGGAAGACATATAGATAAAAGCATATTGGAGTGATATGGCTGTATAAGATACCAGGACTGTTTGTTTGAATGTATAATTGTCATGTATGACTATTTGTATAACGGTGCATTTGGGAGCTGTAGGAAACTCGGAGATACCGAGTTCTCAAGTGGGAAATAACCACCAGAACGACCCTCCAAGTTGGAGTTCCAAGTAAACAGTATTCATCTTTCTGTACTTTTGTACAGATTTAATTGTTAACAATCACACGTTTGTATAATGTACTGTATGTTTGTAGTTTGTTAACATTCACGTTTATGGTCTGCAAACGAAATCTCATTGAGGGAAGAATTGTTCCTACTTCAAAAGCAATCATGTCGGAGTTATGACTTCAACTGAAAGCTACAAGTTCCTGAGAACCAAACGAACATACCATAATTGTCATGTACTATATGATGTATGGCCCTTACTGACCTGTCCAATAGCTGCATCATCTCCTCATACTTGTGGATGACTCTCTCTCCATCAGCAGATTCCAGGCACCTGAGGAGAAACACATCAACATGTCAGTTGAGGTCAGTTGAAGCCAAAATGAAGTCATTGTAAACACTATCACCAGGTCAGGGGTGGCTGGTGGAGGTAGAAATCGGCTCATTGTACAGGCTCATTGTAATGCATGGAATGGAATGAGGAATGGTATTAAACCCTACAGCAGAAATCCAATAAGGAGCTCAGTGCACTAAAGTCCTCATCGATGATGAGGATGAATCAGTGTTTGTGCTGGTGTCGGCCTCTTCTCCTCTGTTCACAGGGGGTGAGATATTCACTCTGCTTTCTCTCAGTCTCACTCCTTTTGCAATGCATTATTGTTGTTTCATGGTACTGATTTCTACCTCCAGCAGCCTCCCACGCACCAGGTCAGAAAGCTCTCTACATGGTATGAGGAGACCACCACCAACACCGACACTATTAGACCCCCTAGTAGAGGTGAGAGGTGGTGGGCCAGAGAGAAGAGACTCACGGGTGGGTGACGTATCTGAACTTGGAGAAGGGGGTCTGGATACGCTCCTGCAGCTGCTGAGCCCACCGAAGACCCCCAGCTACAGCCGGCATGTTCTTATTCACAGGAGTACAACCTGGAGAAAATACCAACACACATACAAAGTAAATCAACGGTGTGGCACATGATATACTGTAAGGATGTTATATATAAGCTTGTATTCGTAGGTATGCAACATACATTTTTACATTTACATTTTAGTCATTTAGCAGATGCTCCTATCAAGAGCGACTTACTTAAAACATATCTAAATAAAAAATCAGCTTAAAAAAAAACAGCTTAACCTATGTGGAACAACTATACATCACAATCATCACAAGTATGACTTTCCATACCTTCTATACCCCTGTCTCCATTCAATCACCTCAACTACAAGCTTAATGTTGATATGTTTCCCTGCCTTATGGTATCCTGGAATAAAACCATGAAATTGATACGGTTAAAACAACCATCTCACCCAGCTCATCCACTGTCTGTGTGTGTTTGTTGAAGAGCACGTTGCAGCAGTCCAGCTCCCTGTCGAACATGCTGATGAGGATAGGGTATCTCTCCTGGGCATCAGCTGACACTAGGGGGCGTTCCAACAGACTCCCAAACATGTCCAGGACCTGCAGAGGGGATGGGAGGAGAGCGTGTGTGTGTGTGTGTGTGTGCCTGTGTGTGTGTGCCTGTGTGTGTGCCTGTGCCTGTGCCTGTGCCTCACCTTGAAGGCGTGTTCCAGTCCTGAGGCGTCATCGAAGGCCTGACAGAAGACTGCTCCTAGGCGACGGTCTGTGTCCTCCACCTTCAGTCTGAACTCACTCACATCCCCCTCAAACTCCTACACAGACAGAGACAGTCAGTCTGAACTCACTCACATCCCCCTCAAACTCCTACACAGACAGAGACAGTCAGCAAGGAAGCAACAAGCGCTATCCTTATATCCTTGCCTCATATGCTAGGAGTGTTAATACTACACAAGGCTGGTGAACGATATGTAATGCCCTCCTCCTGTACCGTATTGTTGACGTCCAGACAGTCGTAGGGTTTCTCACTGAAGACCTTGTATGTGTCCAGAAACTCTTCATGCAGCCACTGGACCTGCTGGCTGAGGGCTCTGCCTCTGATTCCCCCGAATTCCACCTTCTCCAGCTTCAACAGGTCCACTGCTGTCAGCAGGAGGTCCTACAGAGGAGAGAGAGAGAGAGAGAGACATCTGTAAAGGACTCTATGTAACGAATTTTAGGGCTTCCATGTAACCTGAAGGGACTCCATGAAACCAACAGGGATTCCATGTAACATCAATAGGGACTCTATATAACTTCAAAGGACCTCTGTGTAAACTCATAGGCATCTGTAACCTGTAAGGATTCTTGGTAACATTTACTTTCTTAGAATCAGAAGCCAATGGCAGTAAGTGGGAAACTGAAAATTCTGTATTTTCATGTTGATATCACATACTGTAGGGCTTCTTTGTAACTTTAGATCAATATAATAGTACTCAAATCTGACATGGTTAACTTTCGCATCCATTTTTTTGGTAGCTTTGAGAACAAAGGCAGACAGAACAAACAGAGTACTAATCATGTGTCAAATCATCAAAAACTATACAAGAGAGTGATAGGGGAGACAGGGGGAAAGGAGGCTCCATCAAACTGACAGTATATGAATGTTTCATATTGACAGTGCTACAATGAAATCATTCAATTAGGTGTGCAATTGAGGATCCGATTTAGAATACGATGATTACAGTGTGCCATTCTACTTGCCTCTATGGTCTTGACCCGGTCAACAAAGCAATCCAGTCCAGTGAAGACCATGAGGGGGGAAAAGTCCCAGGGCCGGACCGCTCTCCCATTCTTCTGGTACTGACCCAGACTAACCCTGCGGTCCTCATAGGTGTGTCTGAAGAGCTGGAGGATGTCCAGGGTGGTTTGGACTTTCAGCAGGCTCTCAGACACATCCCCCTTCAGAACCTCCTCCGGGCTCACATACACACGAGCCTGGGGTCCGAGAACAGGCAGGGAAAAGAAAATGATTGCCGCAGATGAAAACCCTCCATTTACAATTAGCTGATGATGCTACAGTCCCTAACCTCTCTGCATATTGGATGAAAAACAAGGTAAACATGAGGGTTTCCCCTACCATTGAATAGCCCCTACCCCTCTCACCCCCTCACCCCCATCTCTTGAGCCTTTGCCCTGTTTTGCCTACAACCTTTTGGCTTACATAAAAAATATTGGCTAATGGCAACCCTGGATGCTAATTTATGGGCCTCTGCACCCCGCCTATGAGAAACACTGGGGGAACACTGATTAACATGTATATTATATTCTTCACCTGCTGTATGAGGAGGTTGCAGGTCTCCTGGAGCAGCACGATGAGGCGGGCCGGGGTGTTGTAATAACGAGAGTTAGACCACACCAGACACACAGCGTGCATCAGGGGCACAATGTGACCTCTGACCTCAGGGAACTCCACGTTCTCCAGGTCCTCAAACAGACGCTGCAGGGGCTTCAGGTACGTACAGATGTCCTTTGCCTCCTCCAAGGCTGACCAACACAAACACACACACACACACGCACACGCACACGCACACGCACACACACACACACACACACACACACACACACACACACACACACACACACACACACACAGATGATACAGTTGTTGTCTTCAAATTCAAAACATTGATACGTTACTCATTTGTGTTTGATATCGTTCCTCATTCCATTCCATTCATTACAATGAGCCCGTCCTCCGATTTCT
Organism: Argentina silus; assembly: GCF_951799395.1. Classification (NCBI taxonomy): domain Eukaryota; kingdom Metazoa; phylum Chordata; class Actinopteri; order Argentiniformes; family Argentinidae; genus Argentina; species Argentina silus. Next base: position 10,403,242 of record NC_139670.1, on the reverse strand, counting down.
ACCTCCACCAGCCTCTCCTGCTCCAGAGTTGCTATTGTCCTACAGTGATATGGAAGTGGCACCTTTCACCCAGCTTAAGGGGTCATTTCCATGGTAGGTGAGACTCACCTGCCAGGACATCCTGTAGCATGTTTGTGAAAGCAGGGTAGTAGCTGCTCTCCATGGCTTCCAACAGAGCCGCCATCTTTGTCACCTTGGAGGACTTGAACTGGGAATGGATGCACTCGAGGTCAGCATACCTACAGAGAGAGAGAGAGAGAGAGAGAGAGAGAGAGAGAGAGAGAGAAGCGGGGGGCAAAGGTCACTTGGTGGTCATTTGGGGGGGGCAAAGGTCACCTTAGTTGGATGTTAGCACAACACAATTTGAGAAGCACTCTTTAACAACCCACCAGGGGTAAGGTGTCTGACCTGTTCCTCCAGAAGAGCAGCTCAGTGTTGGGGGTGGGGTTCCTGCCCTCCAGCAGGGGCTCTGACGAGTCCTTCTTCAGGACCCCGCGGACCTGGTGACTCCATTCTATCACCACTGACTCTATGGAGTGGATGATACTCTTGTCCACCACATCTCCTCTGCAAGGGTTAGGACAGGGGGTATAGACAGAGGGTGAGAGGAGGGGGGGGGGGAGAAAGAGAGAGTGAATGAATGGAGGAATGACTGAATGAATGAATGGATGGATGGATGAATGAATGAACAAACAAGCAAACAAATAAATGAGTGGTAGTAGGCTACCTCTTGTCTCTCTCCAGGGCCGCTTGCTCCACTCTCTCTGACCCCGAGGGTAGGGGCAGGAGGGTCTTCCCTTTGACTTGTCCCGACACCACAAACACATTGGTCTTCAGGGAGTGGACATGGCGTTTGATGTCCTGCGACACCACGTGAGGCCATTCACCATGGTTCCTGCCGTTGGACAACAAGGGGACTACAACCTGAGAGGAAGGAAATTGGGATGTTGGTGGTATCAGAAGAACGTGTTGGTGGTTATATAGATCATGAATAGGTTTACAGTGTATTAATCACTTAATTATTATTTAGTTTTTTAGTTTTTTCTTTTTCAAATAGTATAATATCATACTGAATTTGTTGTCATAGTAGGCTACTTATAGATCACAGTCCCTATAGGGTGACCACTAGGCTAATGCACCTGTTACGGATGAGCTGAGTGTGCGTCAAGCATGAACAGTCTTACCTCCTCCACTAGTGCAGAGAACTGATCAAGTGGAGCGTAAGACAGGTCCCCGTAGACCAAATGACTTTTCATTGAGTTCAGAGTTAGAGATGTTTTGCTTCGTTTGACGAAATAAACTGCTTTATTTTTCGTGGATGCTGGAAATCCGACAGTGGGCAGCAAATGTCCTGCAGAATTCAGAGACACGACCAGCGTGATGTGATCGGATTTGTCCAAAAACTCCAGAATAACTTGTCTGTACTCCTCAGTGCCGATGCATTTCTGCCATCGGTCCTGTTTCAGTTTCAGGGTCTTTAACACGTAGTCCTTAATGAATTCGAATCTGTTGTCCTCCGCCGGAGAGTCTTCCATTTTCGCCGTGTTCCGTAGCCCCGTATAGGCACTCCCGGCGGCGTGAGAGGGTTTGTGTATAAAGTTATTGTCCCCTGGCCTCCATAGTAACGCAGTGTTTGCATTAATGAACCATCCGTTGCTTGGGGGACAAAAGCTCTGGCGCTGACCCATGTCATTCTTGGTTCTTCAAACAGGTGGCTTAACTTGGTAACTGCTTGCGCTTTTTGTTTGCTTTTTGAGTTGAGGAGATTATTAACTGTTTTATGGAACTCAGTGTCTCTCACTGGTGACCCAATGTGGCAAACGTATATATAAAGGATAGGCCTACTTGCAACAAGGACACAAACGTTGTATTTAGTTTGCCGTCTTGCTGCAATATCTACAGTATCAACACACACTATTGTAAAAACAGGTCTAATCGAGAATTCATTGGTGAGCAAGGAGGCATATTATTGGCCTGGCCTTCTGTAGCCTGCCAATTAATACATCCTCTCACATTAGCTGCAATAGTCATAAGTTGCCACAAAGTGGCACCAGTGGAGTAAAAACTGTCCAAGTAAAGTGAAACTCCTTTCCTGACCAAGCCAACTAGTTGATTACAGTCAGAAGTTAGTTAGTTCGAAAGTTGTCCCTTCTGACAAGAAGCCCCAAGAGTGTTAGTGTTGTTAACCTGCAGATCTAAAAGCACACAAAGTAATGCAACAGGCCATTAAGTTGTATCTGGGATGTATTTTCTTTGCTTCAGATTAGTTTGTTTTGTCTCTCTCTCTTTCCCGTAAATATCTGTAATCCTAAAATGATACACACAAATGTAATATTTGGCAGGATAACAGAATGTGTTTGTTTATTCATCGTTCTGATGTGGTATTGTAAAATACAGCATTATCAGCAGCATAACATAAAATATTTGTCTTTGTCCTCTTTTGTCCAAAGTTCAAAGGGAGAAGTGAACCCTGGCAAAACATAATAGACAAAGTGTTTGTGCAATGTTAGTGTGTGTGAGTGCATGTGTGCGTGCGTGCATGCGTGTGTGTGTGTGTGTGTGTGTGTGTGTGTGTGTGTGTGTGTGTGTGTGTGTGTGTGTGTGTGTGTGTGTGTGTGTGTGTGTGTGTGTGTGTGTGTGTGTGCGTGCCGGAAACCCAGTGGCCAAGGAGGCTGAGTTCCTCTCTCTCTCCCTCTCTTTGATGATTAGCATGACAGACCAAAGGCAACGATCAGGGTCGGACTTTCCATTTCTGAATCAAAGCGGCTCTTCATCACTGATAGGGGAGAGCTGTTGCAAACAGCTAGCCGGGTGGCTATCCATTTGTATGGTTACGTTCACTAACTCTGATGCCTGTATGTCTGGCCCCTCTGTGGGAAATGCTGCATTTAGCTTTAAATGTTATTAAACCATCAGCCAACAGGGAGACTTAAAGGGGCAATCTGGGATTCAAACCACAATAAAGCTGTCACCCTTTTTTTGGTTAAACCGCTGAGGGATGGGGCTGGAGATATGTAACCACTCTCAAACCCTAACCCTTCACAAACAACGTAAAATAAGCTTATATTTTGGCTTCTGACGGGGTAAGACAGTTGAACTCAGCTCATGAGGCACCGATAGTTCTTCAAGAATCAATGGCCATATATGACTATATATTACAATGAACCAGTCCTCCAATTTCTACCTCCACCACCCTCTCCCCTGGATTTGAGACGTAGGGCACTTAAAGCAATAGATGAATCAACACAGGTGTACACGGGAGTTCTCCAAGTAGAAGAAAGGAATCACGAAATGATCACAAATGTAAAAAGACCTCACAGGCAGGTTAGTGATGCAGGTTAGTGATGTTAGACAGATGCAATCCACAAACCCTCTGGCATTGATGCTGAACATCTGCTTCTCTGTTTACTTATAAGCAGAGACTCGATACATGAATATGAATTAAAAAAAGAGAATTTAACAAGAAGGAATGACGTGAATGATGATCAGTGAAGGCTGGTGGAGGTAGAAATCGGAGGACAGGCTCGTAATGCATGGAATGGAATGAGGAATGGTAGAAATCGGAGGACAGGCTCTTTGTAATGCATGGAATGGAATGAGAAATGGTATATATATATATATATATATATATATATATATATATATATATATACCTGAGAATTAATCGATCTCCAAATCAGTTGTTCTATTCGTCCATCAGGACTGACTTTACCCTTCACTCAACAACGGCATTGCATCAAACATTGTTAAAGGATATTAAAACGTATTTATGAACTCATTAACATTCTTTGATTTACCATCAGAAATGCAGTGGTCTTTCTCTCTATTTCCTTTTCTTATTGCTTTCAGATGTGCACTTGAGGCCTTTCATTAAAGTATGGATAGAATTTAAGCTGATGCGGAGGGAACACACTTAAATATTGTCCTAAACAGCATATTAGTATTGTTACTCTAATTTCAAAATGACATACTGTAGGGATGATGTGGCGGCATAGAACAGTAAGGAGATGCAGATGAAGGAGAAGACTTAAGACTTTGGAGATTCATGGTTATCAACATTCATATTTACTCTATATAGTATGTTCAATACAGAAATGTGTCCATTAGTTTATTAATCCCTAGTACTTCCAGGATGTCTGCTCCGGACTCATGCACATGCACATACACACACACACACACACACACACACACACACACACACACACACACACACACACACACACACACACACACACACACACACGTACACGGTCTCTCAATTAGGTAGGAATTCATCAGGTCATGTTTTTGTAGCATTATAGTTTGTGTTCATAGATCAATCATTGTACTATAGGCATGTTCACCTGAATCACTTAAGTCTGCTTTGCCTCATCAGGGCAAATTATAACTTTTAATTTCAGGATGAAAGCTTGTCATGTTTAATGTTAGCATCACCAAACATACATATTCAACAGTTTGCGTAACATACCCAGATGTGTTGCCGGCATTCTTTTTCCTTCCAGGAACATTGTGTTCTACCGTTTTACATATTTGTTGACTATATCATTACCTATCTAGGACAGCAGCATGACACACACACACACACACACACACACACACACACACACACACACACACACACATACACACACACACACACACACACACACACACACACACACACACACACACACACACACACACCACACAAATGGCCATGACCAACGGTACAGTTCATGTATACTACTGATAACCATAGGAGGGGGCTGACGTACAGGATAACACCAAGAAGCAGAGGCACGCATCCACACTCCTGCCTCTCTCTCTCTCTCACACACACACACACACACACACACACACACACTCATAAAAACACTTTCTCTCTGCCACACACACACACACACACACACACACACACACACACACACACACACACATACACACACATTCATACAAACACATTCTCTCTGTTACCCACACACACACAAACACACACACTGATCACCGCTGTGTTAAATCAATAACAGCCTCATTGCTTCACCATGTCTGTGTTGAGCTTCCAAGACTTCATGTATGTCATTTGTGCCAGCCCACTGCCAAGCCAATCCAACTCTCTCTGTTGAGATGAAGTTATTACATACTCAAACAGGAAATATTTCATTTCAAAGAAAGAGCTTGTAGTGTCAGGGAATGGGATACTCAAATCTCCATTAGTACTCCAAGACCACAGACTGGCGTAGGGATAATGATTTATTTTCTGCTAGAATTGATTTTCCCTCAAATCACTGCCTGTGCCACATCAGCGCTGAGACACACTGCAACACAGTGTGTAGGAGAAGCGGTGATTCAACTTTGAGTTCTAAGCCTTTCCTGGCAAGTTCTGTTGTAATCGAGCGTCATGATGCAAAGTCTAGTGCTGAAGACATCCCACACTCAATCACCACTAACATCTGTCTCTGTGTAGACGTGATCCATGAGTTGCCTATAACACAAACCCCCTTCAGAACCCACTCTGCCAGGAGAGGCTGTGATGACCACCTGAGAATGATGTCTCCTGATTCAGGCGTTCTGTGAAATCTGATGAATGAGTATGAATCAATCACAAGTCAACGAGAATCCCATACTGTACACCCCCCATACTGTACATCCCCCATACTGTACACCCCCCATACTGTACATCCCCCATACTGTAAACCCCCCATACTGTAAACCCCCCATACTGTACACCCCCCATACTGTACATCCCCCATACTGTACACCCCCCATACTGTACATCCCCCATACTGTACACCCCCCATACTGTACATCCCCCATACTGGACATCTAAAGACTTTCTTCTTTTTTTTCATCGATTTTGCTGTCTAAGACATGGTGAGATGAACGAACGCAAAGTGGAGCGTCATCTAAAGCGTTCTATTTGACAAACGATCTTCAAGATGATGCATTTCATACAAATCCAATGGTTCCAATCTGCTCTTCCAAACACTTTTGTAACAATGCAGTGAAAAGAAAAAAAACTCAATATTGTCAATGGCTCTTTTTGGAGCCTCAGGAAGTTTAAGGAAGTGTCAGTCCAGAGTTTCATTCTTAGTCTATTCTAAGAGTTCTCTCCAGAGACTTGCCATTCATTCAGGTATTTAGGTTCTATTAGGTGTTTTGTGATGTCAAGACAGTACAATACCCAGAATGAGGGGGTTCTCCCATGGCGGCCTGGGTGGTTTGGACTGCTTAGCGGGAACCCTGAGGACCTCCCTGCTGACTGAAACACAGTGTAATGGCCTTTGTTTTCACATGCACTTCCATTCACACACACACACACACACACACACACACACACACACACACACACACACACACACACACACACACACACATACACACACACACACACACACACACACACACACACACAGTCTCTCTCACTCACACACACACACACACACACACACACACAAACACGAGTGCACACACACACACACACACACACACACACACAAACACGAGTGCACACACACACACACACACACACACACACACACACACAGACGGACAACATGTCAGACTATTTCTGGGGCCGACACTCCAGTGGGGTATGACACGTTGAAAGCCCCCGGGGTAAAGAGCAGGGCAGCGGGTGTATGAGAATGCTGATAACAAGCATAGAGGAAGTCAACACTGTTTATCTATGCTCTCCGCATAGCTCTAATCGCTGGCCCTTGTGGTCATTCAAATATGTGGCATTACAAATAGCTGCAAATAGCTTTGTTATACTTCTTTTTTCTGGGGGTGGTGAGGGAGGGAGGTGGGCAACACTGTTGTATGCCAGGCCTGGTCTGAGCCGTTTGCAGGTCTGTGGAAAGGAACACTGATGGTTTTAAAAGAGCTCTGTGCCATGACTGGATGGATCATTTTCATACTTTCACACTTTGGTGCGTGGCCAAGAGCAACAGGCTGAAGGCTCTCTCACTCTGAAACAGGATATTGGGTTAGTAATGGCCGCCAAGGGACCTCCAGAATGACATGAATATGAGACTTTTTTCACATGTAGTGTAAAGACATCATATAAGCCATTCCAGTTCTTGCGCGTGTTAAACATGTTGTTAATTAGGTGCTCCTATGATCTTCAGACATGTCTTGGCTTGATTCTGTGGCCCTGCGGTTTGAATGGACATCTAACTGACGAGTCAATGCCACAGAGAAATCATAGTTGATGGTAATAGGTTTTATTCAATGTTGTTAAAGAGCATAAAAGAGAATCCAGGGACAGGTTAGAGTGTGGGTTTGACAGAGTGAAGAACCGCAGTCTAGAACAGCAACACAAGACCTTACTTCCCTACTAGTGGAGGCTGGTGGAGGTAGAAATTGGAGAACGGGCTCATTGTAATGCATGGAATGGAATGAGGAATGGTATCAAACACACTCCGATTTCCACCTCCACCAGCCTCCCCTGTGCACTTCAGCACTTAATCCTCATACAGAGAAGATGTATTTCGTACACCAACAGTAGAGTGACTCATATTCCGTTTAACGAATATCAAAATGAAATATCGATAACACCACCAAAAACAACACACACTGTGTATATGGCAAACATCAAATTGAGAAATTCTTGGATTTTTCCAAAGTTGTGCAACACATCATCACGTCATGGTATTTCATCCATAGTCTTCGAGACGTGTGCAGTATGTGCCGTTTCTCCTCTCCTAAATCTTGCTCTGACAGAGGGTCTGGAGGGTGTTTATCTGAGGTGACATCTTACCTGTGCTTCATAAAGGTAATTGGCAGCAGCATTACCTAATCCACGGAGGGGTTGGCTTTGTTGATTCTGGTGAACTTTTACTAATGGTCGTGTAATCAAGCCCAATTACTACTCAATTAGAGCCAGGAATTCACCCATGAGGCCAGTGTGGAGAATGTTCCTGGACAAATACCAGTTTACGCATTTATAAATCAATTCTGGATCTATAACAAAGATTTTATACTTGGACGGGGAAGCGAAGGGCAGGAGAGAGGGTGGGGGTGTAGAGAGAGAGAGGGGGGGAGTGTAGAGAGGGGGGGGGGGGGGTAGAGAGGGAGAGGGAGGTGTTTTTTTTACCATCTTGTACTGTAAGTTAAAACAAGGGCCAGCTTTGAGGTGAACCAGAGTTGTTCTGTAGAACAGAAAGGAGGTTCTGTGCTGTACTGTGTATGCGATGGTGATGATGTACTGTGCCTTCATGGACTACGGTGAATGGGCTATTCCAGATCAGTGAAGATCTTCTAGTAATCCCATTCTAACTTATTTTGTTTAATATCAGATCTGATTACAGTCTGTATTTTCCCTAGTGGAGCCATTCACAGATCTAATGTTATGGTCTCCCTGTCACATTATGTCACACAACACCCACAAATGCCTATTCAGAAACTGCCAACACATTGTTAAAACCTTCTTTCTTTTTTTTTTTTAAATATATATTTTTTTCGTTTCCTTGATAGCTCAGTAGGAATTAAGGAGACGAGGGCGTCCGGTGGGGTAGCAATATGACATGACATGAGAGGACGCCGACGCCCCAACGCTGGCCAGTGTCCTTCGCCTCACATATTCCTGTAATCCGGCTAAAGTAAATTTGGGCCTTGTTGTATATGCCTTACAGAAGTATACTGTTTATTTAACATCCCTGCGGGGCCTGAGTTATGACTGGTAATGATTACTCAAATGCCCAGTGTTTGGGCCATTGTACCAGGGGTGCCTCCAAACAGGCCTGCTGGTGTTTATTTGAATTTTCCATTTTATATTGCCATGTGTCATTAGGCTGTTTAGAGTTTACCCTGGGTGATGGATCATTTCCTTCACCCCTCTCCCATCAGGACAAAGACAGAGGCATGCTCATCCTGGTGTGGTGTGTGGTCGTATGGCCCGTGACAATAGAACATGGAACACATGACAGATAGGCTATGATGTCTCCTATGATATTGTGTGCAGACCAGTGGAGGCCGGTGGAGGTAGAAATCGGTGGATGGGTTAATTGTAATGCATGTGTGTTTGATACCATTCCTCATTCCATCCATGAATTACAATGAGCCCGTCCTCCGGTTTCTGCCCCCACCAGCCTCCCCTGGATGTCTTGTATGATATACAGTAGTGTGCAGACAGATCCAAAGACATTATTGACATCAGGCCTGCGCCTGCTGTGGCTACTGACATGGCCAGACATCTTTATCAACAATCATATCCCTGTGAACCGACACCTTCACATTCTGGAATTAATTGATTCCCTAATTTATTTATATTTTTATTATTAATTTCCAAGCAAGATTCTGACAAAAAAAGTAATGACAAAAAAGGCTTTTCCACACCTGTTTCTCTAATCGACAGGTGCGTAGGAAAAATCAGACTAGGAGTAGAAAGAGGCTCCTGCACACTGTCTTGGCTTGCAAGTGAAATACGTTTTGCAACGTTTCGTGAAGAAGAAAGAAAAACTAACTCTAAAAGACATGCTGTATCGTTAGCTAGAGTGATTATACAAAGCCCTAACATGATACACATCGCACAGTATAGAAAAAAACTAAGAACAACGAGAAATATAAAATTCTATGCATACTTCCTCAACAAGCACAATGTCAAATGTCACAAGCATAGTTATGCTACGTCCCCTAAGGCAGGAGAGTTTGGGAGTACAATCCATTATTCAGCCATAGTGTCCACATCAGCCGTGAAACTACTGAAGTTTAAGACCTTTGAACAGACTGAAGACAAATCATAAATGTGCTCTTCTGTAAGCTCTGCTGTCCAGAGATGTCCCGCTAGATTTAGAAACAACACTGTTATGTTTATTTTGGCTGGGAAGGGATATGCTTTATACCCTGCTGACATATTACAGTCAATGCTACATGATGTTTAGACACCCGGGAGAAAGCCGAAAGAAAAATTTCGATTTTATTTGTCACTGTTTGTCAGAAGCCTTTAAATACATGTATACACACACACGGTGAAGCTCTGGCCATGAGCTCACTCCATCATTGCTTTCAAAGCTAGGTAGAGAGATTTTTTCAAAGAATGTTATGAAGAACTGTTGGCTGAAAGTATGCTCTTTTCACATTTCTCAAATAGTTCCCTTTGTTCTAAAAATCTCCATCTTTTAAATCTCTATTGTAAATCTTGAAAATTGTGCATTATACACATTATGGAGTAAAATATGTTTAACATAAACATAATACCACAAAATATGTTAACATTAAATTCTTAAATGCTATTTACAGTGTGAAATCCAGTTATCAACACTGTGGCGAAGCATGAACAAAACAACAGTTGTAATGTTTAGTGGCTTACATGTTAAACATGACGGATGTTGAAAAGGACGCTGACTATAAAGTTAATAAATCTAATTTCATACCCTGCCATGTTAACATTTTCCAAAACCTTGAGACACGCATTTTGATTTATTAAATAAACCGCCTGTGTGCAACCAAGTCATAAGTCCATTGTGCGTGAAAGGTATTTTCTATTGAACTGTTTGAACGTTATTTTTGTCCCTGACATAAGATAGCTGTTATGTGCCCACATTCTGATCAACGTGTGGCGGAGTCAGTTGGTTTTCGAGGGGAAATTCAATACCTCTCTATTATAACTTCAATAAAAGACGACCGTCCCAGCATTTGGATTCTATTGGTCATTCCTTGAGGGGGGAACATGTTGAAATGTCTAATCCGATGGGAGACAGACACAAAAAGACAACAGAAAACAGATCATTTAGCCCATCTTCTTCCAATGTCTTTGATGTCGATCATGTTGATATGGAAAGTGGGGCTTCTCGGATCTCTCCAAGCTGTTTGTGCCTCCATAGGTATAGCCATCACACAGGGGAGCAGAGCTAGCATCTGTGTGTAGTTAGTTACTGGGTCTGCAGTCAGTGTGAGGCAGCATGGTTCGGTCACCGTTGAGAGAAAGTACAGCATTAGCTACAGGGGTCCAAACCCACACGGTCTGGCACCATGGTTCTAATAATATCTTTTCAAAGCTTGTTTCGTAATAACATTCTTCTCCCCCCCTCGTCAAAAACATATTTTAATGTTCAACTTCCCTCCAATAGACACCAAAAATATGACTAACCTGTCAAGTCTCTAAGAGCCCCATAAGTGTCGAGGTCTTTAGAAAACGTCACCCTTAGGAGAACGATCTTGAGTTGTCATTGACTGTGGGATAAAGAGAGGTAGGAGTTGACAGTTTAATATGTATTGATGAAAAAAAATATTATTTCACCATATTATTTTGGCAAACATACTGTATTATGAAAGCAAATTACCCTTGTTGTCTCAGTAGATGTCATTTTTGTCTGCTTTCATCTTTACTCTCCTGATCTTGAGAGTATGTGTTTTGCAGATGAGGCTGGTGGTACCATACCTCATTCCGTTCCATGCATTACAATAAGCTCGTCCTCCGATTTCTACTTCCATCAGCCTCACCTGAGTGGTGCTGTAGGAATGTAAGTAATAATTGTTAATAAAGATGCTATAACTTTGAACAGGGTTTTGAGGAAATGCAGATCTCTGGCCCCTCCGGCACTCCTTTACCTCCCTGTGTGAACATGCAGGCACTAATATGAGCATGTTTTCAGTTTGTAGTGGGTATAATATATCTGGACGTGAATAATCGTGCTTGTTTTGCCATTACACCCCACGCTTGGCTGAGTTCAACATACCAGCAGTTTTTGTTACGATTGGATGACATCGAGCTCTCAGCCCAGTCCTCCAGCCTACTCACTCAAAACTGCAAAACTGAGGTAATGACTCGGTTTGGGGCCAGAAATAGTGGGGGGAGCAGAGAAATACGGAATCAGCTCTAAATTTAGACGATTGTTAGGTAGACCCTGTAACAATTCCATCAATCAGGGTGGTGACGACTTCTCCTATTTAACGCATGTTTCACAAGAGTGAATTTTCTACATTTGATCACTTTTTTCATGAATTACATCACAGGTATGGTTCTAATATGATAGACATGGAAAACCCCATAACCGCCTTGTCCCCATGACAGCTGAATCATTGAAGGCCCACAACGATATCCATGTTGATGTCAGTCTGTTTCTCCATTATCATTGTCTGGGTTTACAAGGCAAATATGGTTCTAATGATAATTGACTGCATTATATGGCACCTTTCTAGACACCCAAAGCGCTCACACTGTAAGAGGTGGAGAACTCACCTCAACACTACCAATGTGTTACACCCATGTGATGCCACGGCAGCCATTATGCCCCAGAAAGCTCACCATACATTAGCTGTCAGTGGTGAGGTGAGGAGAGAGATTATGCCAGGAATCAGGGATGATTGAACCGTTGATGAATCCAAAAAGTCTGGCAGTGACACCCAAGGCTGCAGGCAAGGTATAAGGCATGATCAAACCGGCTCAAACTCTACCCAACTGCACACAACAGTACGCAGGGCACAGTTCATCCGCAGAATGTTTTTATACTTTAGTGTTTAGCTGAGGTAACTTCTCCAGCTTGCTTTAAAAACCAGGCTGACTTGAATATTACGCTGCTCTTACAGGGTATCATGTGAGCTTGCCTGGGGGCGTTGCTGAGAGCTCTTAATTCCTCCCCTACCACAGCTCCTGGTTTCCAAGGCATTGGCCTGTCTGTCAAAATTCAACCACGAAAACAAAGTTCAACATTTTGAATCCAACTGTCCCTTTAGGAGATAATTACACCTCAACAATGCTAAATCAAATGTGTTGGAAGGTACGTATTTTCTTCACTACTCTCTAAATATCAGTTGTATTAATATCTATGGGAAATACATATCTAATATATCCAATATATCTAGATACAGTATAACCAATATCTGATACATAATTCATATATCATATTAACACATTTTTGTTGAAAAATAAATTAATCACATTTCATCATCATCCCAATTATTGCTTTATATGGAAAATAAATAAAAAGTTAAATATATCTAAAATACCATATATATATATCTAAAAGCTTCTCCTGGCAGGATCATTATAACATGAATAGTTTGTGATAGGAGTCTTTCACTCTGGCCTTTATGACAGTCTACTGAGGCCTTTACAGTATGAATCATGTCCTCAACTGACTGGGAAATCAGTTTACTTTGTCAGCATGACCCAGCTTGACCCAATGTGAGCCGAAGTTGTCTTTCTTCAACGGTTCTACTGTGTGTCCTCCAGGGGAGGCTGGTAGAGGCAGAAATCAGAGGACTGCTTCTACCTCCACCAGTCCACACAGATGTCTTCACACTCATTGTGGCCTGTGGGCTTAGCGTAGGCCTAAGTACTGTACATGTATAAGACATTTTAGTTTGAGAATTTGTATGAAAAAAAATAGTTTTTTAATATCTGCAACCAAAGTAATGTGGCTTTATATTAGTGACTGTCAAAATGATTCAACTTATTCATTAAGTCGTGACTATAGGAATGAATGCTTGAACAGTTTGGCTTTGTATTGTATATAGCCCAATCGTTACCAAGGTTTCCACCGGAACTCATTAATTAACTGTAGCCCTGCGTAGCCGATTCTCTAGAAATCACTCTTATGCGATGACCTCATCACTTTCTCAAATAGAACTCAGTGAGATAAGCTGTAAAGGTAACAACCCGAACTACAAACAAAGTCCTGATTATAAATAGACTTAGTAACTGTGCCTTTTAGCCACTGGGAGGGGAGAACACTTTCCTCACACTCCAGTTCTAGTGGTATATCTGGAGTAGCAGGAGACCGGGTGAGGACATCCCCACGGGGACTCAGGATGACCCTACCCCACTGCTGCAACACGTCTCCACTCTCTAGTCACTGTGAGTAATCTTCTGTGCTCTGTATTCTCCTCTAACCCATCCAGAGCTAGGCGGTTGCTCCCTACTCTCATTTCATCAGTTCAATTAAGATAAATCTCTCTTTTCCATTCTTAAATTGGAATTTCACATCTTCTGAATTAACGGGGATGAATGAGTCTTTCTCTGAAATCCTTATTGAACCTATTTTTACCTGTGTGATAAGAAAGACAGCCAGGTAGGAGTGAGTATCCAAACGTTGTCAGCATTGAAATACAATAACACAGCCGAGTATGCATGTATAACATAAATAACAATGAAATAATACCGTTTGTCATTCATAAAAGGCTGCTAACCTCGCTGGCCCCTGAGTGACTTGCTCAATATCAAGCTTTTGTAACAGTTTCTTGATTCGCTCCTACTCTAGTGATCAAAGTGTGGCAACAGAGGATGAAGATATTTCACTGAAGTATGCATTGTGATACAGGCTTCAAAGGCACGCAGTATTAAGATTCATAACTGTGGGCTTTGGATGGGTAACCTGAGAAGATGATAATAGCATGAGCAGACATCGGGGGTGATAATGCAAAGGGGAGCCCGTTATTTTCTTTAACTCAAGGGGAGAAATAGTGATTATTCTCTCTCTCACACTAGAGAGAGAGAGAGAGAGAGAGAGAGAGAGAAGGGGGGGAAGCATGGAACTGTAGTATATGAATACTACAAGTCAGCTTGGAATGTTTTGACAGAGTTAAAGGTAGAGAAAAAGAAAAGGAGACAAGGGAGGAGGGAGAGAGGGGGAGAGAGAGAAGGGTGGGGTAGGGAGAGAGAGAGAGAGAGGGAGAGAGCAAGACGCCATGGCATGTTGAGTAAATATCTACATGGAAGCACTTGAGAGATGCTGCCCTAGAAAGATGGCCGTCTGATAAGGCAGCTCTGACATTGTGTTCCTCTAGGGTCTAGGCTTGACACATGGTGTTTAGATCTGCCCTGGCACACATAGTTAACTTCAGGGATTCTTGCTGTGTGACATCAATGAATATTCAAAATACGATTATTAGTCAGAAGTGCAACGGCGTAGCTGTGCAGACATCTTGGCGAGGGGGAGAGGAGAGCAGGCCTGGGTCTGGGTCTGAGGCCCAGACAGCTCAGAAACCAGAGGGCCTGTTCTGTTGTTTATAGAAGCACAGACGCTCCGGAGCAACGTATCTTCTGGGCTGATCCCAGGAGCCGGTCCTAATTAGAAACAACTGTTTGAAAGTTCACTTCAATGGTGGCGGAGATCTCTCTTTTATGTAGCTTGGCCGTTCGCTCGCGTTCATCAGCCGCACCTCGGGGCACACAAGACTCCGCTGGTGGTGCTGTGTGTTTGTGTTGGTTTCACGGATTGGTGAAAGACAAAATTGGAGTCTGCCACCTGACTCTCGCCTACACACACACACACACACACACACACACACACACACACCACACACACACACACACACTTGTCAGGTCAAATCTGTTTCCAATCGCCAATGTCTTTCATGTATTTAGTGCTCGCCTTGTTGCCTTTGAGAAGCATTACATCATAGTGGGCCTGTACTGTAGGTGCTCGTTGGTTTCCAATCTTTCACCTCACTTCAGCTTCAGTTGAGTCAGTTATCATGACTGATGTTTTTACCCTTATCAATCATTTCTCTAAAGCAAACAACAATTGTGACTGTCACGGCACTAAAGCTCGCCACGGTTCACATTGTAGAGAGCATTAGAGGAAGTCGACCTCAAAAAACATACCAGTAAATCCACTACCATGTCTCCATGACACAGTGATTGGATCTAAGTCAGGCAATATAACTTTTTGGCATTGGAACCCAGACATAAAATATCCAAGCTTTCAAGTGAATCTAATTCTGTCATCAAATCATCTGATGGAAGGGCTCCTCATTGAATTGGCATCTGGACTTTTCCCTTTTGGACGTTTGTTGGCAAAGGCACAGTATCAAGGCTGTAATATTTAAACCAGGTGATGAGGTTTCATGTCAATATTTCTCATAATATAGATTAAATAATCACGTGGTGAAAAATGTATTATTATAGTAAAGATTCAATACTATTGTATACTACACAGTAGTATAGCATTACTGTTCAAAATGTATCTTATCTTTAAGATAATCTTGATATTTCAATCATGAGGCTGAATTCTCACCTGTCCTCTTATTAATAAGTGGAAATGTATCTATCCTTGACCTGAAGGAAAGAAGGTAGAGGTGAAAGACAGTTTGTTCTGAACCTGTTCTGTTTGTTCTGGTGGAGGTACTGTAGACATTGGAGGACGGGCTCATTGTAATGCGTGGAACGGAATCAGGAATGGTATCAATCACACTGTGTTTGATACCATTCCTCATTCCGAATGAGCCTGTCCTCTATTTCTGCCTAAACCGGCCTCCCCTGGTCTGAACAATGATGAAGAGGAGAGTATTGAGAGGATGAAAAGGCATGCAGTAATACAATATGCACATAATCGAGCCAGACACACTGCTTATTTGATTCCGGAAAGAAAATACACATCAAGATATAATTGAAAACAAACTGTTGTAAATTTGAAACTACTGCGCTGATTCATCATTATGACAGTGATTATCCTTCTCATAACCATGAAGGGTTATAAATAATGAGGTATAATCTCAGGGATAGCTACAGTAGCTACGAAACTTCGTGTCTACTTAATTGTTATGGTGGTGGTTCTCTTTCAGTCGACTCAACTTCGACCCCTCACTATTGGACACGCACTCTTGAGTACCATTCGCTGTAGACCCGCCTGGTACATTCCGACTCTGTCAGAAAACCTGAGTTACATTTGTAACCTTTACCTTTTATTATGTGTTTAGATCATCACCTCGTCTGGTCATTGAAAACATCACAAAGTATTTCAAGACTTCAAGGCACGATTTTTTACTATTATCGAACAAATTATCAAACAATTATCTCACGAAATAGTGCTTAAGTGTGCTCGTTCCTATCTTTTGATGTGTGGCCATGAGTGTCATTTAACTGTTGACAAAAACCTCAAACTAGGGCAACACAGTGACTACCCATGAGGCACCATTACCCCATACCACACACTGTCACTCACTGTTGTGGGGTAATTTCCTGCTGGTGAATTGAGTCTGTAGACACACACACACACACACACACACACACACACACACACACACACACACACACACACATTCCTCAGTCTGTGTTTGGGTCAGAAATAGGCTTCGGGAAGTTGTTTTGGGACAGGTCAACCTAAACAGGGGTTCCGTTAAATATGGAGTGGGAGGGGGGAGTGGGAGGGAGGGGGTTGGGGGGGGGGGGGACCAGTCATTCTAAAAGGAAAAGAGTGATGTGTTCACTTCAGTGTGATTCATCGTACTGTATCCCACACGGTTGGAGTGTGCATAAAGATTCACACTGAAAAACTCCTCACCTCCTTTACGATCACGTGACATACTGTACCAACTCCATAGTAAGTAAGATGGAGATTTAGCTGTAAACAGTTGCCTATAACCACCACTGTTCCAAGCTGAAGGGAGTGTTGGAAACAAAATTCATTCCAATTACAAACATCCAGTCATTTATACCTGACATGACAGAGTCAGGCAAGGACAACACCAGACCAGAATAAAGTAACCGATTTCCAATCACAGAAAGGGGGGCATCTCTTCACTCTGTGCTGTTTGGAGGAGAGCAGTCTTCTCGCCGGAGGACTGTTTAATCGTTTAGACAACTGTGGGCAGTTTGCTGTGTGATTGAGAACGGTTCCGGCTACTCTCTCTTCTCTCTCTCTCTCTTCTTTTTTCAAAGGGAAAGAATGAAAAACAAAACAACACATTCTCTCCACTCGCTCGCTCGCTCGCATGCACACCCCCGGAGAAAGAGCACGAGAGGCGTCCAACAGAAACACCAAAGCAGAAATAGAGATGCTATTTCTGTCTGGCTCGACTGATATTTTTAGAAAAAAGTGACATGATCTACGTTAAATTACAGCATCATAAGGTCACTGCATACTTCATTTTGTTTTTAGCCTTTTAGCCTTGAGCTTATGACTCATGAGAAGTATGCGGTGATGTTAGCCGTACTATTCACCCCTCGTAGCAATGAAGCATTTCATATTCAGCTCATTGACCTGCTGATTCAATCAAGACGGTAACTCACTTAACGCACCGCACATGTAAACCTGTTTCTTGTTTGAACAGCTGGTTTGATGTACAGGTAATTCTCTACTTGCAGTAGAGAGTGAGCGTGAGCATTATAGTTAATAAGTTAATTTCTGATGCACTTGATTTATATGTTGCCCATCAGGGCATGGGTTTGACATTAAAAGCTTTGATGGACCAGCTTCAGTCAGAATATTGACTGTATTCTCAAGCAGATCATAACATTTGCATACGTTCTGTTGCCACGCAAGAGAGACTAAGGCTATACTGCTGCTGATATGCAAGAGTGGATATGAGTTATAATAAAAATACATGAAAAACATAGCTTCAAAGTCTTCAGTTCAGGCACTGTAAAGGCCAACCAACCCACTCTCTCCAGAGTGTTCACACGCACTGATCCCAGAACAGGTAATCATTCAATCACTCATACTGTAGGGTACGGTGAGGTTCCTGTGTAATAAATCTCACTAAATCAGACTCGTTACTGTGTAACAATCTCAGTTGGTCTTTTTCACTTCGAAAGTGAAGGAGTGATGGAGTGATCTCTATGACCTCTCTATGATTACTTGTTACTTGTTGATGCTACTGATGATGTCATACATTGCCATTTGTGTCAACACAGCGGCATGTATGATTCAGCCTCATCGCCTCAGATGTTGCATTCCATAGACTAACACATTAGTCATTCTAATAATGTCGAATAAAGAAGACGTCACTCAACACGAAAACCACATTCCAGAGAGAGCACTGACTTCTCTATTTCTCACGATTGCCCTAGCGTCTGCTGCCACAGCCAAAAAGGAGCGACTCGATGTCGGCTCTGCTCGTTGCCGACTCGGCTGTTTCCGTGCGCGACCAGCGCAGCACAAGTTGAACTCAGCAAACATGTTTCATGCTTCGTAATAAGTGCAATGGCAGTCTCTCTTCATCCCCGACAGCACCAGTAAAATGCAACAGAGATATTTCCTAAGTCGCAACAGTTTCACTCAGGTATTTTTCTGTTTTACAAAACCTTTTCGATTAGTCTTGAAATATTATGCTTATCATTAATGACAACGTCTTATGCCTACCTGTGCGCGTGATGATTAATTTAACTACGCACTCCATAAAATTTGATGAGATTATAGGCCGGCACTCGGGAGCAATTATCTTTCACTTGTCCAATATCAAAAGCGACTGTTCAAAGCGCGTAATTCTGACACCTCACATTGTGGGCAGCACATTACTCCTCTGGTATTATCGTTCTGGTGTTGGCACCTGTGATGGTTTAGTGTAAAACTGTAGTATTGCTGTGAAGTAGGCTTATTGAACCTGTTTGTCTATGTACTGAACAGATGAGAGGATTCAGTGTGATTATTGTAGTAGGTCCCCGGGAAATAACCAGTTAAACGATGACTAGTGGACACGTCTGTCTGTGTGATGCTTATCCTGATGTCTCTGAACTGATTCAAAGAAGCTAACCTAACTATGTGGTAAAAAATGAAAATAATTAGGCTACTATGTCAGTGTTAGAGTAACTTTGGTTCACCAACAGGTTGTTTGGCTTATATATGCCTACAGTAGCTATATGACCATGTTAGCTCTGAAACAAGACTAAAGAGAAAGTCAAAAGGTTCAAGGGTTAGGAGAAGACTGAATATATCCACTTCTCATGCACAACCACCATGATGGCAGTGCATGTGTGGTTTGCATGGTTTATAGTCAGTTATTAAAGCAGGCATACAGGTGTGAATAATTTCAGTTCTGTCCTTTGCATAATTACTGAGAAGGAAATTGGACACACGGCTTGGGGATAATCCTGGTTCTGAAGTGAGTTATGGAACAAAGCTACAGTAGTGAGCTAAATTAAAACAAGTGAATCCAATTACTGATTATCAGAAACAGCTGCCTGCGCCACACATGCTGAGCAACTGTGGAGCCTAGTGGAGACTCAGATCTCTTTCTCAAGAGAAGGTATTTCTGTCTGGCAGGACTATTGTATGCATGCATGTGTGACTGTATGCTGTATTTGAATGTGCATGTTTATTGTATGTTTGTGTGTCCTGTATACATGCACATTTTCATGTTATTTTTATATCATCTTATTGTCTGTGTTGGTGTACTGTGTGTAGCCTATCAGTGTGCCGTGCATACACACTGTATACGCACGCACACACACACGCACACACACACACGCACGCACACACACACACCTTTAGGAGTAGGTAGAGTCCACTGTAAAGAACCTGATGTTGTTCATGTTCTTCTGTGTTCAGTTGACTCATGATCCATAAATATACTCTGATGTCACAAATATACCCTCTAGAATTCTCTGTGGAATTACAGAGAACAAGGTCAGTGTTTATAGCCATGCCCCCCCCTCCCCTGCGTATTCCTTGTTTATTTACATGCACTGAATCGATTCATTTAAAATACAGCAAACAGTCATGTACTGGATAAACTTTCATTTCAAAACATTTGGATTCAATTATCACAGGGATATGATATCCAAACAAACTGGTTTCTTCTATTAATAACATGATTGCGCCATGCAATGTGAGCTAGAGCAGCGTTGTCAGATGTTTTGTTAGCTTAAATAGTAGTTTACTTACTATTATGGGCAAAGCACAATTCAGAAAAATGACACAGTTGTTGTTTGGGCTCTGTAAAGGATTACCCTTGGGAAGTCTCCTGGATCAAACTAGCAGCAACACAATAGTAGCCTAGTGTAATAAATACATTCCCTGTGCACAAAAAATCATTTCCAGGCGGCAAAACTGTGACCAACATGATGGCTCAGAGTGTGACCCACACATTTGACTCAGTCCATTCAGTATCAGCCCAGAGAAGTGACAAGAGTTGCCATTGATGAGGAAAAGGGAAACTGTCCAGAGCAATGGTGAGGGTGATAGCTTAAGTGCATGTATGTTGCATTAAGGAAACGAAAGTGAATGACAATGTGTTGCCTTTCAGATAAAACCATGACAGGCCAATGCTTTCTATATATACACACACATAACCGGGTGTGAAGTTTGAGGTGGGTGCGAGGCCAGTGATGGGCTCTCTATCATATGACAGCTGTGAATGAACAGTAAGACTGCAGTGAAGATGATCCAGTGTGTGTGTGTGTGTGTGTGTCTGTGCGTGTGCATGTTTGTTTGTTTTGTTTGTTGGTCTGTCTAAATTTCAGCAGACTCCAGTGGCCCAAGCCTTCTCCAGGGGTTTGTCTTTTTGATTTAGTGCCCACAAATTCCTCTGAGTTGAAGTAACAATATTGTTGCGCTTCATGTTCCCCCTCTCAAATCCAGCGGAGGCCAGAGGAGAGTCTTGGTTTAGGAGGAGCATCACTCAGTGGTAAGCCATTAGGGCCTGGAGTAGCTTTTATATTGGTTACATTTGGGAACTGGGACATGGCTTTGTTAACTTACATGTTCCTCATCGTGGCCCAGATAAAAGCAGCTTTGAATGGAGAAGTCTCATCAGGGAGTTTTATTAGGAGGGTGAGATCATTTGAATAGAAGCGAGACAGATCATTTAAATAGGCCCAATGCAGACTCTGTCTTAAAGGGCTTAGATTGAGTGCTGCACTAATGTTTCATTGGGCTCTCTCTTGTCACACACCGTCTAGATCAGGCTATTGGATGCGTCACAGTTGTAGTCATTGAATGTAGTCAACTATTAGACTAGAACTATAACTTGGCTAAGGTTAACCTGACCGAGCTGTGGTAAGACCATAAACAGTCCATACAGTAAGTGTAGTATGTTACAGTTATTGCCAATTTTCCCCACATCACACACTTCTGCCTTCATCCCATCCCTTGTATTTGTATGTATTTATTTGCACACATAAAGAAATTACAAAACAGTGAAAGAATAAAAAGTGCATGTGCAAATAAATACATACAATTGTGAAGAAACCTGTCTCGGGCTTATATTAAAACCTCACTATAACTTAACATTTTAAAACATAACGGTTATTAAATGAAAAATGTACAGAACCTCACACGATGTTTCCCCACAAGGTAACCTCCAGTAGGAATGTAGTTGTTGTTAAACTTGTTATTTTCCTACTTTAAACACATGTCCTCTCTGGTTTCTCAGCCATCAGTGAAAGAAGCACCAAGTCTTTTTTATCACCGTCTGATAACTGACTCTCTTTGGCTTCTGTCAAAGGACACTTTGATTCACTTAACACCCGCATGCGCTGAAGTTTACTCCCTTTTATTCTCCATCCCACTTACAAGATTGCCCGGTGGATGGGAATATACAGTATCTTTGGAGACATAACCCTCAATAGAAAAAACAGTGTTTTTTGCTTTTTACAGTGTGATCTTTTGACGAATTGTTGCAAACAACTCACATTCCATAGCTATTTTGTAACAAATGCGTGTCAATTACATTGTTATTTATTTAGATTTGA
The DNA here is from genome assembly GCF_951799395.1 of Argentina silus. Taxonomy (NCBI): domain Eukaryota; kingdom Metazoa; phylum Chordata; class Actinopteri; order Argentiniformes; family Argentinidae; genus Argentina; species Argentina silus. The sequence goes on along the minus strand of NC_139670.1, from coordinate 10,380,909 downwards.
CAGATTTATCCAATTAGAAGTATGATGTAATGTAGATTACAAGTATTTTGTGTTCAGTATTTTTCAGAGATTATATTTTGCCATGTTGGAATACACCCGTCCCTTATGATGTCTAATTACAGGGTAATTGTAATTGTACATTGTAAGACGTGAGTAATCACTGTGGTAAACACAGAAGTGTGTGTTTGCATTATGCAGAAGCAGGCCTAAATGGAAAACACATGGTTTTGCCTGCTGATTTGTGTTTATAGCTATAACCTGAATAGTGTGAGGTTCTGTCAATTTCATTCAATAACCCACACACACATACAGTATTGGACACATTGGACATTCAAACGTGTAACTGTTTCTTGTATGCATGTAATACGTTGAAAGTGAACTTATGTGTATTGTCACCTGGAAAATCAAGAATGCTTTTGACATTTTGGCATCGCATACTGTGTACACAGTAGTGCCTCTATTAGCATATTAGCCTCTCGAGTAGGAGTACAGTATACCCTTATCCAGAGCAATAAGCAAATCACTTGTGTAATTATCCACACACACACACACACACACACACACACACACACACACACACACACACACACACACACACACACACACACACACACACACACTGTACAGTACTTATTGTCCTACATGCATAGGCCTATTGCAAAAAGCAAGGTACTCTGAACTACTATAAGGTGCTTTGTAACATAAAGAAAGGCTTCTGCATTCAATGAAACTGAAAACTCGAATGCAAGGCTCCAGTATGCTTTACGTTCTGTGTCAAAGACCTTCAAAGATCCTCAAATAACCTTTCTTTCTACTTTTACCCAGCAATACCAACCAACACTGAAGTCAACTGAGGTGTGAAGGTCATCCAGGAACCTGGAGCACTGTGAAGGAGAATGACACCTCTCCAGTCAAGTGTCCGTCTCACTGTCAACCAGAAGTAAAGGGATACGTTTCCATGAATGGAGAACTAGCTCTCCAGGAACCTTGATTGAAGCAGAGAGACCAGAATACCATCACCTGAATACCACCATCTAAACACCACCACCTGAATCCACTTTTGAACCCCTATCTCTGGAGAGAAAGTGAGGAGTATGTAACAACACTGTTGAAGAGCATCTCCTCCGAGAAGATTACATACCCCTGCACACAGTCACTCTGCCCCTGCCATCCTCCGATGGAGACCCCGAATAGAGCCAAGCTCCACTGCAACTTTACAGGTATGTCTTAATGAGATTCTAGGATTATGAATGGTTTATTTTCGGTAATAATACACCCAGAATAGGAGATTCTAGTTTATTTCACAATGGTGGCGGTCGGGGTTGTGGTGTGTAATTAACACTTTTCTTATCACAATTATTAATATTATTAACAGCAGCAGACTTGTACCGTATACCTAATATGGACATTGACTTTTATTGAGAAGGTGGTATTTTGATAGAGGGTATAAAAAATTGGAATTAAGCATCAAAAGCCCTGAAGTGAAGATATATTAGTCTGCCAAGTTCAGCAACACCTTCACAAACTTTAATACGTTTATTCTGCTACTGTGCGTCGAATGATTTAAGTTATCATTCTAGATATTTGCAGCTGAATCTAGTTAATACTTTTTGGGGTTTGTGACAAGGCTTAAAAGGATTGAGTTCATAAGAGGTAATCCACGTCAGGTCTAAAATGCTTTTGAGTATTTTACCCCTCCGTGGTAAACTCAAAGTTCCTTGACCTTCACATTCATACCTGTACAGAAATATTTGCTACTGAGTTTTCTTAGACATCAAAGGCTTAGACATGGGGTTCAACCTTTGTCTGCATTTTTGCCTCTACTTACCTCCACTTAAATAGGTGGCTGAACTACCTCAGACTGAACTATGGTAAACCTCAAGAGCACATGATCAATCCCAGCTGTGGAAATGCACTTATTGTTACATATCTAGATATACTATTCTCAGTACTATCAATCCAACAACAGATGAGATTATTCATAGGTTCATACTATAGCTACAATGTGTTTTGTCTGACTCCACTCACAAGTGTACAGTGTTTACACTCAACACCAATGTCAATTTATAGGGTTATTCCATTCATATTAATGTGGTCCCACAAGCAATTTGTTTCAAATGCAGATACTGCTGATAATACTGTTAAGTATTTACTAATATCATTCACACAACTACAAAGTGGCAAACGCTGATGACGTCTCTACAGTAGAACTGATAACAGTGGAAATAAATCAAACTTTATTGGTCTTATCAAGATGTCGCCACTGATCATCAAGACCTATAAAAAGACAGAAAAGGGAGGGTGCCTATAAAGTCACATAGATATTGAAATCTAACCCATGCAGCTGGCACATGAAGCACACATAGGTTAGCATGAAGGTTGATATTTGTGTGATTATGAACCATGTTTAGTCATGTCCTCTTGAGATGCCTTATCTTGGGACTTTTCCTCTGTTGGTTTTATTCTCCTGAATTTTGCCATTGATGATTGAATTCTTTTTGCTTAATTGATGTTTGGCCTAAACTCAGACAGGATGGTTGAACTGCCTCTCTTCCCAATCCACAGAGAAGTGTTTGAAGCACATGCTTTTTAAGAAGAGCAAATGACGTAAGCAGCAAGATACCATTAAGTCGTTAAATGTTTATAGCACCTTCTTAGGAATAATCTTTTAAAATTGATTTATCTTTATAATCTATCTTTGTTTCCTTTTTTGAGAATAAATGTTTTCCCTTTCTAATGACTTTGAATTAAACAGACAGCCGAGCTGGTTTGAAAGTGACTAAAAGCATATTTGGCGCAATGATTAAATTGCCCTTGTCTTTACGTTTTTAACGTTACAACACAGAGCAGATAAAGTAAATGTGACGGTTTCTTTTTCACTCTGATGCACTTGAACCTGTTAGTGTGAGTGTACTGTCCCGTGTTTTAAAATCACTGGCTCTGGAATGTACCTAAACATCTGGCCTCAGTTAAATGGACAACACCGCTACTTCAGATATGTGGTAAATATTTTAATCAATGGATGCTTCAGAAAACAACACTACACAATGTTTATGTTGAACTTGTAAATATGATAGCAAGTTTACATTGAGATAAAACATACACCACAGTATTAAACATTCTTGAGTAGATATTTGAGTTGTCTTTCTTTTTTCTTTGATTACATTCTGTAGTGTTTCATACATTACGTATGCTGTAATGAACTACAACAGCATTAGTTTGGTGTAATCTAACTGATCACTTTGTTTTCTTTATGTCTCTTTCTCTCACTCTCTCACTCTCTCACTTTCTTTTTCTCTCTCACTTTGCCTACAGTTACACATTCTGACTGATTGGAGTTGTGTTTTAATGCAACATTCTCCATTAAAAAACACGGTGAGATCACACGTCAGCCAGATGTTTCCAATCAATATTTGTTGACATGAAAGGCCATTAGTTTACTAATTACATTTGCATAAACATTTCACGATTTCTTATTTACAATGCATGTTTTCTAAATTGGTTTTCGTCGAGAGTTTACATACAGTGGCCCTGGAGAGCTAACACATGTGGTACATAAACACTGTTGGACTAGTTTCCCCACACACAGAAAACATCAACGGCAACCCGCCCTAAACAGCTTGCATTCCCCACCAATGACTTACTCTTTTCAGAAGTAAACAAACATCTATCTCGTCTTCCTATGAAGTATCAGTGGACGGGTCTCATTTGTTTGTTGGACGCCCCATCCGATGTAAACAAACAATTGGACTGGTGTTGTAGTGAAAGGAAAGGTATGCTTTTCTTGGTCATGGATATATAGTGGTTTACCCATGCGTTTCTCATCATACCTGACTACTAACAGTTTACATGGAGTAAAAACCTATGGATTGGCTATTTAAGTGTTGGTATGGAATAATTGGGCAGCCACATACTTCTCAGTCAACCAAGCCTAACACTTTATGATAAATATTGTTGGCTAAAATAGGGTAACCTTTCACTTTCACCTTTATGTCTGTCTTGAACTGCAAGGTCAATTACTTGAATAACAATATTGTATTGAAATGGGAATGCACAGTGATGGAGTTGAGAGATATTTGTTATAACACAAGTGGGAAAAAAGAACGATCTCTACGATACAGATCAACTCAATTTCTAAAAGACTATGTAGCGATATGTTAATACTATGTTGTTGGTAGCGTAATTACAATGTATAAGATTAACTTAATGTAAATAGTTATCCATATTACAAATACCGTACCATGATTTAAGATGACTACTATTTCCATTAAATAAATGGCGTCCGGTTGTCCTTCTTTGCATGGATTAGAAAATGTTTAAGTATAAAAGTACTACAAGTGTCTGACAGACTAAAGTATCCCTAGTGTCGCTTGTGTAAATGTCCTTTTATCTTTAAGCCTCAACCATCAGTCCTCTTTGTTATGCAGAAACAGATGTTCGCATGTAGTGGTTTGTGTGAGATGTCATGTTCTATCACTGGTCTGTATTATTTGGACCTTTATGTGACAAGCCCTAATATAAATGAATGTTGTTGTAGACGAAGGAGAGAGAGAGGGGGGGGGAGTTGAAGAAGGTCCAGTTCTATGTCTGCCTGTCTGGTCTCCACCCCTGCATTGTCAACCAGGAAAGGAAAGGTGAACAAGTTCCATCTGCTTAGAGAAGGGTTTAATGGTCATACACAGGACAAGTCTCGCAGTGTACCGATCAAATCAGATTTTTTTAAAAGGATTGTTTGGAAACGACGTAATAACAAAAATGATATAAAGCAAAAACTTTATTCTCTAGAACCTTTGCTGTGTATTGAACATTTGCTGTGCAATTTTGGCAAATTGTTATGAGTTAAAATACGCATGTAAAATTGCCTGAAATCCTCCCCTTGTCTGAAATCCTCCCCTTGCTGTTGTGAGGAAGTAGCCTGGGTGTCAGATCACATGGTCCTGAACATTAGTGTGGAATGCTACCTGTATATGGTCTGGGGAAGACGGCCTTTTCTTTCTCCTCGAATCCCATTCCAAAACTGCCAACATTTTATTGCCTCAAAAGTCATCCCAAAAAACTCCCTTTTGACAACCATCGCATCTGAATCATCCTTGTCTAAGATCCAATCAGATGATTCCCACATTAGAGTTAGAGTTCAGGCAAAACATTGTAAATGTTGTGGAACAAAGATCGATTTAATTGTCCCCCGGAACGAATCCTCCCCTCCATGGCTCTGTGAGTCATCTCACCCCTGGAGGAGCCCTCAGGGGCTTTAGTAGCACGTCTCTATGCTCACCACTCGGATTAATGGCTGTTTTGGCAACAAATGAGCTCATGGGTAATTGGCTGAGATGATGTTTCCTGCTGAATGCTACCTGGTTCCTTTGTGGCCAGTGTCGCGGCTGGCCGGTTCCTCTGCAGCTAAGACTGATAATTGAGCGGCACTTTTGTGACACCGGTCGTGACCCGTGGTGAGGAAATGATGTTTCTTCTCAACGTGTCAATGAACAAAATGATAATGGAAGATAATGAATGGATTCCATGTTTTTCTTCTTTTTATTCACAAGCCTACCTGCATTTTGAGTTATACATTTACAGAATTGTTAAGTGGAGGAGTAAGTTCAGTTAACGTACCAAATCCTGCTCTGGGTTTACATGCAATAACATAATTACTTTTGAGAAGCACCGAATTTTCCTTACAATATTCCCAGAGCCTTGTTTGTGGTAGGTGAAAGGATTCCCTTGGCAACAGTGAGGTGTTACAGTTTGACGCACCATTGACCCTGAGATTGTTTTAATTAAGATATAGTTAGCAGAGGTGTGTTTTGGGTGGCAGTGTTGGCTGTGTACTAGTCAGACCCACGGGGGCTGTGAAACCCTGCTCTTGGCACAGAGTTCCGTCAGAGCTGTTTCAGGAACAATAGAAACAGGCCGAGTATTCCGTCAGAACGGGAGTGTTCTGTCAGGATCGCTGGGCTAGTGTTTGGGTACAGAGTGTGCTTGTCTCAATCATCTGAGATTGAAGAGGTCTTAAGGTTCCCCTGGCTGTGGGTAACAAAAGCTCTAACAGGCCGACACACTCAGATAAATCAAAACAACAAGGCTGAGGAAAGAGCAAAGGAAAGCTGTCAAGAATGGGTACTGCTTCCAAATACTGATTGTGGAAAATGTCAAGGACTCATTTAGAGCACAATTGTCTCGAGCTCTATGTTACATAATCTTCTATTTGATCAGATGCTATAGATCGATATATTTCTTGGCGCAAAGTTGACCAAAGTTACATATCACAACAATGCAACCTTCAACCTTATATGTTCAGTATCTCTGCAACTCTTTGGATTACCTCTGCATTTGTGGAACATGTAGTTCCCAACTCATGCAGATGTGTAGTCTTTTGGGGGAAATATCTGTCTGTGATCTTTATTATCTGCATTATTAAAGGTGAAGGGTAGTTTCCTTATTGCCTGAAGCTTGGACCTTAACTCTCTTATTAGTTTTTACAGCATATTATTTTGTAAGAGAGAGTGTTGTTATGTGATAATAGAAATTTGAGTTTGTCCCTGTTTTTTTTGGCAAATACTCCTATCCAAATAGATGCTGTCATCAGAGTAGTTGAGAATAATGTCATTTCTCCACTTTGCGGTCATTTCCCAGTAAACTGTTTTCTGGATATCTTATCACATGGGAAAGAGCATGCTTACCGGATGATATCAGGCTGCGTAGACTATGTATTTTCCCCGGATATCACCCTTTCATGGAATAAAGTAATGGAATGAAAGTCGGGCATGAACCGCCAACTTGCAACCTGAACGTTGCTGGTTCGAATCGTGATATCTTTTTCAGTTAATGCCTAATACTGCCGAACCACCACGTGAGGCCCAATTCATGTAACTTTCACACAACATTCCTTTAGTTTTTGATGTATCTTACAGCACCACATGTGGTCAACGCTGTTATAGCCAGATAATACGTTGAAACAGAACGTATTGTTTGGTCTGCAGAAACGATCCCCCAGAACGTATTAATTTGCAGACTATGTTGTGATTACATCACATATCTGACTTTCTTCTGGCCACCAATTAAGACATTCTGAGAGATTACATTCATCACAATTTAACAGTTTATTTTTACTAAGCTGCATGATGCCTCGACTCCTTTATCTGTTTTCTCTTCTGTTTTCTCTTCCAAAACTATCTACTGACCTCTCCTCTTATCACTTCAGTCCCCCGAGATTTATAAAAGAAGATGCATGCTGAAAGCTTCTTATCTCTGTCTCTCAGCATCTCTCTGCAATAAAACTAGGAGTCTAGGAGTATGTGTGTGTGTGTGTGTGTGTGTGTGTGTGTGTGTGTGTGTGTGTGTGTGTGTGTGTGTGTGTGTGTGTGTGTGTATAACTGGTAAGATCAGATGTTTTGTGGAACCACAAAGCAATTAAATTAATCCCCTTTGATACAGACCGTCAGGTAGGTTATTTTCATTCAGAGGCGGTTGGAAAACTGGCAGGATTCTCCTTTGTTTTGTTCTAAGCTCTCACGTTCACCAAATCTAAGCTTTGGTTGCATAATAATGTGAAGCGAAGCCATTGGGGTTCTGGAGCACTGAAATCAAGCCCTCTTCAATCGCTGGAGAGTTGCCATTACATGGCCCCCGCTCCCAATGCCTGCTGGGTAAAAATTGTGTTGTTGGCAAACCTGTGTATTGACATTAATTGTGCGAACATTCTTACAGTGCTTTTCTGGTGTGTTTATGGGCCCACTGATTACATGGATGTTTACTTGGCAGTTTGTTGCCCCACCAGAGAGAGAAGTGTTTTCCAACAATCACAATCTGATTTATTAGCTGTTGGAGTGACGTGAACTCTCATTGAATTTGACGTGTATAAAGTAACTTTTTAGCGGTCCACAATACAATGGTTTGATTGGTTCAAATCACTAAAATCCTAAAGTCTCTCCATCCTAAGGAGGATAAATGAGGATGATGACGATGATGGTGATGATGAAATGTGCATACAATTTTAACAAAATTGTAAACTGTTCTTTGCGATGTCCCATTTAACAGCTTGGATTAACACCCTGCATTAACATTCATATTTTGTGTGTCTATGACAGGAAGAAGACACAAAGCCGTGGCATGAATCTGATGTTTGTGGACGGAAACAGGTAAGGTCCTCATGTGTTTAAGTAGAGTGAATTCATTAAGCCAAGGTACTCTTCAATATTGAAAGTCAAAATGTATTTATTGTTTCCATATCCAGAATATACCTCAAAACCTTTTGGCATAGTGGCACTCTTACGCATTTCAACGTGGTCCGTCATCAGAGTGTATTCATGTGTGATAACATCCCCAAGAATCCTGACTTCCAGCCATCTGTCATCGATGTTATTGGTCCCATGTGAACGTTAGTGAAGTCCTCATCTTAAAGACTGAATGTGCACCATGTGCAGTTCCCATCCCATGCATTTTAAGTTTCCATTACGAAATATGTATGGGATATGACGTCATGCCCGTGAAAACAGAGCAACTTTCGTCAAACATATTGTAGTGAACAAGAGCGAATGAGAGTGTCCTTTAATCACAGAGTATTTTTTTCGTCTCCACCAATCATTTAGCATGTCTTTGAGCTTTACTGAGGATTAGCTTGGTGATACTGTGTCTTTTGTCAGGATTAGTTTTAAAAGACTTGTTCTTATGATTTCTTGTCACTGTGTGACATTTGTTGTGTTGAGCTCTCTCTGACATGTTACAGAGAAGCACATGCAGCCTTTTCCATGTCACTGCTTCTCAGCGGCAGCCTTGTTTTCAAACTGCATGGCGTCAGGAGACCTAACATCTAACTAGCTTCAATAAAACATCCCTCTGGTTCTTATGCCTGTTTTTGTTTGCGTTTTTCAGATTCTCCTTCCTGGAAAGTTGTTTTGCTGTTAAGGTCAGACAGCACGCACATGGACACACACACACACACACACACACACACACACTGGCTATCCATCTTCTATGATTGCTAACCTTAAGAACCCGCCATCAAAGCCTTTCCAGGAAAGTGAAGGGTTAATGCGTTGTTCTCACAGGGGATAGGCCCATTTGCCACTTCCTGGGTCAAAGTTGAACATAAATGCCAAACTGAGGTCAACCGTCTTCCTGCTGTTCCCAGAGCTATGCCAAGATAATGTAACTGAATGTGTACATACACTTCCAATGGGTAATGGGTGCACGTGCTGATTTGAAATCTTTAAGCTGAGGATTTCAAGATTTTCAGGATTTGAAGACGAGGTAGTATGCAATGATTTCAAATAAATGGTGGTAAATTATAGTATATCTACATTCACTGCAAACATGGAAATAAAAGTGCTTTATGGTTTGGGAAATAGGCCTACATGTTTTTCAGCAAGGTTTATAAAAGCGTCAGTAAACTGCACAGATTGCCAGGCTAGGGAGTACTGTAACTGTAATACGATTTTGGTTTCTGTGAGTTACATTCAAGGTTTTGGAGGGAGGTTGACTTGTTTACCATCCAAGAGGAGAAATATAGGTACGTATAAATAGGAGCTGTGTGCCTCATGGGTTCTAGTGTGCAGAGCTGCTCTTTATTAAGGATTAATGATGGAGTCCTGGACTCTGCCCAACTCCAAAGAAATATCTGGAGAAAATAATAATATACCAGGGAAATATGTGATCTGTAAGCTACCACTGATACAAATGCACAAATATACAATATAGTTATGATGCTGTGTGCAGCAGGGGAGGCTGGTGGAGGTAGGTGGAGGTAGGTGGCTGGTGGAGGACAGGCTCATTGTAATGCATGGAATGGAATGGGATGAGAAATGGTATCAAACAAACGTTCATACCATTCGTCATTCCATTCCATGCATTACAATGTGCCTGTCCTCTGATCTCTCCCTCCACCAGCCTCCACTGGTTAGCAGTACAACAGAGATGGAGTGAGTAGAAATCTCAAAAAGAAGCCACAGGTTTGGTTTCCCACCAGTGTTGTACAGTACACTGGCTTAGCTTTGCTCTCTGACGTTGTGATTTACGCATTCTGTCAAAAACAAGATGCAAGATGTGGATGCTCATAAACAAGTGGTTTCAGTAGAGTAATGAAGATCAGGTGGAGGGTCATGCTTCAGCACAGGACTTTATCAAGGGAGGCTGGTGGAGGTAGAAATCGGAGGACTGGCTCATTGTCATGGATGGAATGGAATGAGGAATGGCAACAAACACATATTAATCACATGTTGTGTTTGATACCAGTCCTCATTCCATTACCATGCATTACAATGAGCCCGTCCTCTGATTTCTACCTCCACCAGCCTCCCCTGGACTGTGCTGTACCACCTCTGGCCTGGGAGAGAGAACAGAGAGGGGAGGCGGAGAGGCAGTGTGTACTGTACAATACAATAGAGTTGGATGAGTCAGTGCTCTTCATAAATTCTCCCCCGGAGACTAGAGAAGTCTCACAGGAGTTCAGAAGAGGTGAAAAAGGGAGTCAGAGCACTGAAACACCTGGGGATGAGAGATGAGAAGACTGACTACACACAGGTGTTCTCACAGTAGGTACTGTAGAGTCTGAACTACAGCGGGAAACCCTGGGGGTAGTGGGCAGGCGCTCCCTTAGCAAACCAGGGAACCCCCCCGTAAGTACTTAATAGATGAACCAGGTCCAGGCCACTACTGCAAGGGCAATTCAAGAGTCAAACCAATGTGTTATTCAAACCCTGAGATGACGTAGAAACAGCAGGGTGGACTTCCCCAGCGATTGACAATCACCATGTTGTTGTGTGAAAATTCCTATCATCTGACCATTGTGTAGTATGTCCATCAGGGGAGGCTGGTTGAGGTAGAATTCGGAGGACGGGCTCATTGTAATGCATGGAATGGAACACACGTGTTTGATACCATTCCATGCATTACAATGAGCCCGTCCTCCGATTTCTACCTCCACCAGCCTCCCTGAAGTCCATGGTACTCATGGTCTATGACTTTTACTCTGCAGTTTGTTGCTCTGCTAAGAGACATTAAGGCCTGATTATTACCATCTGATTTAAAGCACTCACTGTGTGACCTTTGAGATGTGGAGTACAAATGGCTTGCTCCATGACCCTTGACCTTTGGCTTGTGACCTCATCCTTAACCACAGAGATAAAAGGGAATTTCTAGCCGTTTCGCCCCGTTTTTGTTTTCCTGCCATTTAGTGGACTATCTCCATTCATTTGTCAACGTTCCCCTTTAAAGTGACAAGCACTAAAGTCTAGATAGCACACTTAAAAGGAGCATTTGGGAATATTTGGCACAAAATCTGTCAATTTCTCCAACCCGTTTTTTATCTTCTGTGTCTTTGGATGATCTTGGTGCATCAGGGGGTGCTGTGGTGAAAGCCTGCCCACCCACGAGGCATCCCGGGCGGGGAGAATCTGGGACTGTTGTCTCCCCTCTGGATCTCAGAGCGGTCCCCATGTAAACACCCTCCCTTAAGAGGGAGAGACGTGGAAAACTGTTATTATTACCCCAGATGACAAAGCCATTCACTTCTGAAGAACTCAGATTTAGATTCCGAATACTCTCTCAACGCACAGCATTGAATTATTGGTAGGATTATGAATAACTTCTCCGCAGTGGAAAAAGGGAGTCATGGCCAAAAGAGAGTCATCATCGGGCCCCTTGAGATAGAGTGCAGCCTGAGAATACCATAGCAAGGTGTAGCAGTCGGTGTGTGTTTCGATTTAGTTGATGATACAGCATCCTAACTATTGATTATTAATCTCTGTGGAATCTTCAATAAATCCCGAAAATAAAATAGGTTTTATTTAGGCTTCTTAGTTTTTTTGAGGGGCTCACACTTTGTAGGAGCTTTAGTTTTCTTATAATAAATGATCTTTGCGTTATTGTTATGTAAATGTTATTACTCTAGTTGGCTGTGTGCGTGTGTGTGTTTTCTTTTGTGTGTGTGTTTTTTTGTGTGTGTGTGTGTGTGTGTGTGTGTGGTCTTTATTGGCTTTCCCGTCCTTCATTTCATAATCTGACTTGCTTATTCCTCCTCACTCCCACAAGCTTAAGACAAAGCTACACATACACACACACACACACACACACACACACAATTTAACTACCCTCCTTCTGCCACAACATCTACTCAGCAAAGATAAATGACCACTGCATTAGTGAGGTAAATATGGATATTTACTGTTGGTAGGATAATTTATTCTCCTCAGATCTTTAACAGACAGTTTGACATGGTTCCCATGACAGGGCCTCTTCAGTGTTGTGGGCGGGAACCTGCCAGTCCGTTATTTTAGACCCAGGACTCATGGGAAAGCTATTTCTGGACTCTTTCCTCTCTGGCTCAGAAAACAGTGCCCGTGGTTTATTAACAGGTGCAATGTGACCACCATCCACAAATAACTCATTTAACAAACACAGAAGAATAAATAGACATTTTGGAGGGAAAAAATAAATGCCACGTATTAAAGTTTGTTGTGTGTCAGTGCATGTTAAACAGCAGAGCGACAGGGTCAAGCAGAGAATATTGACCATCAGATAGTTATACCACTGTTTATTTCTTTAGACATCTGAATTGCAGGTCATCACATCCCTAAATTCAGGATATACAGACCACAAGAGCTGTTGGTTATCTGGTAAACATGAGTAGATAACTGGCCTGACCTGTTGTACATGTTTACTGACTGCTAGACTAAATATTAAAAGAAAGAAAGAAGGGATGGGAGGGGGGGAGCAGTAAGAGGAAAAGGAACATAGGAAGGAGTACTGTGTGAGAGGGAGAGCGAGAGATTCAGCGATTGGGAGAGAGTGAGAGAAAAGAGAGGGAAATATTTTGAGTGAGTGATGAGGGTGTGTCTTTGAGAGAGAGAGAGAGAGAGAAAAGAGAGAGAGAGCTCTGGGAGCTGGGCGACCCATGTGACTCTCTCTGGTGTTCTTTGTGTTTCCCACACAGACTGACATGATGAGGGCTGATTCCACGCTGGTGCATTCACAAGGGCTCCGTTCGCAAACAAATACACGTCTCAACGTCATGACGCATAGCTCAGTGAAGGACTGCATGTTTTCTTACGATATTAGAAAACTCTAGATGGAAACATTCACAAACTTTTAAAGGTCACTCAAAACAGGAGTGACCGAGCCACGTTCGTCCCCTCTTAACTGAAACAGTCCTCTGACAAGTTCTGTCATCAAACTTATTGATCATCTATTGATATTGATATTGAAATGTCTTTCAATAACATTTGGGAGCATATTTGTTGCGATTCCCTTTTCTATTTTAAAGTGTAACTTCAGTTTGTGCTCTGCTGCCCTCTTTTGCGACACAGAAACTGTTAAAATGTACAAAATGCTACGTCTTCTAAAAGCAGCAAATGTGTGCATATCCATGGAAACAAACAAAACGTACAAATTGTACAGTACGTACAGGCCAGTGCTCGACCACGACACCAGCTTTTAGAAAGACCTTTGTCTGGACCAGAATAGCATCTCTCCACTGCACATTCTTTATCCTGCGATCTAATCAAATTCCTTGATCGCCAGTTATTTATCATGGCCATTTAAGCAGTATTTTAAAGCTCAAATCTACACACTGGACCTTTAAGAACAACAACAGCTGAGCTCCTATCAGCCCGTAATGACTGTACGTTGCTGTTTGTTTCTCCTACAGTATGTATTTCTTGTCCATGTGTAAAGAAGTCGCTTAGAGGGGGGAAGTCAGTGGGAATTATCAGATAAAACGCAGAGAGCTTGACCTTATGACAGTACTGTACCGTGTATACTGTACATTAATGCCATGGAAACGTAGACAGATGGAAAATACATTTAAGTTATGTACATTAAATACTGTACATAGCCCATAATGTAGTGGATGTAATTAGTCATAATATCAAGCTCTGTCTGCTTTTTATCAGATGATTCTCATAGTCTCCAGCCTTCCCTGCATTACTTACAGCAATGCTTAACCAAGTCTCATTACTTGACTCACCGTGAGAATCTGAAGTTCAACCCATTCATGTGTGAACACAGAGCTATCACAGTTAGAGTGAACCCGAATGCTTTTGCAATGTGCTCATAGAATGACAGTGACAACAACAAATAGGCGAGAACCACATGCTCTCGCTCACACGATAACTGATCACTTTTATTTACTGTATCAACATGTTGGTCAATAAGGTTTGATTCTGTCATACTGGTCCACGTGAGGATGGAGGGTATGGGTGGTGTGGTGTGGGTGGGTGTGTGGATGTTTATGCCCAGGCCCTGTTCATACCAGGCAGGCATGACATTCTGGCAGCGTCCCCACCCCTGTGGGTCGGTCTGGGTCCCTGGTCCCTCAGGACCTCTGGAGAACACGGGCCCGGCCTGTTTCCCATCTGCTGGTCCGCAAACAGACCCAAACAAATGATCCTGAGTGAAGCAGCCAACAGCCTAGCCTCCCGCCAGTCCTACAGGACTGCTGCTGCTGTTAAGTCCATCAGGCCTCCACTAAAGCCCTCCACAGCCTGACAGGAATATACAGGGGCTTTCCCCTCAGACCAGCGCTCCCACCCACCCCCTCCAACCCCACCAGACCCCAAACCCCTAAGGCCTCTCATTTGGGACTTCTCCCAGAGGCATTTTGTTTAGCTTTTTTGTTGTCGTCGTCGCTCAATTCGGAGCCAGATAGCTCTGCGACCAATAGGATCACATGTCAGCATACGGCAGCGTGAAGCTTCACGTCAAGTCCCTTCACGTCGCATGGATTTAGCGGTTGATACTTAAGAAGTGATTTGTCAGTCCCCAGCCCCCTAGACCCAGTGACATGTCCTCTGTCTGGGGGGAATGAACGAGGGGATTTCCCATACATTCATCTGGTTCTCCTACGATAGGATAAGATAACAGGAATACTAATGTTCCTTATCAACCCTATCAAGACCTGATATTTTACCTACTTTTTTCACTTGTGTGAATTGGCTCCATGAAACCTGTTATTGTATGCGTAATCCATGTTTTCTCTCATCAATCATACATTATGGATAGCTAGTACCAAGCGTCATGCCATGAGAGCCCAGTCAGAATAGGGTTTGTGTCTGTGTTGTGTGTTTTGCTGGCCTTGGCTGGACCTATTCAGCGTCAGAATCAATCAGGGAAACTGTATGGCCATTCAACAAAGTGTAACACACAGCAGCATGCTATTAAGCCGAGCAAATCAGTGCTTGACCACCGGCCAGACGCCAGACCTCAACCACTGTTTCCAGCAGACCACTCAGAGCTCCTGAGGTTTCAGCAAACACACACACACACTCACACACACACACACACACACACACACACACACACACACATTAACCTCAGGTCCAGACTCCTGCAGAGGAGAGAGGGAGAGAAAGAGGGAGGGAGAAAGAGGGAGGGAGAGGGAGGGAGGGAGAGAGAGAGACAGAGAGAGGGAGTAGGGCCAGCTGAGAGGAGGTATGTGGGTACGGGAACAGAGTGTGATTCCTCTCCGCCCCCTGACTCCAGCCCCTTGACTCTCTCTGTGGCTCCGGGGGTCTGGGGATGGGAGTGGGATATGGGATACCGTGTTCCCAACCCAGGATCCGGGCAGGAAACCTCCCCTGCATTTCTTGGCGGTCCTGGCCGATCAGTGTGTCTGGCATGGGCCCCCCGACTCTCCCTCCTTGCCCCCCCCCCCCCGTTCCTGTACAGAACATGTCTAGTCTTTGTCATGGGGGCCTGACCTAAGTTGTGTTTTCACTCCTTAAGCATGGAGACAGTGGTAGAGAGAGAGAGAGAGAGAGAGAGACACACACAGACACAGACACACACAGACAGACAGACAGACAGACAGATAGACAATCAGTCTCTGTGTGTAGGCGATGGCAGACCTAACTCCCTCTGGCGTGAAAGTGTGCTGCTCTTCCAGTTCTTGTCTGAGGGTCTCTGTGAGGACTGTGCGTATTGTAGATGCTATTCTAACTGGTGAATGTTAATACCTACTGTATACAGAATGTCCCCCTCCATTTATCCCCAACACTAATAGAAATGACATGACACAGCAGTAGATTTACATCAGGGGAGGCTGGTGGAGGTAAAAAAAAAAAAAGAAGACAGGCTGATTGTAATGCATGGAATGAGGAATTGGATCAGGAATGGGATCAATCCTCATTCCATTCCATGCATTACAATGAGCCCGTCCTCCGATGTCTACTTCCACCAGCCTTCACTGATTTACATGTTTATAGAGCAAGAAAATGGCTTCCCACACGGAAAGGTGGCAGGGTTAAGTATTTCATGAAGTGCTAGACAGTGTGTTATAGTATTGACATTGATATCCATGCATGTACAGTAGAACTCTCTGTCCTGCACAGTGAGGACAAAATGGATTAAATTCACACTGTTGTTCAATTGAGCTGACATGTCAGACCCGGGTTTGATCCTGGAGTGCAGTAATGGGACTCGGCCACGTCCCAAATGCGTTGAATCATGTCTAGCTGTCGGGTTTGACAGCTCAGTTTTGACACTCGTACCTGTGTTTAGACGTCCTCATTAGAAGCCAGTTTACAGTACTGCGGCGGCTCATTAGTTTGTAATGGACCCCTTGTGTTCCTCAGCTACAGTATGTAGACTATTCATATTCACAATTTCCCCAAAGCCATTGTTATTATTCCCAGAGATGTAAGGAATGTCCAATGACCAAACTATGCAGGGGGCCGTGGTAATGTGGCTTCAGGACATGATATTGCCAGCCTCCCCAGAATACAGGGCTTGAGGGATGGGTAAGGGGAGGGGAGGTGAGGTGAGAGGGCAGGGAGAAGACTGAGGGGGGGGGGCAGGGGAGAGCCAGGGGAGGAAGAGCCAGAGGGAGAAAGCCAGGGGGAGAGGGAGCTATAGGAGATGGGTGAGGAGAGTTGGACAAGAGGGCAGGGAGAAGGTTAGGGAGGGTCAGGGGAGAGCCAGTGGAGAGCAAGGGAGAAAGAGAGCCAGAGGGTGAGGGCCTGGGGGGGGAGGGTCAGACTGGGGAGACAGCGAGGGGGAGAGTCAGAGGGGGGAGAGAGACTGGGGGAGTGTCAGAGGGGGGAGAGAGCCAGAGGCGGGGGAAGAGCCACAGGGAGAGAGGGCCTGTTGGGGGGGTGGGGGGGAGTGTCAGAGGGGGGAGAAAGCGAGGGGGAGAGAGTCAGAGGAGAGAGAGAGTGAGGGGGAGGGGGCCAAAGGAAGAGAGCCAGGGGGGAGAGAGTCAGAGGTAGGGAGTCAAGGGGTGTCTGTTGAGAATGCTCGGGGGGCACGGGGGGGGGATTAAAGCGGACAGCTCTGGACGAGGCTGCAGAGCGTGTGCGGCGTAATTGAATTTCACGCTCGCTGCCTCCTTCTGAAGTCGTGTAGCAAAGCGGTCATTTGAAAAGAAAGCTATTAGTCAAGCCCTCTCGCAATGCCCAGGGCTCCGTTATAGGAAATCAGGGATTACCCGGGCAACAGCCATCATGGCACTCCGTCAAAACACAAGCGTCACGATAAGTTTAGGGAACGTACCATAGGGGGACAGCAACAACATGAGGATGAATGATTTACTGTACTCTGGTGTATAGATGTGAAACACACACATACTTTGCCTCTTGTTTCTGAGGTACTTTTGAAGCATAGTTGATTCCTACTCCAGTCCTTGGTTTGAGGTTATGGTTTAAGGTCGTAATCATGTTTCGCATGCTATGTTTACATGTTAAACACAGGGGGAAAGAGAGTGTGAGGCCAAGTCTTAAAGCCTTGGAAAAGTAAACATGCACGCGTACGTTATTACAATCAGCTCGATGTTAATAAAGCAGAGGTTTGTCCTAATCTTTTAAAGCTTTAGATGTATTAGGTTGGACTCTGGGCATTAACATAGATTTGTAGTTGGTCTTTTTCAGAGTTGGGGTAGACCTTACCCCAGGATAAGCATACTATTTTTAGGTTGCCTTTAACCCAAAGTGACCCTTTTCATTTTGACTACATGGGATTTTGAGGAGGCTTTCATTGATTCCATGGTGCTCTATGATGCACAAACCAGCAAGAAGAAATAACCATTAGAATACACAAAAACGTGATTAGTTTAAGCCTTTTTTTTTTTTAAATGTATTTTTCAATGACAGGTTTTTCAAATGTGTTTATTCGAAACAAACGTTATTGTTGGAGTTCAAAGCAATGTTGCTGTTAAATGTTGTGTTAGACCATGATTAATCCAGAACAAACAAACAAGTCTGTTACGGAATAAACATGAGATTTAATAATCATTAACAATCCCCTGCCATTATTAGTGCGATCAATTTGATTATTTTCATTATCCTATTTATTTTTATAAGTCATATTAGAAAATTAATTTGGATGATTGACAGGTAGGAGGGCAGGTTTGAGAGCTCATGAAATACCAGAGTGGTGTGATTACATAGCTATTTTCAGTCCTTGGGAATATTCCATGAGGCAACATCTTTACTTTTGTTTCAACTCCTGATTTGCGAACTGATAAAGAGTTATGCGGATGCTGAAATACCAAATGACATACGTCCAAGCTTTGAATCAAGCTTCACTATTATGATTACACATTTATTTTAGGGGGGAAAAAAACCCACTTTCATAACAACGAGAGGGGCCTCCGAGTGGAATGATCATGTTTATTTTGTTATGCAGAATCAGAGAAAATAAACGTTGTAATCGTGTATTTACCAAGAGAAAACAGCTGCTTCTCAGAACCATTGTCCCAGAACCTACAGCGCTGGAGCTGTGCATTGTTTCATGTCAGCTTGACTCAAACAAACGGCCTCTTTATTAACACAGCGCTCTGCCTCAGATCGTTGTTTTACTCCACGTTTCTGCATGATCTGTTGTTGTAACAGCTGATGTTCAGAGATGAACCGTGAACCACCGAAGGGTATAGCTTTATGACTGTTTGTACCTGGCCGTTTATAGAATCTCCGTGTCTTTGGTTCACCCTCGCAACTCAACAACAACTTTCCAGATGTATTTATTTATTGAGCAGTTTAGTTGACATGGACAGTACTCATTAATCAACCTATCAGTTTACACATTGATGTAAATGCGTCAGAGTTAGCTAGAAAGCTTATTTACATCTGTAGTCCCTGGGAATGTTTAACCACAACATAAATCAAAACAAAAACAACACTGCATTACATTACACAACAGATTAGTCAACAGAATATAAGTGATTACAGACAGCTCCACCTGGGGTCAAGGTTTTCAGCCAGCGTGCCATTACGACAGTAGAGGCTGGTGGAAGTAGAAATCGGAAGACAGGCTCATTGGAATGCATGCAGTGGAATGAGGAATGGTATCATACACGTTTGATGCATGTAATTGAATGAGGAATGGTATCAAACGTCTATGATACCATTCCTCATTCCATTGCATGCATCACAATGAGCCCATCCTCCGATTTCTGCCTCCACCAGCCTCCCCTGCATTACCCTGACAGTGTCGATGGAACAGAGCAGAGCTTAGGTGCATGCCCTCATGACAAGCGCTTCACATTCACTGTTGTTGAGTAAACAATTTTTGAGCATTAATCAGTGCATGAAAAGGTAAATAAGACTTAAGATGTCTAAACACAGGCCAACAGACAATTCAAAGCATGAGGCTTTTGAAGCTTAACTTTGGTATGCTGCACCAAAACAACGGTGAGTTTTTCTGTGAAAAGTGACGGGAGGTCTAAGTAAACAGTTTACACTGTGCAGTGTAACCTTCGGAATAATCACGTAAAACTCTGATTCAAAACGATTTGTCGTTGAAGGGGAGCTTTTATTTGAAATGTCATTGGCAGATGTACGGCCTTTTGTCACCTTCTGTGTGTGTGTGTGTGTGTGTGCACGTGTGTGTGTGTGTGTGTGTGTGTGTGTGTGTGTGTGTGGTGTGCTGCTAAGATGAATCGGCGTGTCACTGAGAAACAGTTTTCCTTCAGCTTTACACAGAAGGGACGCACTGGATGTGGTAGAACTATCACAAACCACCTCAAAAGAACCAGAGAGTACCACCAAGTCCCACCTAGAAACCTTGTGAGTTCAGGATAGCGATTTACTGTATTTCTCACTGCAACAGTGTTTAGAAACCATCTTTCCTCTCATTCAACTGGCAAACAGCATCTGAGAAAAGTTCATTGGATGTAGATGGGGCCTACTAGGCATGTTCAAACCTCTTTTTCTTGCTAGACAGAGCTGTCATAGAATCACAGTGAGTCTCTCCGGTTCACTAATTAGCTGCCATTTAGGGGGTGCCGGTTTCAACGTGACACCTCTGTGTTTGTTTCGTGCTTGGGAGTGTGCTGTGCAGAAATGACCTCTCTTGCGGTATCCGTGGGTATGCTGTGGCACGCTGCCCGCCGACCCTGTAACACAGGGAGGCTTCACATGAGACGCGCACACACACACCCACACACACACACACACATACACACACACATACACAATGTTCTGGGTGACATCCAGCGCTCTTTGACTTATTATAATCTGTTATTTGACTGTTATATCTCAGGTGCAGGGATAAAAGCTAAATTCGATGTAGAAAGGATATACCGGCACTGTTGATTTATCCTCTCAAAAGTGTTTTTTTATTTGTATTAGCCCCTAGCCAGGCACTGGATTACACCTGCTGGTCAATCATGCTGACTTTATTAAAAGAAAAACCTTCCCGTCAGGGAGCATAAATCATCATATTGGTATCGGTCCTACATGGGGGAGGGGGGGGGGGGGGCAGCACACAGGGGGGAACATAACAGTGTGGACACTGACTGGCGGTACGGAAAATCAATGCCCTTTGTAGTTCCACCACCCACTGTACTAACTCCCAATGTAACCCCTTGATGGCCTGACGTATAGGCCTGTATGAGACAGGTGAGCACGACCATACTGTAGGTGATCCATGTAAACCAGTTCCCTCCTGGAGTGTGTGGTGCTATGATGACATGTTGTTGGCTAGCGTCCTGCATACATTCCTTTTCTATGTTCTGTGTGTTCAGACCGATCACAGACATAATGGAAAGTCATCTCATGTATTGTTTATACGTTCACTTCATATCATCACAGCTATGTATGCTCTGATCCTCTCTTCTCCTCTCCTCTCCTCTCCTCTCCTCTCCTCTCCTCTCCTCTCTCCTCTCTTTTCTCTCTCTCTTTCTCTCACCTCTCTTTATCTGTCTGGCCCAAAGCCCCGCCGCCTCTGGGGTTCAGGAGGCTGCATGGGTGCTGAGGATCCAGGGCTCAGTAAATTCCCCTGGCCAGGGCGCTGCTTGTGTTGGAAGTGGAACACAAATCAAAAGTAAAAGAGCAAAGAGATAAGGTGGCTCTACACGCGTCAGAATGTTATTTTGTTTCTACATAGCGATGGACCATTAAGCATGTGTGACAGCTATTCGAACTCGGAGTCGGCGGGTGTGTGTAGGTGTGTGTGTTTGCGTGTGTGTTTGTATGTGTGCATGCACACATGAGTGTGTGTGTGTGTGTGTAGTTGTGTGTTACCCCTCTGGTGAAATACAGTCTAGCCTGTGTTTCCTCAGACAAAGGTGGAATCATAGTTCTTTGTTTGTTTGACAGGTCTTATAATAAGCGGCCCAGACACCTACAGTACAGTATCCATGGGGCAGCAGCACTCCTGTCATAGAAATGCCAGCTCCCTCTAAGATGGCACAGTTACAGTACCATCCCCAGCTTGGTATCAGAACCCCAGAACAATCTGATACTACTACTACTACAGTACTAATAATACTACTGCTGCTACTACTACTAATACTAATACTACTACTACTACTACTACTACTACTACTACTACTACTTCTACTACTATGACTAATAATAATACTTAATACATATAATGACTGTATATAGTGTTTTTCTAAGACCCAAAGAAGCTTTACAAAACGAAGTGAACGGCACCGAAAACCCCCCCCCGAGGGGAGGGGTCAACAGTGATGTGGAGGTTAGGAAAAGGCCAGGGGGAGAACAGGTGCTTTAGCAGTGTTTCTCTGAGATGGCACAGTTACTTACCATACCCGGCTCCTAATCAGAACCCCAGACCGTTCTGGGTTAGCCGTGTTCTTGGCAAGAGAGAGAATCATTTGTAACAACACAGTGAAAAGGCCACATTTTTTACTGTTTACTAATCATCGGCTCTTGCCAATCAGACTAAACTCAATCTCCATATTAGTCCTCGAGAATCTTTCATCGTCATGAATTGATATAGTATGTTTCAGTTCCCTTCTTTGAAATTGAAATATTTATTCTATCACAAAATGTACACTTGTCAGGGGCTCCAATTAAGATGACATCACCCTCACGAAATTCGGAGGACTTATCTGCGCTTGATCTTTCTAAACATTCAGAGTTGTAGAACAAGACCCTTGAACATAACAATGCAATACAGAGTGTAAAGCCAAACAACTTTTCAGTGAAGTTTATATTACAAACACATCGCACAGCGCGCACACACAAACATACATGCTCACATATACATACACACACACACACACACACACACACATACACATCCATCCATACATACATACATACATACATACATACATACATACATACACACACACACACACAGGTAGTGTAATGGCATTGTTGTAAGGACAAAACACGCATTTGAACCCCACATTACTTTTGAGTACCTGTTTATGAGGCAATATCTCACACAGGGAACATTCAGTGCGCTGGTTTCCACTGATAGTGTGCCTCAAAGGTGGATGACCGCAGTGTTATGGTCTTGGAGAGCAAAGGCACACAGCAAGATTCAGTTAAGTGCATTACATTTATCTGAATGATCCAAATCCTTAGGAATGGAGACTGTTTCTTGCTGTTTTTAAGCCCGTTTGACACCTATTAAACAAGAGAAACACCTTGATAGTCTCCTCTCCTCGCCTTCAAACAGGCTGATAAAGCCGCTGCTCTGATCTCTTCAGACGTGCGGCGCTCGTGGATTTGGCAGACCGGCTGACTTTTACAGTTACAGATATACAGATATTCATAACCTCTTGGAAAGAGACATTTGGAGAAAAGAATGTCCACACATGGTCCGTGTCAAGTGGCTACGCAGGGGCCGCTGGGGTGAGGCGCTCCTGTGGCTTGTCACGTAAATGTTTGTGTGGTGGAATGCGCTGGTGTGCATCTCCTCCTCGGCTCACTGTTTTCTAGCACTAAGCCGTTAGCGCTAAAGGTCGCGGCGGAAGGGAGGACACTTTGTCATAGACAGACAGTGAGAGAGTGGTTGCATAGCTAAGCTCATCAACTCCCCTGTGTGTGTGTGTGTGTGTGTGTGTGTGTCTGTGTGTGTGTCTGTGTGTGTGTGTGTGTGTGTGTGTGTGCGTGTGCGCGTGGGTGTGTGTGTGTGTGTATGAGACCCATCTCCAGCTGAGAAGGGATGGGATGGCCATTCTCTCTTGACATGTTTTTAACCATCAAGGGCTTAACAGCACTGTATGTCTATCTCTCTCTTTATTCTTTATTTCAGCAATAAGGCACGGGAGGTCGTAGCTTTATGTCGAATGAAGACACAGCTGAGGGGAATTGTTCACCATAAAGCACAGCCTCTCTGCCTCTCGTGCCTTATCGTGACAAGAAAACACTGCCTTTTATTCAGTGATAGTTTGTGGTGGTTTCTGCCCTGCGCTCAGAAATATAGTTCCCAAAACGACCACTGTTGTCAAGGTAACATGGGTTTACAAGGGGACATATCAAAAGAGCTCACATGAAATCCAATTACTCCACAATATTTACTACACATCATGTTCATGTCCGTTGAAATGTTTCAACACAGACTGGACCTTCAGAGTTCAACCTACTCCATATGAATGGTGTACTAGGGCTGTCTGTTTCAAAGTAAACTGACCCCGAAGCTCACATTCGCATTACATTAACTTCATGTAAGAGTGATGAGGTAATGGCTGGTGAAGGTCTGTATGGTTGCCAGGTCCGCTGGGTTGTCCTATAGTAAGTGGTGTTGCCAGGTTGCTGTAGTGCTGTAGGTTCCTAACTGAAGGAGACCAGCGCAGACAGGAAATGTGTTCAGTTAGTGCCACTCATAATTAGTCTTCTGTTTCCAGCTTCACTCAGGTTTGTTTTCCTGAGTAGATTTGTTTCACGAGATGATTACGTCACCATTGGAAGCCAGCTAGAATCTGGATGACACGTGTCTCATAAAGTGCATGCAATGCTGATTTAAAATAGGAAACTGTTTAAGGGGATTAAGGATATGACCAAATACACTGGTTAAGTGTTTGAATCATAATCAAAGAATGCCATAAGACAAACATAGCAAGCTTGTATTGAAAGCTCCTTAGGAGACTGTAAATATAGCTACTTTAGCTAGATTGTTGAGCAGAACAAATCTTTTTATTTGATATTGGAGATGTGCACTAGTGACGTGGCTAATGTGACCAGAGCTGAAAACAGATTCTTTTTTTTTTTTTAAATATCCCCATTTCTGGGAAAATGGGGAAAGCGAAATAATGAAGAATATTCAATTATATTGTGGTGGGAGTACATTAACCAGCCAAATATGACCACTTTCATGTCAGTGTTGAAGCACTGCACGTTTGTTTGGGTGTCTCCAGTGACGTTCCACTTTACCAGCGTATAGCCTGCAGCAAGTGGATGTATTTTGTAACTCTAAAGAAAAATCAGCATTTTTGGCAAGTTTATCTTTACAAATATACGTTAGACACCATACAACCATGGCTAAACTAGTCATAAAGGAAGAGTTAAAGAGAGAGAATATTGAATAAGGAGATGCGCTAACAAGAGATCTTCTGAACTCTTGTAGTCCATCTCACATACTGCAGCACAGTGAAGGCTGATAATAACACAAAGCAGATGTTTATATTAGTTTTGTTAAGTCTGGGTTTTCAGGTGTTTTCACTCTTATTCTATCAATCAAATAAAAAGGTTCAGGTGCTCACAGATGCCTTAGCATCGGTGTAGTTGACCCCAGTATCAGTCAAAATGTCACCTGCCTGTAGTAACAGATGGGGGTTACCGCAGGACAAACAAGCTTCAAAGTGGAGGTTTTTGGAAGTCGTCTCGCCAACGTACTCAGAGTCTGCGTGGAGGAAGGCCTCGGTTGTATGTTATGTCATCTGAGAAGAGAAAGTGAGTGTAGTCAAAAAGATTGCTGAAAGCATTTCGAAAAACACATCGTCAAAATCGCCCTTGTGAAAGTTGGAATGAAGAGAGAGCAAATAGCCTTGCTTGGACTGTGTGTTTTTGACCTATACACTGTCATAAAAAATATCCAATAGGGTTAGATGAAATGGCACATGTGATTGATTGATTGATCTTTAAGTCAGGTTTGAATGATAGTAACTCACTAATTAGTGACCAATTAAAGAGATGCTACAGTTATTTTGTATAATTTCAGCTAGCTATTTCTAAAATGACCGCTGACAAGCCAAAAAACGGGTCCCCGAAATAGTCCCCGCTAAAGTTTGTTGGCCTTAAACTAAGGACTGTGTGGTCGAATGAGATAAGAAATCAAAATAGTAACATAATAGTATATCATGAACCATACAGTCAACACCTAAGCCCAAAATTTATCTAAAGAACTACTAACAAGTACTAGCAGTTTGCCTATGAAGTCATAAAGCGAATTTATCTATGAGGGACAGCATGTCGTCACTGCTGGGCATCACCTCCCAATGTTTTCCGACTCCGAGTACCTCATGTAAATATTGCTGCTTTTGGATATGGATTCCCAGCAATGACTTCATGGATGCGCGTTATTATTAGAGATATGTTGGATGAGTCAACATCCCTCTAAGCCCAGCGCTCAACCAGAGTGATGACGTACAGTATTCTGTTCCCTTCACCTCAGGGGAGGCTGGTGGAGGTAGAAATGGGAGGACGGCTCATTGGAATGGAATGATGTGTTTGATACCATTCCTCATTCCATTTCATGCATTACAATGAGCCCGTCCTCCCATTTCTGCCTCCACCAGCCTCCCCTGCTTCACCGTCATACTGTGTCCGTTACTGCTGTATTTTACCACTGCATTACACAACAGGAGAATAGGAGACAGGTGTCCTGTTATTTCTTACTATGTTAAAACCCTACCAACTAATCTGCATAGGTCACATTTGCCTAAACATCAAACTTTGTTTTTTACTCCACCCGATCACCCCCCCCCCCAAAAAAAAACAAAAGAATAAATACCGAGCTATTACCACGGAATATCATGTTTCTGGAATGTGTTTGAGATGTTGTGAGATGTTTAAAAAAAGGTTGTTTAGGTTTGCCATAGTGTCCGCTGCAGGTGTGCTTTCTCAAATATCCCCCCAGCAGCAGCCAAGGCTTGAAAGGTGGACGCAGACACTCCACTTCCTGTGATAAGATTGGACGCTACACCCAGCCGAGAGAGTTAGCTGCACTGTCTCTATAGTGGTCAGGCAGACTGTCTCTATAGTGGTCAGGCAGACTGTCTCTATAGTGTCTCTATAGTGGTCAGGCAGACTGTCTCTATAGTGGTCAGGCAGACTGTCTCTATAGTCGTCAGGCAGACTGTCTCTATAGTGTCTCTATAGTGGTCAGGCAGACTGTCTCTATAGTGGTCAGGCAGACTGTCTCTATAGTGTCTCTATAGTGGTCAGGCAGACCTCACTCTCTAAAAATGGCCATTTTTGTGTTTGCTGTGCATGGTTCACTTTCCTTGAAGTCCACATAGAAATGTTCTCGAAAGTTGTCTATGTCAAACGTAAACACACAAGGGGTCACAGACACAGTAACCTTGATAACTGTGTTTCGGGAGTAATCTGTTAGTTCTGTGTGTGTGTGTGTGTGTGTGTGTGTGTGTGTGTGTGTGTGGAACAGGTCATACTGTAGGTACTGCTCATAGAGACATACACAGTCGAAAGGTCCAGCGCAGTACACTATTTGAAAATAACAGCGTGACAGCTTTCCCACGGATTCCATATTTTCTGGGTCGTACCCATTCTGGAATGTGACACACGACAGAGCAAAAGCAAAGCAAACACACAGTAGCCACTCAGCTCTTGGCCTGACAAACAAAGGCTGTATTAATTGTCAACGAACCTTTTTTCTGAGACGAGAGACAAAGGAAGCTGGAGAATGCATGGAAATGCATGAATGGAAAGTGGTGGAGTGGATTCCAGGGAGGTCTGTGGCTGTTTGGCTGGTGATGGGTATGGTGCGTTAAAGCTTGTCACACAAAACCCAGCAGGAGTACACTCTCTGTAAACTTTCCGGGAGCTTTTTAAACACAGCGAGTGCCAGCCTGCAGAGCCAGAGACGGACCAGGGAGGCACAGCCCAAATGTCACAGTCACACACGCATGCACACACAGACACACACACTTGCACAGGCACCCACGCACCCACACATACTCATGCACACACACTCACACCGTTAAACACACACACACACACACACACAACAAACACACACTATTGTGCACACACACACACACACAGTCGGGGTGTGCAAGATTATATGGTTCCTTTATATTTATATTACGTTATGTATTTAGATTACATGGCTTCTTTGTATTGAGCAAGTTAAACACACAGGGCATTATTCATGTTGCCAGCAGGGAGCCTGTTCAGCACCAGGGTGATTGGTGGGCTGCTGTGGACAGAGCCGCAGTGACGTTGCGGCCGTGGGAGGTTAATATAGGACATGAGCCGCTATCGCTGGACACATCTGTGGCTCTCACTGCCTCAGTAACAACAACAATCACACCACTTCAGGGATTAGCACTGTCGTTTTCTAATAGCAATCAAAAGTTGATAGAGGATGCATACACAGTGATGTCGAACAGACATGCTATGCTATGCTATGCTATGCTACGCTATGCTGTGCACAGTAGCACATGCTGTGCTGTGTTACAGATAGAGATGAATTATATTAAGATATATTTACGCATCTCAATACCATTTACAGTGTTTTCAGACCAGCATTATTAACAGACCAACAATTCGACCACAGTGTACAATGATAAGAATCTACCGGAGAATATGAAATAATGATCTACTGAATCAGAGTTTGACCTTGACCCTCCATGACACATCAGGAACATCTTATCGATGTGAGCCAAATAAAGTTATGAGAATATTAACCATATTACCTTGAAAATGGACGTTACTACACCAAGGAGCATCGAATGTTAATACGTGTTCACATTAAGTTCAACATTCCACCCCACAAAAACACAAACCTTTTCAAAAGTTCTTTGTGTTCTTGCGATTTGGACCAAATTTGGTCCACTATAGTGGGGTCACGGTCGTTCCACCAGCCCCCTGTTTTCACATTAAGATTTTCTTAATTCAAGAAAGGCAAATAAAACAAAAGTATGTGATGTATTTTAATCATACTATTTCAGAGTTATTATTACAATAAAAATGTTTAAATCTGCACGTAGCTCTGGCATAAATCACTGTCGCTGGGCTCCGCTGCGTGCGTTGAGTGGAGGGTGTACAGGACAAGGCCAGACGAGAGCGTAGGGCCCTGACGCTGTGTTACACATCAGCAGCTGGGACACACTCAGTCCCAGGGAGCATCCTTCTCCGTGTATCATTAGGAAAACATGTCAAACACGGCTCTGTTTACCTCTCCCAGACATAACTAAAGGACTGGAGTGTGTGGGGGTGGGTGGGTGGGTGGGGGTGGTAGATGAGGGATTTGAGGGGGGTTTGTGCTGGGGGGGTAGGGGGTGACGGGACAAGCGTAGGATTTCTGACGCTCTCGCTGGCTGGGGCTAGGTGACATGCTGGAAGAGAATACCAGAAGGCAGTCCATCAGTGGATTTAAGAGACCAGCCTGAGCATTTTGACCTCGCTGAGTCGCCTTTCCCTTGAGCTCAGGGCTTTGTAATGTCTGCTTGGACTGTGTGTGGACTGGAGGCAGCTCTGTAGCCCTGTAGTTGAGGTAGCAGTTATTCACCCACCCCCCCTGCCCCCCAACCCCTTACCCCACGTCATGTGCCAAAGCCTTTGAAGTATGTGGTAAGGTTTTCTAGGTTAGATTGGATTGGAGTTGATGTATTCATAGTAACCATGTTTGTCATAACACCCAGCGTACATCTGGTGAACTGTGAAGTATTAACGGATCCTCTTTTCTGGAATATCTTAATCTTTCTTGGCATCTGTGGCCAGACAAGACGCAAGCCCTTACTGCCGAGTATTCCAGTTATTTTCTGTTGAAGTTACGCATAAGTGGGCCCGGGACATCTTCCACGGTTTTGCTCTGAAAAGTGTTGACGAAACAGCCGAGGCTCGATTCCTCATGTGATTGGTGCCTATTAAGTCAGTCAAGCTAAACAGTTTGAAGGAGGGGATACTGTACTACTAGAAGCACAGCTGCATTGTTAGTCTGAAACCATCATACTGCACTGCTGCTTCTGTGCAACCTCATGTGATGTACGTCACTAAGACCAGGCCTCCTGGGGAAGGCTGGTGGAGGTAAAAATCGGAAGACAGGCTCATTGTAATGCATGGAATGGAATGAGGAATGATATTATACTATTTCTCATTCCGTTTCATGCATTACATTGAGCCCGTCCTCCGATTTCTGCCTCCACCAGCCTCCCTTGATTAGTACTGTAGGGGAAACCAGGTGGTTATGATTGCAGTGAATCATCTGTTTTATAGGTTCTCAATGGCATGAGGTGTAGTGAGAAATATATTTGATTGTATTCGGGATATGGTTATCATAAAGATCATCAAAATCACTAATGGTTGTTTATATAGTAAAGGTTAGCTCTATCAAATCAAAGGTTAGGTCTATTTACATAGTTCTGTGTCTTAGTTTTTCCTGATCAAAAGCCACTGTCACACTGTATTTGAGTATGTTTTGAGACCGAGATGTTCTTTTTATTGATATACACCTAAATAGTTATTCTAACCTATCATTGTTTATTTAAACGTCTGACCTTTCAACTTTCTCCACCAGTTTACATTGCTAATCTCCTATAAGTTATAGCAGTGGTGTGTATGCATCAACTGTCTCCCACTGCTTTTAGGAGCTTCCTAGACTAAACCACATTGGTCATAAAATAGGTAAAAGTAACAAAAGCTTGGTTTGTTGAATATGCTTCCAAATGAATAAGCTTAATAATCCTTTGTTGAATGACATGAATAAATCAGAGATAAACTGTAGGAGACCAAGGGAAGGTGATGGTTGGGGCTGTTTTGGATTGCACATGTAGTTTGTTATACACTTGTTGATTTGTGTAGACTAATCTTAGACCTGGAGTATACCTGTAGAACAGGGGAGGCTGGTGGAGGTAGAAATCGCAAGATGGGCTTGTGTTTGATTCCATTCCTCATTCCATGCATTACAATGAGCCCATCCTCCAATTTCTACCTCCACCAGCCTCCACTGCTGGAGAACATTCCAGAGTGTATCTCTGTCAGTTACAATTCAGTGAGATCACCATGAAGTGAGCAATTGGAATTCAACACTTTATTGCCATAGCAATCTTTGATTGCTATGAAATTGCTTTGGTAAAAACAATGACAATTGCACTCAATATCATCCATTCAGTTGTGAAGATCAGAATGATGATGACTACTTTAGATCAATATCCTGGCAAGCATTGACAGAAGGGTGCGCATTTCTTTCACCAAAGTGTATATTTGATGTTGAGCTCTATTCACATGTAAATGTATCGTTAGCATGTTGCTACCACCAGGCAGAACGTTGAAGGGACTTGCAGTAGTGGAAGAAATGTAGTTGTTTTCCAACAAAACCTGAGGTCAGTTTAGTCTGTGTCTCTGCATAGCTGGATATCAAAGAAATAAGTAAGGAAGACATATTTGCACCGCTCGTCCAGTCATCACCTACTTCAGCAAGCTTTTATAACTCTGTCATCATTTAGAAATCCCTAAAATGGAGGAGGATACAAAAAAAAAGAAAAACGAAGAAAAAAGTGCTACTAGGCTTTTCTGGATAGTTCTTCAAAAGCCTTGCACTCTGTTTACAGGTTAGGGAAGGGCTGGGCTCTGAGACGTGGAGCCTGCAGTCTTTTACAACATTGTCTTGTCTGTCACTTGACAGTTGACTGCTGTAGCTATCCCCGCTTAGCAAACACTCGTGTTATATTTTCCATTTGAGAAAGCCGAGGGGTCACTAGTGCGACTGACTCTGTTAGCCAAAGCCAGATGGGGTTTTCCTATAAACAAGTGTACAGGCAGTATTTATACTGACTGTGGCACCTGACGCCATAACACTCATGACACTGTTTAGTGGCCAATGTTGCCATAAGTCACTTTGGAGTATTAAGTAAATATTTTCAATATGGCCATGCCATTGTTTATTATAGAATGGCAAAAGTTCTAAATCTTGCCAAATCCTCTGTTAAAAAATCTTTTAATAACAACTTGTCTGAAGCGAAGCGCGGTGTACATAGAACCGGTACCTTTTCGTTATTCGCAAGTCTATTTACTTTCAAACAAATCTTAAAACACCACCTTTTTCAACGCACTCTCTCTAGCGTGTGTAAGGTCTCTGGTTGGAATGCCTGATACACAAATCGTAACATATGAAATGGTTGGCTGCTTACCTCGATTTCACACTGGTTTGGTTATATTACTGTCCACACTCTTAGGAGAAAACGCCTCCAAAAGGGTTCTTCTGGTGCCCCTGTGGGAGAACCCTTTGGGGAACCCTTCTGTGGAAAGTGTTCTACATGAAACCCAAAAAGGTTCTTCAAAGGGTTCTCCCACAGGGACAGCAGAAGAACCCTTTATGGTTCTAGGTAGCACCTTTATTTCTAAGAGTGCATACCTTTTTGCTTCTCAAGAGGCACAGCATCCATACCATGTCACCACTCAATGTAACAGCTTCGCATTCCATACCATGGGAGGCTGGTGGAGGTAGAAATCAGAGGACAGGCTCATTTTGATACCAGTCCTCATTCCTTGCATTAAAATGAGCCCGTCTTCCGATTTCTACCTCCACCAGGCTCCACTGTTCCGTCATGCTGCTGTTTTCAAGCTCTTCCATCTTCTCCTCCATCATTAACTCTATGGAATGCTGAGCATGGAACACTTGGAACCTCACACAATGTTAGATAATGCTGCAGTAAACCGAGTTTACAGTATAGCTCACCCCGGCTTGTTACTTGTGTGAGAAAATTGTAAAAAAAAAAGTGTAAAAGAAATTATGCAAAATACAGCATATGACACTTGCAGTATATGTCGATATGAAAAATAAATGTTAGTTAGAATCATAGAGTGATTTTAAATGTGTAATATGAACAAGATCACATGAAAATCTCCTCATCAATTCGCTCTGATGGAGAATCCCTTGTATTGATTGCACAGTAAATTCACAATCATGAGTGGAAGTCCTGGACTAACCCCAACATAAATAAAGCCATGAAAACCTCCCGTAAATTTGGCCAGGCCTCAACTCAGCTGGTGGTCGCTCCCTGAGCAAAACACAGAGGGAGAGAGAGAGAGTGTGAGAGTACGAGGAAAGAGACAAAAGGAAGGAAAACATTCCAGATGAAACCACTCGAAAGCATAATTTGTCAATGGACAGAGCCTGGGGCTGATAGAGGGGATTTGGGGGGGGTGTATATATATATATATATATATATATATATTGGGATAGATGTGTCAACCCTCTCTGTTAGATTACACTCAAGCCTCAGTCGGACCGATGACTGTTATGGGTCTCTCTTCATGTCTCTCTTGAATAATAGATGAAACCAACCTGCATCAAAATCATAATAAATCATAATAAAACAATTACTAAATCACAATGTACTAATATGTTAATACAATGACATTGTGTGCAGTGTTACTAGACATGTGTGAGAGTAGAACAATGTTTTAGGCATTTTGGGGGCATTTTCCACTCCACTCAAGATCTCACATCTCAAGAACACGTTGCCTTACAGCAGAAGAGTGTGCCAGTGCTCCAACGACCAAAGCAGGCAATAAAGATTAAAAGCACATAGTTCAGACGACAGAGGTGACATTATAAATCTCCCGATGTGGGATGACAAGTGACTTTCACTCCTATATCTGTTAGTAATTATAGAGAGAGAGATACCACGCGTCTTCCCCCAGCTGAATAAATCGATAAGGACAGACCTGATAAATGGGTGACCTTCCCTCCACATCTTGATGAGAACTCCAAGTGTCACGTGTCTTGTGTCTGATTGTGTTTACCCAAAGCCCAGCACTCACTCTAACCACCCAGATACCATCAGGCAATAACATGGCTCTTTTGAAGAGGGGGACCTCGGTTTTTTCTTTTACAACTCAGAGTTGGGTGGCTCGGCCACTTAGCCACACACAGACCACTACACTGCCACATCTCTGAACCAGGCACATCTCTGGAATCAAGCTCAGCCCTGCCGACCACAGACCAACAAACGACATGTATATATTAGGCATATAGTATATTGTAAACATATTATGTATGCTGGTGTCATTGTGTGTTTAATGTGCAAGACGAATCTCCCTCAAGAGCAATAATGTTCTATCTACAGTACCTACCTATCGCCAGCCATCTGTATCCAGCATTCACTTGTCACTGTGGCATAAATTGCCAGGATGGGCTCTCTATCTTTGGGTGGGCTTTCAACCCAGGCCCATCAGTTAAGCCTTCATTAAGGAGGCTCCTCTTGATGCTCCCAGGAGGAGGCATGTTTTCTGTTCTTCTTTTTATGGAGGATAATTTACTGTAAGTGTTGTCTTGTTTCTGAGGTAAATGCTTCGGTTTGTTATTGTTCCCCCTAGCCTGTGTTTATGTACAGTATACAACCTCTTTTTGTCTCTTAAACATACGTCACACACGTATCAGTGTGTGGAGATATCGGACCATGCACAGTGTGTGTGTTCACTATCTTCCCTCGGAGGAATGTTTGGTCAAATCCTAACAAACGGACTGTGGCATATTTTTTTTAAGACACTTCTCCTGAGCTTTAAAGAAAATGTCTAATATGAAAAATATAAGGCTTGTTAAGCTGAATCAAAGTGCCGCGTTGTTAACAACAGTGGAAAAGGCCTCATCGGGACCATTAGCTGTAAAACTTGTGTAAAATGTCTTGGCAGAGATGCAGTGCAGCATTACACTCATTCTTTTACAATAAATTTTCATTGTAGACGTACTCTGAGAGTTTTGTTTTTGAAACGATAATTTCATTATTCTAAAGATTTTACAGTTTCACCATTCGGTGTTGGCCTCCTGAATGTGTAGTAACTAGCGGACCGAGATTTTGATACCTCTGCTGTTTTTATTAGGCGTGACATATGAGGGAATTATTGTCCCGTAAGCATCTGAGTGGTTCTCCAAACAGAGCTTATTAAAGAAAACAGAGATGTCTGTTTGTGGTGCCCTATGCGGCTGGCCTCAGGAGATGATGTACGGAGCCCAGACAAGCAGAGAGGGACTTGGCTTGTCTGGGACCAGAGTGAGGGCCTCATTTTTCACGTCGACACGTTGTGGGGGCTCTCAAAGCTACTGAATTCAGAGAGCGTGGTGTGTTTAATATTTGCACAGAGGGGTGGGGTGGGGGGGGGGGTCTGCTCTTTGTAAATTCTGTAAATTAATAAGTTGGCTGCATTGGGCCCGGGGATGGTGGAATGCGACTGAGGGAAGACGCGGCCGTGGGCTTGAAAGTGGGCTTAAGCTCTGTAAACAAACAGACACACGCCGGTCGGTCGCTGGCTGAGATGGATCTGCGAGCAGAAACAATACAAGAATTTGGAGCCCTGTTGGAACCGTATGCACTAACATGGCAGAGTTTCAGCTTTTAGAACCACAGGGCAGTTCAAAATGCAAACTAATTCACTTCACTTGTGTCTCTCATCTCAGGGGATGTCAGTTCATTGAATTTGTCTGTTGCTTTAAAACATGTCTGATCCGCTGGACAGTTGCTGTGGCAGTAACAGTTACTGTGCCCTACTGTGCCCTCGCTCTGTGCCCGTTGATGGTACAGTACACGTGTTTGATACCATTCCTCATTCCATTTCATGCATTACATTGAGCCTGTCCTCCAATTTCTACCTCCACCAGCCTCCACTGGTGCAGTATGACATCATAGCCAGTCTCTGACAGGGTATGTTCTCTCTATTTTACAGGGGGACTGATTTGAGGTGACCCCCAGAAGAGGTGTCACCCAGAGGGGATTGTTAGTCGGCCATGAATGCAGTGGAAACCACTGAGCCCCCTGTCCACAGCCAGGAGAACAGGCAGAGCCTTGGACACCTTAATGCTGAAGATGAGGACCATGAGGACCTTAAAGACAGGAAGGACCAGAGCAGCCATAACTGTCCAACCAGGAAGCAGCCCCAATCTACGAATGGTGAGCTTGATTAACACATTGTTTTATTAGTTCTGTGAACAGACATGATAGTTGGACTGTGTGGAGTCTGTTAGAATTCATACCCTCACTATACTATGTATTATATCTGAATACACTTGGATATAGTGGGATAAAGCCCCTTGAGATGAATCTTGTTTCCAAAAGGGTTCAACAACAATATACACACATACCAAGAGAAAATAAATACATTAACTCAGTCAGAGTTGGAATGCAGCGTTTACTCTTCTCACCATGTTGGTTTGGCAAGTAGGAGACTTCTGGTCCGAGTTAACAGATATACTTTGTTGCACTTGCTCTCTGGCTGTTGACCAATTTAGTTGAGGATACTAACGATGGCTATCAGCAGATTGACTAAGACAA
Organism: Argentina silus; assembly: GCF_951799395.1. Classification (NCBI taxonomy): domain Eukaryota; kingdom Metazoa; phylum Chordata; class Actinopteri; order Argentiniformes; family Argentinidae; genus Argentina; species Argentina silus. The sequence continues at coordinate 10,345,271 of NC_139670.1, read as the reverse complement.
TTCCATCAATCACCAAAGCAGACAATAAAACAATGCCAAAATTTACCGTAATTCTTGAGAGAAAATATTTTCGGTTATTTTCTTTTAGTAACTTAAAATGACATGCAGACCTCTTTAAGAAAAAAATATGTTTTTTTCTTCCACCATACATGCCAGGTAAATAGGTAAGTATGAGGCGGTGCGTTGCCAAGTAACTCCAGGTGCCAGATAAAACAAGATTGTTTGAACATTCTATTAAAGCCATCTGATGATTAATCCATGCTGAAATGTCTTGTACGCTCTGCTTTTCAACTTCACAGTCCTAATCAAACCAGCTTAAATGCCACTCGCATCACAGGGCCGAAGATGAAAGAATTTGAGGAATCCTGTGATTTAAATTAGTATTTTTAGAATGATGTATCCCCTTGGACTACCCTGCGAACGGTGAGAGAAATACAGCATTTCCCACCTCTCTCCTCTCTCGCCCGCTCAGTTTTCCATGATGTCATGTGTGGTGCTAGGGTTAGAGTAATTGAAGAGGCGGATGAACATAAACTGGAATCTCCTCAACTTGAGCCATTCATCTCCTCCCCTCTCTCTTCTTCTTCTTCTTCTTTCAAATCAGGCCTGCCTGAGACAGAGGGGGGGAGAAACGAAACAAAACAATAAAATGCCTTAGGAGCTTGACCATGTCTCCCTCTGCTCCTGCCAAAGGCCTGACGACAGAGTCCTAATATAAGTTACAGATAAGGCTGATTCGGTCATAGTCACCCTTTTTAATTCCCGCAAATGTCTACAGAGATACAAGGATCCCCATTTCTACTTTCAAATTGTAGTTGAAAATGAGCAATAGGAAAACATATATAAATGGAAGGTATTTGACATGTGAAATAAGAAACCAGTATTACAGACGAGAAGTTGTTTATTGACCATTTTACTGCTGTCTGCAGCGGTCCTCACACCTCTTTAACAGCAACACACTGTAGAAGAACACCTCCCTGCAAGCACCAGTGGGACACGCATTGCCCTCATAGCCTGGTGTGTGTGTGTCTGTGTGTGTGTGTGTGTGTGTGTGTGTGTGTGTGTGTGTGTGTGTGCGTGTGCGTGTGTATATGTGTGTGTTAACATGAACACAGCAGTGTCTCAGACTTGGCCTGTTGCCAGAGCGTCATGTTCGAGTTAGGGTCTCGTCATGAGAACTAATGTATTCTCTCTCCGGGGTGGTAGTGGTGCTGTGAATTAATGCTTCATCTCCTGACGTGATTCTAGGAGCTAATGTTACCTTCTAACTAGGAAACACAGCGTCAGGTCCAGGCCCCTGGGACAGATATATACGGAAGGGTCCACAATAACACTGCCATGCTTACTGAGTTATTGATTTCCATCAGCATTTGTTAAGAGGGATGCAACATGGGTTATACATGCTCACAGTCCCCATGCAGCACTCAATTTCAAATTCAAATGATTGCCACCTGTATATCTCTGAATGAAAGGCAATTTCAGAGTGGCCTGTTCAAATGAATTGAAATTGTGTTTGAATTGATTATAATAGATGACTTCATGCCAGACAGTTTGCTGGGGGCTATATACAGTGTGCAGTGTGTATAATTAGGGCAAAACCGGCCATCTTAAACCTTAATATTTCAATTAGACCAATAGAGAAATAATTCAATGGGAGTTTTTTTAGGAGTTTTCTCAAAACCATTGTTAACATCAAGCTACAATAAAAAATGGTGTTGTTGAGTTGTAAAGTGTGTTTTGCTCTGCTCAGCACTATTTCCTGAATCAAATTGGGGCAGTGAGTCTCTCCAAGGTGTTGAGAGAGAGTCCACAGGATGGCATCATTCACACAAGTTTGGCATCAGATGGCTGTTATTGATATACAGCACTCTCATATTGGAGCTCTGCAGAGGACACACAGCGTTAGGGGAGGGTTGGGGCAGGGGGGAAAAGAAATAAAAAGCGACTAGAAATTATGCAAGCAATGCTATCTGAAAGAACTTAAATTCTATTCACTAATTTCAAAGCTGATCTATACCTGAATCGTTTTTAGGTCTTTCCATTTAAAGTGTAACATCAATTTACATGAAATGCTGGCATACTGTATATCAATTCAATGTACCTCCATCTATTGAGGTGAGATACAATTTCATCTGCCCAACACTAAACATGATATACAGTCAAACCTAATGTGGCTTCCTCCCCTCCCCTCCTCTCCTCCTCTCCTCGTCTCCTCTCCTCGTCTCCTTTTCTCCATCTGCAATGATGTGAAAGAACTAGAGGGCAGATTCCTGTTTTGCATCCGTCATATTGTCATCATCTATCGTGAGTTTCCAGATTGGTATTGATGATGGAGAGGAAGCCATTTTAGACCTGTAATACCTAAATCAGATGACGTCATCAAGGTTGACTCAGTTGATCGATTCATCTCATCTCATGAGAATTACACCACTTTATCCAATAACTGACTTCCTGAAGTCAGATTGAACAATCCAGTTGTGATATCCTTTCTTTATGAAGGATAGGTATTTCCAAAGCACAGGGCTCGTAAACCCGCAATCAAATCTCACTGGCCCCACATCAAAGATGCTGATTGGGTAGCGTTCCGGTTACCGATTTGTAAGGTGGTTCAGTGCGAGTGTAATTCTTCACAGGGTTTCATGTGAAAACAGAACCCAGCTTTACCTGATCGAAATCTTGGAAATGCTCTTTTCATTTGGGAGAAGGAGGGGGAGGAAGGGGGGGGAGGGGGGGGGGGGGGGGAGAGAGCTCTGAAAGAGGGAAAAGGTTCTCTGGCACCGCTGGACTCCCCAACACCTGCAGTAAAACAACCTCTTATTACAGCAGTCTGGACTCCGTGCAGCACCTCTCCCTGCACGCCTCTCTTTCATGTGGATTCCACGGTGATTTGGTGGTGTGCTGGCCACGCCCCCACAGATTATACCCAGCTGGAGCAGATTGGCCAATGACGGGAGCAGATTAGATCACTTAATCAGCTGATCACTGGGGTTACGGGGTCCCGGGTTGGGATTGATAAAGTGCTCCCACCCATAAAGTAATGGAAATTGATGTGATGACTACTGATGAATGTAATTTCATCATGTGTAGAGTGACGTGTTTGATACTATTCCTTATTCCATTCCATGCATTACAATGAACCTGTCCTCCGATTTCTACCTCCACCAGCCTTCCCTGATGGAGTGGTTTTCCCTTGTTAGTGAATTGCTATGTGGTATGCTTGACTAGCACAATATAGTTTTGTTTTCCAGTTACACTTATGTATAGGACACAGTTTAGGAACATGAGCATGTCAGTGATCTGAGGACATAAACACACAGTGGTAATATGTATTACAGGGATGATAGTTATCTTCTATTAAAGCAACATTTGTTTATTTCTTGGCAAACATCCTCATCGAACAAAAGCATTTTCTACAGAATTGCCAAAAGCTATATCACAGATAGGATCAGTATACAGCACAATCACAATAACAGGACCAGCATTTTCTCATTAGGGAGAGCAGGTGGAATGTGTGCGATGCATTTTCCTGTTGTTGTTTTAAGATCCTAATTCATCCATGAAATTACTCACAGATTCATTCATCATCCGACCAGCAGCTCTGAGCGCAGGCCACGAAACGAGGATCAGTTGATGGATAGAACTTTCTGAGGGTAAATATTACCTCAGTCTTCGCAGGCAGTAAACAGATTTATTATTTATCAAACGAGTGATGAAATACCGAATGGGAGAACAAGAAGTAAATACTTGTATCTGAGAGATGGTAAAAACCTGAGAAGCCAGGTTCTGTGTTTGTAGTGCCGACACAGGCTTGCACTAGTAATTGGTTTCATATTTAGTTATACTACAGTAAAACCTTAATGTAACGTATACCAGGGGGTTTCTGAGCTCAGACGCATAAATAAAGCATCGTTACCATTGTTGCAAAAATGTTCTGTGCCCATGCCAAGTGTTCTGTTCACTGGACATCGATAGTTGATTTTTGTTGTAAGCTGCAAAGTATTTCGGCCCCCTTCGCCAAGCACAGCTCACCTATCTGGAATGTACAATTGAAATTGGTTTGCAGCTAATATAAATAAGGAGCCCTGGTGTTGTAGTAGCGAGAGATGGCAGGCCTTAGCTGGGGGGGATTAGCTCTTAGTCACCAGCTCATAAATGATGGCGTGGAAAACTTGACTTTAGTCAGTTTAGGGTAAGACAAGTGAATGTGGTGGCACAAGGGCTCCTCCTGCCCTCGATCACAGACAAGTCATTAAGGAGGATGAGGTCACTGGCTATATCGCTCTGGTGTGTCGTCCTTCTGACGACAAAGCAGCTGCTCCTCAGACAACGAGTCACTCCATCGTCATTTACCTTCGGACCGTCATAGGCACGTCTCTCCACTTGGGTCAGTATTGTGTCTTCTGTCTTCCTCTAAGTACTTACAGTACACGGTGTAACAGGGGAGGCTGGTGGAGGTAGAAATCGGAGAAGGGGCTCATTTTGATGCATGGAACGGAATGAGGAATGGTATCAAACGTTTGGTACCATTCCTCATTCCATTCCATCCATTACAATGAGCCCGTCCTCCGATTTCTACCTCCACTAGCCTCCCCGTTATATAATCGTGTAGTTGAGAAACATGGGCGATAGCAAAAAAAGTTCTTCTCTGAAAGTTAGTTGTCACATGTCCAGTGGGTGTCTAATGCAAGTCATTACCAGTGTTTAATTATAGAATAAGTCAAAAACACAGCTGTTGAGGTTTCCTCTGTATGTCTCTCATTTGATTGTCTCTCTGGTCTGATGTGGGCTTCAGAAAGTGTGGCCTGGTTTGCATTTGAGACAAGTATCTCCATTCAGAGTGAATTCGGTTGTAATTGAAGCCTATTATTCATCTCTGCCGCTGCCAACAGAGAAGCAGCAATCAGATGGGAATCCTACGGGATTGAGTTTAGCGGTTTTGCAAAAGTAGTAAAGCATGGATATTAATGTGAGTGAATAAACTGAGTAATTGTCCCCTAAGAATCATCTATCATCTATTAACTTCATTAAAGTAGCTCAAAGTTTGCCTGGAATTGAGGCATTCACACACACACACACACACACACACACACACACACACACACACACACACACACACACACACACACACACACACACACTCTCAAACCGAGTATAGATTTGGATAAGTACGAACAGTATTATACTGTAGTCTCTGAGGTATCACCATTCAGTAAGATAGCACATGATTGAATGCTCTTATGTTAGGAATAACATTGACAGTGATCTAATCTATGGCGCTACATAATTATTCATTCATCAGCTGTTCATCAGGAAGATAAAGCCTGCCTAGGATTAAATATCTTTTGCAAACCCGGCCGCTTCGCCGGAAAAGATGAGGTCATCACATCCAGGGGTTCTATTTTTAGACATTTAACGGTGGCATATTAAACAAAACGCTTCGAAATTCAATTAAGAAACCACTGAGCCACAATGACCTGAAAATAACCCACAGAGTTATTCTAAAACAAAGGTTCTGCTTCTGCTAGCCGCAGTCTCTCCTTGCATGTGGTTTGGAAGCAGGGGTGCTTAAAACCGCGGATTCTTAGGGCAGCAGAGATTAACGAAGACTTTCTTTTTCCAGGTGTTGTATTGTGGATACAAGAGCTTTGGGTGGTGACTTTTACCAAGAGGAGAAATCCGCTCAGTGGAAACGAAAACAGTAACACAATATACAGCTCTGATCCAGCTCAGAGCAGAAACGAAGGAGCCAGTCCACATTCCACATTGAGAGAGAGATGGAGAGAGAGAGAGAGAGAGAGAGAGATTGAGAGATCAAGGGGATATTGATGATATGTGTGGCATTTATGTATGAATGCCACGAGAGAGAATTCCTGGGTACAATTCGTAACATTTTTGTAATTTCATTAAATTAGGGTCACACACAATGACATCATCGTCACCTCACTGATTCAAAGACCTTTTCTGGGCCACCCTGGCACTTCAGAAGTGCCTAGTAATTCCTTTAGCCTACATTAATACAGTAAGTCAACCATAGAAATGTACTTTTTCAATCATAAGAATTACAACTAGTGAAATGCAAAAGAGCAGCCGAAAAGGACACAGGGAAAATCCTGCTTCCCATAATTCCCAGTCATGTATCAAGGTACACAATCAAACTATTAATAACGGTGGAGTGCAATGGAGCTGGATTGCATGCAAGGTGAAATCATTCTCAGTAACATTCCACCGAGCCTGCCCTCCCAAACCATCCTCATGTGTTGCAAATAAAAAAAAGAAGAATTCATTTTATGGTTTTACTAGTCAGCAACCAAGGTATGTATTAGTCAAAATAGGGGGAAAGTTAGAACCATATGTTAATTTGAATGGGAAGCACATGGTTGTGATTACATGCGTGCTGTGGATGATAGAAGCACACGGAGCTCCAGCCAGACATGGAGATCAGTACCCAGGACAATGCTCTCTTTAAACGAAGAATAAATCAAAACAATTATGAGCTAGAATGAATCCATATCAACAAGCAGGCCGGCAAAAAAACAAAATGGCTCCTTAAAATTCCATTTTTCTTTTTTGTTTTGATGCCTTCAGCATCAATGTGATTTGCGTGGTTGACATCACACATACCTTCAACATCAAGGGACTTAATTGTTCCAAAAAGTGCAATGTGACCTATTTTGCAATTTCCCTTAAGAACCACACTTCTGGTGTTATAGAAATAAAACCAACAGCATTTGTTTTGTTTTTAACCAAGAGTGCATGGGTGAAACAGAGGTTATACAATACATTTGGTTTTCAATGTGTTTGATTAGGGTAGAATTCTCTGTGTGACTGTGTATGCTGGTTTTAATTTCAGTATGAGGATTAGATGCTCTGCTGTGGTTTATTTGTGGTTGAGGGACTGCAGGGCAGGGGAGGCTGGTGGAGGTAGATATCGGAGGATGTGTGTTTGATACTATTTCTCATTCCGTTCCATGCATTACAATGAGCCCGTCCTCTCGTATGTGGGCAATACACATTATGGTAGATATGGTTAGTTGAGTACAATAAAAAGAAGGTTTGTTGGCTACACTTTATAGAAACTGCTTTAGGACGCTTGAATAAAAGGCAGCCATGTCTATTAACTCACACAAGAGTTGACCTACTTTACCTGAGGTTACCTGCTTTACCCGTAGTTATACCTCATAAGTGATGTGTTTCACCTGTAGGGATGATCAATCACCCCAGTGCTTGATAAACCCCGCCCAGCTCCCTGCCCTCCTCTGGATGTGCTCTTCATTAAACTGGAGAGCAGGAGATCCATCACATGGTGCCTCAGATGTCTCCTGAAAGCTGCTTATCCCAAAGGCCAAGCAAAACACTCCAGATAGAGAGGGTCATATTTTTCAAGGTTTCAGCTGACATACCAGCAGCTATGGGAATCAGCTAGAGCAAAAACAACAGAAGACCAACCTTTTATATTGAGATCTTGGCTTTGGAAGCCACTGGTTGGGAGATCCTATCAGAGAAGCATGCGTTGTTCACCACAGCTTAGAGTGATGTGCTATAATTAAGTCCTGAGACGATGTTACTTTGATCATGTCTATGTTTGTCCGTCGTGTTCAGCACACCTAAGTGGAAATTTCATTAAAAATGAAGAAGAGGTGAAGAATATTTGTGGTTTTGAGCCACGGTTTGCTTTTGTTTTATATGAACCACTGTCTTAGGATATTTAACAGTGGTGCAAGTGGGCATTCCGATGAAATGAAGAGAGAGAAGGATGAGGTGAAGCTGAATAGGCTGCATCCAATGATGTTTGTCAGATGTGGAACCTGTGTAAACAGAAAAAGAGAGTCCGGCCTCTAACTCTGTTGATGATGTGATTCTAATGGGTTAGTTGGACTGTAGTGATGTGTCTAAATTACAATAGCATTATTATTTCATGTTATTATGACATGATGAGGTCTATCTAAATACCAGGGGAGGTTGGTGGGGGAAGGGGGACAGGCTCATTGTAATGCATGGAATGGAACGTGTGTTTGATACCGTTCCTCATTCCGTTCCATGCATTACATTGAGCCAGCCTCCTCTGCTAAATACCTGTTCAGGTACAGTCCGTCCTCTGCCCTATACAGAACATTTACCTCTTGTGTCTCCCTGGAGTTTGACTAGCATCCAGAGATGTGACCTCTGACCTATAATCTGTGGCCAACCGCAGACCTTTCCAGAACATTCCAGGCAGCGATCCCCACAGGCAATGTGTGTTCCCCTCTGAGACAGACAGAAATGATAAGAACCGCCACGCAGTACGTTATGGCTAATTACCTAGCCAAACCCTACAACACAAGGTCACACACACACACACACACACACACACACACACACACACACACACACACACACACACACACACCAGCTTGTCTGTCTCTCAGCACAACCTCACACACAGCTAAACCACCCATGTCTCACAGGATTTCATAGAAAGCCACAACGTCTGGTGTTTGTAGCCTACAAATCTCACCTCCAAGTACAGTAGATATATAGCGCATTACACATTACTAACTATTATATAACTAGCTTTTCGGTGTGTGTGTGTGTGTGTGTGTGTGTGTGTGTGTGTGTGTGTGTGTGAGTGAATAAAACATGTACTGTCCAGTTAAGCTGCTTGCTTTGGTCCATATAGCTGGCATGGTGCCATGGTTTGAATGCACCTGAGAAAGGAAAATCCCTTTAGGTAACATCTTTGTATACTTGCTCTTCCATACCGTGTCTGCATGTTGCCCTAGTTTAACTACTTGCAACCGAGGTGGCCCCATCAAGTGGTCCTGATTTGACTGGTGCACCCAGTCGTTAGGTTTCCCAGAGAAGTCAAGAGGTGAAAACACTCCGGGCCCCAGAAAGCTCCTGGTTATCTCTTGTCCTAATGGCACCATTACTAAACCAGACACATTCACACAGATAACAGCAACTTGTTGGTTGAATTTAGTTTTTAGTTTCACCTGTTTCGGTATCTCCACTGTATCTTTTTCTCGTCTTACAAATCAGTCGCTGTCTGATTTCGAGTGTGATTCAGCTGATAAACACTGTTTTCAGACAGGGGGAGCATCTCAAGAAAAACAAAAACATTTCCCAACAGTCTCTGCTGTGTCCAGACGTCATAGGTCTCTAGGCAGACACAGAGAGGCAGTTGTAGTCAGTTAACGGGCCTGTGTAAAGTATGCAGTGAGTGAAAGCCCTCCTTGTCAACACGGTAGCGAGGTGTTTCCCTTCAGAGAGGAACAGAGAACATGGCTGACAGTGATTTGAGGATAATCTGGGAGCCTGTCTCCCCCAAAGGAGCCTCCACAGACAGCTGTCACCTGCCACGGGGTTATCAGAGGACGGAGTGTGTGTGTGTGTGTGTGTGTGTGTGTGTGTGTGTGTGTGTGTGTGTGTGTGTGTGTGTGTGTGTGTGTGTATGTATACATGTGTGTGTGCGTCAATTCACCAGACTAAGAAATGAGAGAAAGCTGGGGTTTGAGGAAATGTCTCCTTGTCCTGTGTATCTTATTAAATCAAGCTCAACCCAGACAGATTGTTTATTTAGATAGCATTTAGTATTATTCTCAATGATGACCAGACTTGTACAAGCAAGTCCTTTAAAATGAATACACCATTGAACATAATTTCTCTGTACTTTACTGTAGCCTGGAGCCCAGTTGTTGTTTCTCCCTCCCTGTTGGTCCTGTGTGGAGCCTGTAAGTCCTCCCGCCTCTGGTCATGGCTCGGCTCCACAGCTCAGTGGACAGGCAGCCAGTGACATCATCAGCCAGTGACATCATCCCTCACCTCACCCTGGAGGAGGGAGACAGAAAGTGACACCTCTGGTCGCTGTGACACACACACAACCTATCTCACTCCGCAGGCCTGGGCACTGAGTCAGATGTGAGCATGGCGAAGGGAGAGTGTGTGTGTGTGTGTGTGTGTGTGTGTGTGTGTGTGTGTGTGTGTGTGTGTGTGTGTGTGTGTGTGTATGTCTGTGAGATCTATGGGCTGGTATTAGTAGTATCATTACCTTTTACACTCTCCCTGGTGGCATTTCTGCTATCTTATGATGTCTCTTTTAAGATAAATACATTACATAACTTACATTACATCATGATATACTGTACCTCAATGTTAACATTTAATACAGTTGTACATCATTGAATATGGAAGAAGAATTGTCTTCAGTACATGATACACTCCTGCAAATGGATGCTACACATTGATGATATGGTGTGTACTGATAATGTGGTGTGGATCCACTGTGGTGTGGATCCACTTCGTTCGTACGAAAAACAGGGAGTGGTCAAAAGTGGAAGTGGTCACCTCCTCTAAAGGTGATCTGCCTCCAAGACATTGTCATGGCCAATGAGGTAATACCAACATTTACCGTTGGTCCTAATCAAATTACCGAAGTAAACAACATCAGTCTGGGTTGATCCAATTTCCCTCAATCGAGATTACTCTAATGCAATTTCCAAAACCGCCCTGGCAGGAGGAGAAGCGGACCAGGGTTAAAACACTTGCCTCTCTTTTTCACAACCCTAAAACAACATTCGATCAGAACCCACTGACTGTCCCCGGGGTGTTAAAAGTAAGCATGACCCTGGCGATGTTGGTCCTCCTCTGTTGTTTCAGGTTGAGACCAGGAAAGAAAGAACGGTTTGTTTGACCAAGTTACCTATCGCAGGAAAAATAATAAAAACGCAACGTACCGAATCAATCGGGCAGCGTGACGATAGCGTAATATCTTACTGACAAGTTGCATAAGTCAAACCTCTCAACAGCCTCCTCAGTGGAGATAGCATATGTAACTGTGTGTTTGGTTTGAACACAGAATGGTAGAAATCGCCATTCCTGATGAATGCCTCACAGTTCAGATAAGAACCCTCTCACTGACACACACACACACACACACACACACACACACACCCCTCCAGACCTATTTTTAAGTCCTTGTCCAGAGGGGTCAAGTGGAATCCGTTCCAACAGATAACAGGCATGTACCCAGGGAGCAGCCAACGGCCAGTCGCCTCCATATGCCTGCTCTCTATGTTTGTCTGTCAAGATCCTCATAGAGGCTGACCGTAAACACAGTCCTAGGATCAAGTTACCCTACCCACCTCCAAGGGAGGCTGGTGGCAGTAGAAGTTGTTTGATACCATTCCTCATTCCCTTCCATGCATTACAATGAGCCTGTCCTCCTATTTCTACCTACACCAGCCTCCCCTACCCCCACCTTCTTACCTTAACCATAGATGCTGACCGTAACCACAGTTCTAGGATCAGCTTACCCTGCCCCATCTCCTAGCCTTAACTATTAGTGAAGGGAACGCTAACTGACCCTAGATCAGTGTCTTAAGAGGCAGCTTTGACCTTCCTCCACTGTATCTCTGTCAAACAAATGTCAGCCATGTAATGATGACGGTTGGGAGAGGAGGGGTTGGGGGGGGGGGGGTTGGGTCATACTAACAAAAACATGGCCCTGGTCTTTCCTCATTGAGTGAGAGAATGTGCACTGGCTGACAGGCTGTTTCAGCCAGGCCGTTTGGAAGTGTTGGACTCGCTCAGAGACACGGAAAGCCAAATATTTGCACTATTGGGTATGTATCCGTTCTGCATATCCATGCTTTTTGATGTTCTGGTGGGACGGGGGTCGCTGCTGCTTTGCCATTCCTGATTGTTTTAAGGATTTCTTTCTAACATACAGTCTTGTCTTTGAGGAGGGTGTTGTGACTGTGGTGTGACAATAACAGTTACTATGGCCTCAATTCAATGCAATTTAAACTGTTTTTATTTTTTTCTTACCTTTTTTTTTTCCTTGTCTTCATCTGCACTGCATTGATAACAAAGGATAGGTGAAAGCAGGAATGTAGACCCCCCCCCCCCCCGCCCCCCCAGGAGAAAAGTTGCTGTTGTTGCTAACCCAGATTAGTACAGTTATACAAGGAGGACAGAAGGACACAAAGCCACTTCCTGGCTGTTGGGACCTAGGCTAACTTTGTCATTTGGAAGATGGCCGCCCATCAGAGGGAGGGCAACAGCAGCTGCAGTTGGACACAGCTGCTCATCTCTCAACCACAACCCTGTGGTGTCAGCAGATGGATGAGATACCATCTGTGGAGGCTGTTGGAGGTAGATATCGGAGGAGGGCCTCGATGGAACGGAATGGGAAATGGTATCAAACATACATCCTTCCGACTTCTACCTTCACCAGCCTCCCCTGCCCTGTAGTCCCAAACAGCACGTGTGTTCCATTCCATGCATTACAAAGAGCCCTTTCTCTGATCTCCATCTCCACCAGCTTCCCCTGGATACCATGAAGACGGGTCAGAACTGCTCCTCTAGCAACAGCCTATCATGATGTACCACAGAATGTTTCATTAATAAACATTCATATTTCAACAATGTTATTTTCTAATTTCACGATTCGGGTTCCTTGTGGACGACTGTGTTGTTACTCACCTGTTGAGAGACAAAAATAAATTTGTTTGGAATAATCGAATTTGAAGTGGCTTTCATCTGCCTCTGTTAACAACAACAAAGTGGGCTGTGAGTTATTAAATTTCAGATACTGAAGGTTTCAGGAATACCACATAAAGCCTGTCCATAGGCCGTGATAATAGCCAGGAGTTAGGGCTAAGCTGAGGTGATGCAGGGCCTCCTTTAACCTGCTTTAAACTGAGAACTCTCAGGCATGTTCCTTCTCTCACTCTCTTTCTCTCCCTCCCTCTCCTCTTTGCCTCTCTCAATCTCTTTTTTTTCTTTCTTTCTCTTTCGCTCCCTGCCTCTTCCTCACTTAACTCTGTCTTACTCAATTTCAAGTCTCTCTCTCTGTCTCTCGCCGATGGCCACAGGCCAGCCCTAGCAGACTGGAGTGGAGGCGAAGTCAATTGCCGAAATCTAAACAACCACAAAGACACGAAACAATCGCTCCACCGTGTTTTTGCTTTTCATGCGATACAGATTCAATGGGGACCCGACCCGTGTACGATCGCAACCTTGTTGTGTTTTGGGATTCCACTGAGATTGGCTACAGCCAGGGCTACAGCATGGGTCTGAGAGGCTCCCTCTATCACACGTCCAGACCAGGGGAGGCTGGTGGAGGTAGACATTGGAGGACTGGCTCATTGTAATGCATGGAATGGAATGAGGAATGGTATGAAACGCAGCAGCAGATTGAGAATAGAGAGTGAGAGAGAGAGATTCAAAATTGAGTAAGACAGTTAAGTGAGGAAGAGGTGAAAGAGGAGAGGGAGAGAGAGTAAGAGCCCTGGAGGCTGATAGTCCCAGACCTCCTCTCTGTCACTTCTCGTTTTGTTCTAACTGTTCCCCTGAACCCTCTTAATTACCCGGCCCAGTGCGGGTCCAAGAGATCTGAGTTCCCACTGTCTCTCTCTCTCTCTTCCCCTTTTCTCTCAGTACATCTTTCTCTTTTTCTGTCTCTCTGTCTATCTTTCTCTCAAACCCCTTTTTATTCCCTCTCTATTTCTCTCTCTCTTTCTCTTTCTCTCTCTGTCTCGCTCCCTCTCTCTCTTTCTCTCTGTCTCGCTCCCTCTCTCTCTTTCTTACTGTCTCCTTCTCCCCCAGTCAAATACTGGTCGTGAGAAAGCTTTTACTTCCCCGATAAGGCTGATTTACTCCTGATAACAGGCGGAATTATTCTCAAGCCTATCTGTGTTTACTAATCCGACTAATATCCAAGCTCTTGTGGGTGACTCTGCTTTCTGAGAAATGTAATAGCAGAAACGGGAAAACATAGTTGTCTGATAGCTCATTTCGGCAGGCACCGTAGGAAAGAAGAGGCTGTCTTTTCTAAATCAGAGTACTGATACGTGCAAGGTCGCTACACACTATGTATACTTCAGGGGAGGCTGGTGGAGGCAAAAATCGAAGGACGGCTCATTGAATGCACGGAAAATGGTATGCATTGCATGCATTACAATGAGCCCGTCTCCACCAGGTATACTTACCAATAGGCTACGATAACTCAGAAAGAGCTTTTTCTGCTTTTCAAGCAGGAAACATCGATCTGCCTGTCCTGTGTGGCTCCTGTGTCTAGGTAGATAGATGATTTAAGTGCCCCCTTTGGGACTGTTTACCTGTGGCGTGTTCATCTTGGTGTGCTAACCAGCACAGGGCCAGCAAGCCGAGGGGGGAGGAGTGTCATTAAAGTAGTGCTGTCTGAAACCCAGACCCACGGCTCTCAGACAGATACGAGACAGCTGCTGCTGCTGCTGGGGCCACGGCGGCTGCTACGTCTGCCCTCTCGACACACACACACACACACACACACACACACACACACACACCTCAGACCCCCCACATGTCTCCAGGCTGTTCCTGCTCTGACAGACCCATCCCTTGTCGTCAGACAACCTTTTTGCCCCCCTCCTCCCCTCCTCTATCCCATTTGGCCCTCTCCTCTCCCTCTCTCCATCCTCTCCCTCTCTCATTATCTTCCCCCGGTGTCTCCCTCTCCTTCCCCTTTCTTTTGCTCTCTCCCCCTCCTCTCTTCTCTCCTTCCCTCTCCCCTGGCTCGCTCTTTTCCCTCCCCTCTTCTCCCTGGCTCTGGGCTCCACCTGGGGCCTGGGGGAGACAGTGCTTTGGTTGGCCTGGATGTCGTGCCTCCAGTCTGCTCTGCTCACAGCACAGTGGGCTGCTTCCCCTCCCAGACTGACCTGTCTGCCCTGGGACACCAACCTGGAGGGCCCTGATTGGGTCTGAGATACAGCCAAGACCAGGAGGCGGGGGGGGGGGGTGTGTGACTGGAGGAGAAGGAGGAAAAGGAGTGAGAGGTGAAATAGGCATGGGTTTGTAGAGATGAAGCAGATGTGAACCACTGGTGTGTAAAAAAGGTGATCAAATGGAAACTCACTCCACCATACTGTAAGTAGAGATCCTCTTCTACAGAACCCCAACCAATACCACCCACGAGAATCATTAGGACGATTGAAACAACCTGCAGAAACATGAAACTGGAATAAAACACACACATGAAATGACTCAGAGGACGTTCCATGACACTTCCTCCTCGGTAGACGCTAAGTGGGATCCTTGGGATGACTCTCCCCTTAATCCTAACCGTAACCCGTATCCTAGCCCTAACTCTAACCATAACCATAACCCTTTACCTAACCTTAACCCTTAGCCTTAACCGGTTTAAATGTCAACTTCAATGGGGTGAAGTCAGAATCGGCCGTCCGGAGCATCTACTCATTTAAACTACAGTGGAACAAAACACATGTGATATGATTCCTCTGTGAGCATGCCATGACACTCCTCCTCACACTCTGACAGACTCATGGTCGATGCTAAATGGGATGCTTGGGATGGCCAAACTCTGACGTCATCCCACTGAAGTTGAGATTTAAAACGGTTAAGGGTAATGGGTTAAGGTTAGGTAATGGTTATAATTAGGATTAAGGATAGGGTCCTCCCAAGGTTCCCACTTAGCATCTACCCAAACAAATGGCCAAAGGGACAGATGGATTCCACGGGTGTCACATGAGCAGAGTTATGTCAAACATCTGACGCCTGCGACACTTCCTATCAGTGTCTATTCGGGGTGTCAAAGCTCCAGCCTAGTCCTGTGTTGTGGAATACAGCAGTGAGTGAAAGGACCATCATCTCCAAATCCAAATCAAATCAAAAGTCTCTTTATCATACGCGCAGGATACAGCTGTAAACATAGAAAAGTACACATGCTTATTACCTGCTACCTCTCAACAGTGCAGTGAATGTAGGATAGGAATAAAACAAAAATAGAATAAGTATTAAGCCGTAGTACAGTATCATGTTTGAAAGTGTAGTAAAGTGAGAACTGGGTTTTAAAGTTCATCCGAGGATATATAAAACATTTGTTACTTGAACTGCATTTGTTTTTATTTTAACACTCAACAATTTAAATTATTTCACGTCTTATTTCACTGTAGACATCACATCTCCTGTGTCTACAGTAGAAGAAGCAAGTCAAGTGTACGGCTCAATGTTAACAATATACATTTTTTGATAGAACTGCCTTTGCCGTCGCCAATAAACACATTGTGCACTTGCTTAATGGTTCAATATGGTTTAAGAACTCACTGTTTCGTTACTGGCGCTGTCCGTATGACTTATGGTATTACAGTGCAAAATGGATTTAAAATGACCGTTATACTCGGGAGCACGCGGGGCCAGTTCATAGCACACTGCTGTACACAAACCTAAATCATAAATCCACTGTAGTGAATCTCTCCCTGAACACTCACACTCATATACACACACGCACAATACACACACACACACACCCACAGACACGTGCGTGCGACACACACACACACACACACACACACACACACACGACCACACACACACATATGGAGGCTCCAGACAGTTCAGATGAGACTTGTCATGTCCGTTGACACAAGGCCCAATTAAAGGGGAGGATTAAGCCAGGACTGAGTGACCTACGCAGGAATCTCCCAGAGATGCTGTGTGTACACTGTCAAACCCGCTGACGAACCCTCCCTTTAAGCACTTTCACCTGCTAATTAAGATGTCCAGCCCTGTCTGTGTGTGTGTGTTTGTACGTGTGTGTGTGTGTGTGCGTGCATACTTGTGTGTGTGCGTGCATGCGTGCGTTCCTGTGTGTGTTTGAAACATGCTGTGTGCCCAGGACTGTCAGAGAGGAAACCCAGTGGATTTGTAGTCCAAGATGTCCTAATGTAAATATTTGACTTAACCATTGTATGGCTATTAGACTCAGCTCCAACACATGTCAGAAGGCTACAAGCTAACAGATATAGAGTGTCATCTATTACATTAAGTTATTATATGTTTTAGTAATTAAAGCCAAGTAGTGTGGGATGTCAGACGTTCGGAAGGAGTAGAATGGGCTGCAATGGGGAGAGGAGAGAGAGAGACAATGGGGCTTGAGATAACCGTACTGACACTGAAAAACTCTATACTAAAAACTAAATACTTATTATGCAAAATCGATGTACTTTCCTGTACAGTATGAAGCAGGCCTTAACTGACACAATATCTCAGATTTCCTTTTGGTGTTCAGTTGGCAGGGTGTAGTTGGAGGTGTAAGGAAATTTGGTCAATGATGATGCTAATCAAACAGGTCTGTCTAGTCACCCTACGGGAACAATGAATAAGGGTCCTCAGCGACGCCTCTTGATGGGCCTCAACTGCTATCTGCCACTTGAATGGTGGACTGGAAGGCTGGGGGTTAACCACCCCCACTTTCCGGTCACCACACCTTTGGGGTCTCTTGTGTAAAATGTATGTCTCTCAAACATGTAGTTGTATTTTGAACTGCCCTTCATTATACTGTGTAGCGTACAATATTATTTTGCTTGGACAATAAACTCGTCTACTTGACTAAACGCTTTTGGAACTGCGAGACATCTTATTTCGCAAGGGTGAAATTCCTACAGAGGTTTGAAACATAGTCGTGATGAAGAAGGTAGCGGCTGACGGCGTTCGGTCTGAGAACCGAGAAGTGTTGTTTAACGGTTGAGGGATAGCTCTGTCTGGCCTTAGGACTGATGATGTCCTAAAATGGACACCGTAGTTACTTTTGTGTGAGAGGGAACAGAGTTAGAAAGAGGCTGGAAGGAAACAAGATGAGGCTGAGTGAGCCTATTGGAAGCTGGGGGGGGGGGGGTGGCCATGACACTGGGCTTTTCTCAGTTGTTCCAAACGTTGCATCCTCTCCTACGTCCTTCACTCCGTCTTCCACTTGTTTTCTACTCAAAACACATTGGAGGAGAACATCTAGGTCCCTCCCCTGAGATATTTTCCTCCAATCCTCCCTTTGAGAAGGGAAGCGAGTGGAGGAGGGAGAAGAGGACTCAAGGAATCAAAATTGAATGTGACTCATTGGGGGGGGGGGGGGGGGGTAGAAAGAATGAAGGAAGGGATAGAGAGAAGGAAGGAGGGAGAGGGGCCAGACAAGGCCCGTGACATGTCTTTGTATCAGTGAGCGCTCAGTGTGCCACATTCCCAGCTGTACCCACTGAACCTTTAATCTGGTGGGCGTGGAACAGTAGCCCTCTGAAGCAACACAAACCCACCAACACCTGCCTTCACACCAATGGAGGGCCTGGACACTACGGCTCTGGATGGGACCAACTGGAGCTGATAGGCATGTTATATAGGACCCGCTAGGCTCACCGTAATGTATGGAATCCCATGCATTACGATGAGCCCGTCCTCCGATTTCTACCTCCACCAGCCTCAACTTCTTTACAGCACCTACAGTGAAAAGATGTGCATTCTGTTGCTTTTGCCTGGTCTCCTCAGGTCTTCTATTGTAATTGTTGTGTATTGTATTATGTGATTTATTTTTTATCGTAAAGATCATCCATTGAGATTGAGAGGTCAAATAACCCTGGAAAAGGCCTTGAGGAGTTCAGATGCGTGGCTGCGTGATTGGTCTGAGTGTTGACGGACATGAAAGAGAAGCCGTGGTCGAGCTGTGCAGCAGTTGGTTAATACAGTCTCTGAGGAGAGCAGGCAGGCAACGCAGCTCAACTCAACTCTGACAAATGCTGGGCTGGTATGTGGGAGCTGGAGGAAGGGGATGCCTTGTTGAGTACTGGCCAAAGAATCTCATATCATACTTTAGCTTAGATACTGAATGACTGGCGGCTTACAATCCTCAACATAATACTGTATATTAAGTTCTATAGGTTTTTAAAGAGGTTTGACACAGGTATTTGGCCAAGAGCTTGCCAATAACATTGATAAGACATGGTTTCCACAATAGCATTCTCTTTATCTCTTGTGTGCTGGTCTGTATGAAGTGTGTGCGTGCGTGAGTGCGTGTGTGTGTGTGTGTGTATGTGTGCGCGTGTGAGTGTGCAAAGCTTGTCTGTCTCTCTCTCTCTCTCTCTCTCTCTCTCGCTCTCTCCCCCTCTCTCTGTAGAATGACAGCCAGTAGTAGGCAGGCGTATCTACAGGGTCTGGGGGGGTGGGGGGGTTGGGGGGAAGTCGCCAGCCCCGTCCAGTCCAGCCCCCTGTCCTGCTGTCTCTCTCTCTCTCTCTCTCTCTTTCTAAAGGAGGAGCAAGCAGAAGCTGTGATTGTTAGCCCCTCCCAGCACGGGGCATATCACTCTGCTCTCTCTGGCTGAGCTCACAGCTTACAGCTAGATGGGACCAAAGCCTAGCTGGCCCACACTATCTCACACACTCCCACAGCAACCCCAGGGGGAAGAGAGAGATACAGAGAGAGAGAGGGAGAGAGAGAGAGATACAGAGAGATAGAGAGAGAGAGAGGAGCCACGAGTGTGTACAGGCTTAACGAGATACAAGACATACTGTGTGCATTTTTGGGGGGGGTTTTTTGCTTCTTTTCTCCGTTTTTTTGTCAGTTTTTTTCAGAGCAGTTGATGACGCGCGTTTGGCTATTTCGGTCCCGGAAAGTGGCTGGGGGTTTGAAGTGAAAGTGTGTGTCGCGTGTAACTAGTGTGTGTTTGACTTTTCCCAACCTTAACACTGGAACCGGACTGTAAGCATTATGACTCTTCTGGGCTCTGAGCACTCCATACTGATACGAAGCAAGTTTAGATCAGGTAAGATCTTGTACAACATGTGTGTGTCTGTATGTATGTATGTATGTATGTATGTATGTATGTATGTATGTATGTATGTATGTATGTATGTTATCATGTTGATTCACCTGTCAGCTCTTTTGTTTGCTGTTGCGTGCATTTGTTCTATACCACCATATGCATCAAGTCTTTCCATTGGAATGTTCCTGATGATGTGTAGAACCCCCCCCCCCCCCTCTGTAGGATTAAGTGTTTGGCCTTGCATTAATAAGATACATGCATTACTCTTCAGCATGTGTCCATCACCATTTGGCAGAGCAGTAATGTTTATAGTCTAGAACCTTCATTCTCCTCAGGTTAAAGTGCAGTGTCTGTCCTTCATCTGTCTAAGATGATGATTTTGCAGGGACAGGTGTGTACGGTTTAGTATGGCTAAATGGTCCCAGGAAGACCAAGAAAGACCCCATCATCGTCATCATCATCATCATCAAGGAGTGAATGATGTACCGACCCACATACCATTGTTGTGCTGTGCTTTGATTGATTTACGATAGTGTCCGTTCTCCGTTATTTGATATCCCGTAAAAGTTGAACGCGACGGTGGCGCGTGAGTTGACCGTTGGAGATGTGTGTGTGTGCACTTGTTGTAGCCGAGCGGCGACCCGGCGCGTTTGAGCGAAAACAGTGACCGTCGCTCCGACACTCTGACTCTCCAGGTTCTGATAAAGGGAGGGTAAAGATAGACAGAGTAAAGGTTATCAGTAGGCTGTGATCAGAGCTGTGTGTGTGTGTGTGTGTGTGTGTAACCTTACTGTACCAGCCTGTGTAAGAACAGCATGAACTACCGCACTGATTTAAACTCCCCTAATACACTGCAGCTGTTAGGGCTTTTTCTATCTGCAGGTATCTCTCGCTCACACACTCTCACACACACGCTCTCACATATGCACGATTTCGCTCTCTCTCTCTCTCTCTCTCTCTCTCTCTCTCTCTCTCTGTCACGCGCATGCTCCCGTTTTCTCTCTCTCTCTCTCTGCATTGCTTTCATTCATTCTCCCAGACCCTATATTGCTCATTTTCCACGGCCCATTGACATGTTTAGGTCTGTATGTGTGTGTGCTCTGAACAATGCTGCCACCTCTCTGAGGAATATGTTACTGATAAGTACACAGTTACAAGCCAATTCGATGCCTGCTAATTCACCCCCTGTTCAGTCAGAGTTTATTTATCTGATACACACCATTTACAGTCAAACGGCACTTTATCAAGTGTTGTTGCATTTTGTTGTGTGCAAACAGAGGAACAAAACAAAGTACTTGAAAGGCTCGGACAACTCTTCAACTCTCTCTCCCTCTTATTTCACTGCATAGCAATCTCCCTGCATTTTATGGTAATTGCTTACCAGCAATCGGAGGGTAAATTGTGCTTTTCCTCCATAATGTTTAGACCAGCAAAAGGGTGGGAAATGACCCGGGCGCTCTGGGGAGATGGGGAGACGGGAGAGTTCCAGTCACAAAACGTGGCACGGCCTAGAAACCATCGCAAGGCGGCTCGGGGGTTGATGTTTTCGTGTTGCTTTGA